>NC_046663.1:45755883-45783798 GCF_010883055.1 Belonocnema kinseyi
AATTTTAAAAAAATACAATAGTTAATATTTTAATTCGAAAATATAAATTTTCATGGAAAAAGGTCATTTTCAACTAAATAGTTGAATTTTCGACCAAAAAAGGAATTTTAAACCAAATAGATGAATGTTCAACTATAATAATGAATGTTAAAAAAAATTAGTAAATTAGATTATGAATTTAAAAAATGCAATAGTTATTATTTTAATTCGAAAATATGAATTTTCATGGGAAAAGGTAATTTTCAACTAAATAGTTGAATTTTCGACCAAAAATAAGTTTTAAACCAAAGAGCTAATTTTTTAAGAAAATTCGCGAATAAGAACATTCACAAATAATAAAATTGCAGAAAAATAAAAATACCGATTTGAGCAATTTCCCTGTAATAGAATTTTCGAATAATAAAATTGCCGAATTATAAAATTCCCGAAATTGAAAATTCACGACAGAAAATTGCCGAATTACAAAATTCCCTTATTGTAAAATTTAAGAAATTAAACAATTATAATTTTTTTATAAATATATTTTATTGATTAAAAATACAATAATATTTTTTGTTTCATTATTTCTAATTTTTAATTTTTTAAATTTCGAAAATTGTTTGCATTTAAAATAACAATAGTTTGAAATAAAACATTTCTGTGTGACGCATTTTTTGAATGTGCATGGAATTTGAAAAAATACAAGAAGCGTTCGCAAAAATAGAATTTTAAATTTACATATATTTTGTTTGAAAAACGTTATAAGGTACGATGAAAATTAAGTGATTTTTTTTGTTTGAGGGGCAAATTTAGAAGTTGTCAAAAAATCCAAATTTGAAGTTCAAAAAATGAAAATTTAGCTTGCAGCTATTGAGTTTCTTTATTTATACACTGCAACCAATCAAATATATTTATAAAAAATTGTAATTGTTTAATTTCTTGAATTTTAAAATTCGGGAATTTTCCAATTCGGATATTTGATAATTTGGCAATTTTCTAACGGGTATTTTATCCTTCGTGAATTTTCTAATTCGGTAATATCATAAACTGTCGTGAATTTTCAAATTCGGAAATTTTATAATTCGCCAATTTTATTATTAGTGAATTTCTTAATTCGGGAATATTCCAATTCGGTATTTTTATTTTCTGAAAATTTTATTATTTGCGAATTTTAATATCCGGGAATTTTCTAATTCAATATTTTTTACTTTTCAGCAATTTTATTTTCGCCAATTTTATTATTCCTGAATTTTATAATTCAGGAATTTTACAGTGTCGGGAATTTTCAGTCGTCCCGAATTTCCAACCGAATAAATGAATTTGCAACTAAAATTATAAGTTTTTGAACAAAAAGAAAAAGGAATTTTTATCAAAGTCGTTTAACTTTTAATAAAATAGTTTAGTTTTCAACCAAAAAATATTAAACATCAAATAAAAAGGTAATAGTTTGCAGAGTAGTTTGTCATTTCAATCAAAAAAGATTTTAATTTTGAATGAAAACAGTTCAATTCATTCGATAAACGAATTTTCAGCAGAATAGTTGAATCCTCCAAAACAGCCGATTAATTTTCAACTAAAAATATTAATTTTAAATTAAAATGATGAATTGACTTCTGAATTACAAAAGATTTGCATTTAAAATTAAAAAGAGTTAAATTCACCCAAAAAATGTAAATCAAATTATAATTTCAAGGGAAAAAGTTTTGAGGATTGAAAAAAATGTTGATGATAAAAAATTATTTCGAATCACTGTTTATTTTTTAACTTTTATACTATTTTACAAAATGTTTAGAAAAATTCGAATCAGTTTAAAATATATTTAGGGCTTTTAGAAACGTAGAGGAAATTAAATAATATTTCATACATTTTCGGAAATTATTTAAAGTTTTAAGATTTCTAAATATATTATGAATTGACTCGAAATATTCCTCTTTCAAAATTAAAAGTTTTTCGACACTTCTTTTTAAATTTTCTCAGGAATATTAAGAGAAGTTTTTTGCTCTCTTGAAACGTTTCAAAATTATAAAAAAAAATTAAACTTTTTATGTTGTTCAAAATTTAAAGTATTTTTAGATCTTTTCAGAAATTTAAATCTCCTATATATCTTTTAAAATAATACATTCTTTTCCAAAATTATCTTTTTAATTCTGAAAAATTAAAACAAATACTTAAAAATTTTTCAAATTCAATTTGGACAATTTTGCAAATCTTCTGAAATAGTTTACAATCTTTTTAAATATTCTCTTAAAATAAATTCTTTAAAATATAAGAACATTTTAAGTTTTCCCAGGAACTTTAAAAACTTTTTTATTATTATCTTGAAAGCTTTAAAAATGCTTAAAAATGTTCAAAATTTTATTTATAAATCTTTCAAAATCTGTATTTTGTTAAAGAATGTTTTAAAATATTTCGAAATTTAAAATATTTGAAATTGTTGCATAGTTTCTAAATAGATTTTTTAAATGATTAGAGTTTTAAATAAAATTTTATAATCTTGCAAAATTGTAAAATGTTGCGTTAAAATCTTTTGCATTCTTTTTACAAAATTTAGGAAATCATTTGAAATATTTTTCAATTTTCTCTTAAAATTCAATTTTCAAAACAAAAAATGATTTGAAATTCCCCTTGTATTCTTCAATTTCTGATTAAAGACACTAACAAAATCCAAAATAGTTGAAGCTCGTACGTTTTATTATTTTAAAATAAAATCCTGGGATATAATTTTTTATTAAAAATACCAATTTCTGGCGAAACACGCCCATATAACCTAAAGTTTTAAAAAATTTTTAATATTCTTTGGAATCATTTTTTATTAAAAATAACAATAATTTCCGGCGAAAAACACTAACATAATCCAAAATTATTTAAGTTATAATTTTTTTATAGTAAATTTTATTTTATATGATTAAAAAAAAATCGACGAAATTCGCCAACGTTTAATTTCCGACGACAAACGTGTATATAATATTCGAAATTGTTCAAGCTTGCAAATTATATTGGATATTTGTATATTTCAAACAAAAAATACCAATTTCAAGTGAATCATACCAGCAAGTTGTTGAAAAATTATAAATATTTTTCATGATCCAATAATTTTTTTATTAATCAAACCCATTTCGGCCTTGGCGACGCTTTGTTTGAAAAAGCTAATTTCCAATAAAAAAAAACGAATAGAAGCCAATTTTGTTAGATATTTCAAGTTGTCTTCTAAACTTTATGATTTTATATTAAAATTATTTTTAAAAAATATACTAATTTCCAGCTAAAAGCAGTAACATAAAACATGCATAATATTTCCAATAATTTATTAGACACCTTGAAATTTTTTCTTCAACTTTGCAAGCATTTTCTATGATTTTCCTTATTTGAAAGGATTATTTTTAGATTTAATTTTAAAATTTTCATATTTCAGATTCAAGTTTTTTAACCCTCTCAGTCTAGACTTCAATACCTTTGATTTAGATTAACGAATCGGGATTTTTTATTTGTTAAACTATAGCTGAAAGTCTCACAAAAATGAATATTATAAAATTAATCAGATGAATTCAACATATTACTATAAATATTGTCCGGGTATAATACACCCAGTCTAGGCTACGAGGGTTAAGAATAATGATTGCGAGATATGTCGTTACAACACTTTTTTTTAAATAGAGTGATGAAGTAAATTGGGAATAGTGATTTGAAATTAGTTTATTATCCGATAATTTAAAAAAAAATGAAAAAAAGACTTTAATAAACTTGTTTTAGACTGCACAATTCGGAAGACGTTTCTGTCGGCCTATGGCTATCACCAGTCGCAAATATTGAAAGAAAGCATGACGTCCGATTCGATACAGAATACCGATCCAGAGGATGTTCAAATCGATATCTAATTACCCATAAACAATCAATCGACAATATGAGAAATCTCCACGAATCTTACCAATCAAGTGGCACTTTGTGTGCACAAGAAGTACAAAGTCGAATGAGCTACCAATACAACTGGACTGTCCCACCTAGTCAGTGTTGCAATCGTCAATCTGGTATCCCATAAATTATCGTTTTCAAAATAGTATTTCTATAATCTGCACATTTTGAGAAAATACGACTGATGTCTTAGCAACAAATGTCATTTGGGGCTAAGTCAATACATATATGATGCTGAAATCTCGACACTAAATTCCTACAAACTAAATAAAAACAAGTTCTATTTAATTTACAAATAGCACTGAAAATAGCAGGGTGGCCGTTAAAATCAAAGAAACAAATTTTTTAAACAAAAAATCATTAAAATTTTTTTCCGCTATTATCAAGAAAATTTGTCATTGTCTCAATATCTTTTAAACTCTAAGTAGCTTCAAAATTTTATTTAAAAATCAACATTTTATTTTTAATTTGTTGAAAACTTTTCACACTTTAAATTATTTTTGAAATTTTTTTCAAAAATTTGCAAATCAAAAAAATTTACAATTCTTAAAAAGCTTATAATTTTTTATCAAAATCTGCAAAAATTGAGAACATACGATTGATATTTTAGAAAGAAAAAAATTGCGACTAAATTGATTAAAAGATTGTATTTAATTTACAAATAACATTCGGCAAATTGAAGTTTCAAAATTTGTAATTAAAAAATGTATTCAAACGCTGAATAATATAAAATAAAAAATAGTAACATTTTTCAGTTGAGGAATTTTAAATTAAATGCAGTTAAATTGCAAAATTTAACTGCATTTAATATTTTTATATATTGTAAAGTTCAAAGTTTTTGTTAAAAAAATATAAATCCACGTTATCATTTTCAATAATGAAAATTGAAGAATGAATCAATAAATTAATTTAATTTTAGGTAGTTTCAAATTTCCCAGAAATAGAATTTTTCTAAATATCTTTTAAAATGATTTACGTTTTTTATTGAAATCTGAAAATATTCACATTGTATTATAAATTATTTGAAATGGTTTCAAGTTCCATTCTTTTTTGTTCATCAAAATTTGTTTTTGTATTTAAATATTTTTAATTATTCAGATAAAATTAATTTTTTTAAATAAAAAAATCATTTCAAATATACCCAGGAATGTTAAGAATTTTGTTATTATCTTTAAATCTTTTAAAATCCATGAAAAGCTTCAAAGTTTTATCTCAAAAGTTCAAAATTTAAATTATTTTTGAAATTTTTTCAAAAATTCGAAAATATCTTTTGAAATGATTTGATTATTTCCTCAGAAGTTAAAAAACAAATCGTACAAAATTCCAAAAATGGTCTTAAAATCTTCCACATTCTTTTTTGAAAATTTTGGAAATCCTTTTAATTATTCTCTTAAAATTAATTTTTGAAATTAAAAAATAATTTACTGTTTTCCAAGGTATCTAAGGATAATTTTGTTATTCTTATGAAACCCTTCACAAGTCTGAAAAATCTTTTTAATTATTGATCGAAATCGGTAAAAATCTATGTTTTGTTTTCAATGTTTTGGGATCTTTTCAAGTTTTCAGTTATTATTTAATCTTTTCAAAACTTCTAAATATCCCTTGAAATTACTCGAATTTTTTCTAATTTAATTTTTGCTAAATTGTTATTTATTCATCAAAATTCGTTTTTGTATTGAATTCTTTAAAAATATTCAGCTAAAACTAATTTTTAAAAATGAAAAATCATTTTAAATTTACCCATGGATGTCAAAAGAAAAATTATCTTTAAATCTTTTGAAATTCTTGAAAAGCTTCAAAATTATTTCGACACTTCAATTTCTAAATTTCTTCAAAAATTTGATTATTTTTTGACAATTTTGGAAATATTCTCCTAAAATTAATTTTTTCAAATTAAAAATCATGTACATTTTTTTTAAAAAAGCTTCTAATTTTTTTATCACAATCTTCAAAAATCTATATTTTGTTTGGAGTTGAAAACATTTCCAATTTTAAATTAATTTGGACACTTTTCAATACTTCGAAATATCTCTTCAACATACTCGAATTGTTTCTAAATTAATAAGTGTTCTATTGTTATTTATACATCAAAACTAAACAGTTTCACTTACAAAATAAAAATTTCAAAAATAGAATAATTTAAATTGTAAAGTTCAAGGTGTAAATTAAGGCAACTCAAATTTTTACGATCCAGGGGTTTACAAAAATTCAGTTAGAAATTGTTACTAATTTAATAATTGTTATTTTTCCTAATCGAACCATTTGAAATTGAATGGGTTAAAAAAGGAATATTTTTAACTGAAACAATATTACAATAAAATAAAAAATTCAATAACAATTTCAGGTTATTTTTTAATTACAGGTGATTCATAAATTTTCAATATGACGTTTAAATTTGTTTCTTAAGTATTACAATTTGAAACAGTTAAATTTTAATCGTTTAAATAATTTAAGTTCTTGAATTTTGAACGGATTCAGAATCATCTTGTAAAATCAGATATCGCTCAATTTTTAATATTTAAAAGTACAGTTAAATTTTAAAATTTTATTTAATTTTAAAATCATTAATTATTATTTACATTTGATCAACTAAAAACTTTTTTTTATCAAAAATATTCAATTTGAAACCCTTTTAATTTGTTGATCTAAAAAACAATTTCATTCATTTTCCAATCACAAAAAATTCTGTTTTTCCGATACAGCGGCCACCCTGAAATAATGAAAATTATTTAAATCTGGAGTGTGAATTTCCCAAAAATTGTTATTTGTTAGCAAATTTATTTGCAACACGAGCTTTTTCTGCATCGTACCATTAATTTGTAAATATAATTTTTTCCATCTTGTTGACCAGTTATATAATTAGACATGTAATCGTTAGTTAATTTTATTGCAGTTCCAAGAAAAAAAGCTACGAAATGTTTGTGATCTCAAATCAATTGATTTTAAGTTCATTATGTATTTCAATTACTTAACAAATTTTCATCTTATGAAGCTTAAGATAATTTCGCTAGCTTCTGACTAAAAAATAATTGTACATAAATATTTTGTAATTTAATTAATCAGCAAAAGGGCAATAATTAATATAATAACTTCACTCATTTTTCCTATGAATCAAATATATTTATAATATTATCCATCTTATGTTAATATTCATTCATAAAATATAAAAACAGTAATTAGTTACAATAATTCTTAATACCTAGAACCAGTAGTTTAGTGCCAATTTTAAAACTGGCTTATATTTTGCACAAACTAAAAACAAGAGAATCACAGACGTGTAATAAAAACGGCCACGAAATTTTGTGAAAGGTACAGGACACTTGTTACACATTCAGGGAAAATCAATAAATTACTACATTCGCTTACAAGGCATTAAAAAAAAAAGAAACCGCAGAAATACTGGCCGATTCTCACAGTCTAGAGGTCACAATACCTGCACAACGCACTACATCACAATTGCAATTTTGTCCGATAAATTAAGGACTTTCGACATTTTCATTAAACGTAGTACGATTTCGTAGGATTAAATACGAAACATTTTCTGCAAAATTACGAAATTTCTGTGCAAAATACAGTTTTTTTGTTCATTATTTATTTTAAAAAATTTGTCTAGGGTTTTACGATTAAAATTCGCAGGCTTATTTCTTCTTTCGATCTTGATTGCACTTCGGACAGTACCATTTTCCTTTTGGTTTCGTGGTTAGACCAACACAGGTGAAATGGAACCATTCAATGGGGCACTAAAAAAATTTGCAATTTAGCGGGTATTTATCATTAACAGGCCTCACAGTCCCTACGGGATAAAATATAGGGACGAAAGGGTGCCTTTTTCCACGCTTATAGGGTACCTATTTCGCTCTCAAATGATCAAAAATTACTGATAAATTCAGAGGATTTCATAACAATTCAAGTTATATTCAAAATAATTCAAATTAATTGGGAAAAAATGTTAAAAATTAAAAAAAATTCCATTGATTTCCGTAAAACTGGAATGACTTTAGAGGAATTTAAGATAAAAGAGAAGAACTTGACGAAAATCATAGAAATTCTAGGTGAATTAAAAAAAATCAAATGAATTTAAAACAATTTGAAAAAGCTTCATTGAATTCAATAACTTTGAAATAAACTTAGAAAAATTCAAGGAAATTCAAAGAATTTCATGTAATTAATGTTAAGGTAGTTGTCGTGCCAAAAGTCAGATATCTGAAAAAATAGCTTTTCTATGTTTTTAAGAATCAAAATATTATAACTGATGTAATTTCAAATAAAAAGAACATTACATTTTATGGAAAAAATTTAAAATTCACAACAACAAAAACCATTAATTTTAACTGTTTTTTTTTCAATTTAATTACTTTTGACAGTCGCTTCTTGCCAATTTTTGAAAAATGATTGCATTTTAATAAATGACTAATTTTAAAGGTAAATTTTTCTACGGCTGAAATGGTTAGAACAATTTTTTTAAATAAACATTTTTTTACAAATAATTATATCATAAGATTAGTTAGATATTTTAAAACCTAGAAATAGTAGAGTTGCAGAGAATTTTTTACCAGAAAAAATAAGCCGTCATTTATTAAAATACAATCATTTTGCAAAAATGGTCAGTTTTAATTTATTTTTTAATCTTGCCAAAACTTCTAAATATCTGGAATTCTTTTAATTAGTAATTGCTCCATTGTTATTTGTTCATCAAATTTTTTTTTGTATTTAAATATTTTTAAATATTCAGATAAAATTATTTTTTCAAAATAAAAAATCATTTCAAATATACCCAGGAACGTTAAAAATTTGTTTTATTATGTTTAAATCTTTTAAAATCCCTAAAAAGCTTCAAAATTTTATTTTAAAAGTTCAAAATTTAAATTAATTTTGAAGTTATTTCAAAAATTCGAAAATATATATTAAAATTATTTGAATATTTCCTCAGAAGTTAAAAAAATCTATTACTATTTTCCAAGGAATCTAAGGATATATTTTTTTTATTCTTATGAAACCTTTCACAATTCTGAAAAAGCTTCTGAATTATTATAAATTATATAGTCAGGAAAATTCAATTTAAAAAATGGTTCAAATTAATGTTCTTTTTTGTGGATTTTAATATTTTTCATTAAAAAAATTTCTTTTATTTGAAATGACATCATTCTTAAAATTATTCGAGTAAAATAAAAAAATTCAAGAGGCTTCCAAAGAATTGAAAAAAAAATCAGGGTTCAAATAAATTGGAAAAATGTTAAAAATCGAGAAAAATTTGATTGATTACAATAAATTTCGAGTGAATTTAGAGAAACTTAAAACAGATGAGAAGAATTAGATGAAATTGATCAAAAACCAAGCTAAATTTTAAAAAGTAGTCAAGTGAATTGAAAATAATTTAAAAAGATGGATAAATAATTGAATTGTGTAGAATTGAGTCAATTTTTTTGAAGAATTTAAAAGGATTTAGGATTAATTAATAAGAATTCAGGGCGAATTCCAAATGATTTGCAAATAATACTTAAAAATCTCTTCAAATCTTCGAAACCCTACGAAATCCCTTATGTTTTGTGAAAAAATCTTTAAAATTCATTAATATATTAAAATCCCTAATAATTATTAAAACCCTTGGAAATTCCTTAAAATTGTTTAAATCTCTTGAAAATACCTTGGAATATTTTAAAATACCCTAAACTATTTTAATATTTGAAAACTTTTAAACTACTGAAATAAATAAATATTTCTGATAATCTTTTAAAATTTCCTATAATATTTCGAATGCTTCGATATCTTTTCAAAGCCCTTGAAAACGCCTGAGAATCTTTTCAAAATACCCTCAAGTATTTAAAATTCTTTTAAATCCCTGTAAGTTACTGAAATCAATAAAAAAATTTCTTTGTAATTTTTTTTAATAACCGTAATTATTTAAAACCCTTAAAATTTTTTAAAGCTCTTGAAAATTCCAATTAAATAAACATACGTTAACATATTTCAGACCCTTTGATGATTTTCTCAATTGAAACTCAAGGTCAATTAAATTCAAACTTTTAATATTAAAAAAAAATCCATTGAATTAAGTAGAATAGAGTAAATATAGAGAAATTCAAGTAACTAAAAAAATTGAAGTGAATTCATAAAATTGCCGAGAATTGCAGAGAATTTAGTTAAATTTAACAGAATTCAGGGTAAATTCCAAATTTGTTCAAATATTTAAAATCTAAAAATTAAAATCTAAAATATTATAAAATCCCGTGAAATTCTATTATATTTTCTGAAATCGTGGAAAATTTATCAAAATACAATGAGTTTTAAAATCATTGAGATCCTCGGAAATCTGATAAAATAACGTAAAATCTTTTGAAATATTCAAAAACCTCATACGTCCTGTAAAATCGTTCCATATCTTAAGAAATTCTAGAAAATTCTTAATAATAGAATATTTCAAATCTTTAAAGTCACTTTAACTTAATGAAATTAATTTTGAAAATCCTTGGAAGCTTATAAAATTCCCTAAAATACTTCAAATTAAAAGCTCCTGAAAATGCCTTCAAAGTTTTAAAATTACCCTAAAATCTTACAAATTCCTTCAAATTATTGAAATCTATTAACAATTTCTCGGAATCTTTATAAATACCCTGAACTATTTCAAAGAATTCAAGAAAATTCAAAAATACGTATAGAGCTGAAGTGAATAGTGATTAATCAACAAATTATTTTATATAACCGAGAAATAAATTCTTTGAGAATTTATGAAAATCTCAGAATTTAATTTAATTAATAGAAAATTGCACTTTTTCGTTAAATTTTCGGTTGAACATTCAACTTTTTTTTTTTAAGTTTGTCTTTTTTATTTTAAAGTTCACCTGCCTTAGCAAAAATTAAATTTTTTTTTTATAAAAATGCAACTGTTTGGTTAGAAATTAAGCTATTATACTACTTTC
Organism: Belonocnema kinseyi; assembly: GCF_010883055.1. Taxonomy (NCBI): domain Eukaryota; kingdom Metazoa; phylum Arthropoda; class Insecta; order Hymenoptera; family Cynipidae; genus Belonocnema; species Belonocnema kinseyi. The sequence goes on from NC_046663.1 coordinate 45,766,689, forward strand.
TTAAAAACTTAACTATTTCGTTGAAAATGTACTTTTTATTTAAAATTTATATTTTGGTGTTGAAAAATGAACTGAAACATTTTCTGGGTGAAAATTCCCTTATAAAAAAAAATTTGTTTTATTATTACAAATTCATCTGTTTCAGTAAAAAATTGATATTTTTTGGATAAAAATGACATTATTTGATACAGAATTTAAGTATTTTGTTAAAAACTCATCATTTTTGGTTGAAAAAATTCGTCTTTTTGGATTGAAAATTCAACTTTTTTCATAGAAACTTATTATATTGTTACAAAAATTCAACTTCTGGTGTTACTGAGTTAACTGGAATCTTTTTTGGATGAAAACTTAACTTTTTTTTTAATAAAAAATTCTTCTGCTTTAAGATAAATTTCATATTTTTTCATAAAAATGCAACTATTTGCTAAAGAATTCAACAATTTTTTTAAAAAGTGATCCTTTTTGGCTAAAAATTCGTCTTTTTGGATTGAAAATTCAATTTTTTGGTAGAAAGTGATTTCTTGTTAAAAAATTCATAGTTTGATCGTGAAAACTCGACTAAAATCTTTTTCAACCGAAAATTCAACTATTTATTTGAAAATTTACCTTTTTGATTTAAGATTTCATCCGTTTTAGAAGAAATTTAGTCCTTTTTTTTTAGAATAAAAATGCAAATTTTTGGTTAAAATCATTCTTTTTTGCTTGAGTATTCAACTGAGTTGTTTGAAAGATTTAGTTGAATCGCTTTGTTACGAAATCATTTTTTTTTAAATTAGCGTATTTTGTTGTAGAAAATAATTTTGTAGTGTATAAATTTCATTCTTTTTTTATTAAAATATAAACTATGACAATTTTTCGTTGGCAATTTGTCTTTTTAGGTTGAATATTCAACTATTATGTTAAAAATTCAATTATTTTGTTGAACATTCCAGTATTTTGTTAAAGAGTTATCAACGGGCAATGAAATTCAAAAAATGGAACACTAAAGCTAAAAAAATTTCCACTTGAGGTAATAAAAACTGAGCTTTAAATGAAAGCGTACAAAGTGGAACTGTTAAATTTTGAAATTTTAAAATTGAATTTTTAAAGTTTTGAATTAAAAAATTTTGTATTCAAATGCTCAATAATGTACGCGTATAAAATTGTAGCCACTAACATTTTTCAATATAAAAAAATATAAATCCACGTTATCATTTTCAATGCTCTAAATTATAAAATCAATCAGTGAACTTTAAAATTTGCAAAATTATATAATTTTAAGGAATTTTAAGCTAGAAATATTAAACAATGAAAAAATGAAAAATTGTTATCTGAACACTTCTTAAATTAGAAATTCAATTTTTTTTTAATAGTTTAAACATCCTTGGAAAGCTTCAAAATTTCATTTCAAACTCTTGAGAAATCTATAAATTGTTTTAAATTTGTTTTAAAGTTAACATTATTTTGGACATTTTTTGAGAACTTCTAAATATCTGTCAAAATTAATTGAAATTTTTCTACAATTTTCGGAAACTCCTGTAAATTTTAGAAAATTTCTTTGCAATTTGGATGTATAAATAACAAATGAACATTTAAATAATTTTTCAAGTTTGAAAAATGATTTTAAGAGAATATTTAAAAAGTTTTTTAAAGATTCAAACAAAATTTTCAAAAAAGATTCTAGAAGATTTTAAGAAAACTTTCTAAAATTTGCATGATAATTTTTCATCTTTTTAAAACTCCTAAATATCTCTTTAAATTACTCACGTTTTTTCTAAAAATGTTCATTTATAAATTATACATAAAATATAAAAAAATTCACTTACAAATCAAGCATTTTTCAAATATAACAATTAAAATTGTAACGTTCAAAATTTTAAGGCTCTTCGAAATTTTAACGATTCCAGGCTTTCTATGTCAAACAATTCTGTTAAAGATTTTTTACTTTTAAATATTTGGTTTCAATTTACTTGTCTTAAATGAACATTCAAATATTGCTAATTATTCAATAATTAAACTTTTTCTTTTAATTAAAAATTTCAAATTGAATGGGTTAAAAATTGAATATTTTAGACTAAAACAATATTTTAAATGTAATAAAACTCTTTAATTAAGAATATATTATTATGATACAGATAAATTAAAGAAATGTATTTAATTATTGAATAAAAATGTTTTTATCCAAAATTTTCATCATGAAAGACTTTTATTTTTTATTTGTTCCCAGTCTTTATGAAAGCACTTTAAAATTCTTTAAATTAAAAATGTAAGCTTAAAAATAAAAATTTTAAATGGGAAATTTGTGACGTAAAAAAATTTTGAATTAAACGTTTTAAGCTAAATAATAACATAATTGAAAAACATAACAATTCAACTAATTATTTAAAAAATGTTGAAATCGAACGTGGACAGATTTTTCTTTTACAAATTTGTAAAATTCCCGGTCAAAAAAAAAAATTCACTTTCATTTCCCGGTTTTTCCCGTTCTCAAAAAATGCCCGGTTTTCCCGGTTTCCCGGTCCAGTGGCCGCCCTGGTTATCTTTTAAAGCAGAATTTTTTTTTTAATATAAATTAATACATTTGAAAATTTTAAATTTGTATATGAGACACTGTTTTATTCCGCTTACAAAATATTCTGTGGTAAAAATATCATAAGATTAAAATGCTGGCATTTGAATATTAATGATTTGAAATGAAAAATAAGTTGAAAAATGAGAGAATTTTGAAAATGTTACACGCTTGCTTATGTTTTCCGGGAGTGGGGTCTTCTTATTCTACTTCGTGGTATTTATTAAGAGCCAGAAAATAATTTATATTCAACTGCTGATATAACCTGAACAATAAAAATCTCGTTAAATATCATAAATTCTCTTAAATTCTTTTAAATTCTGTCATTTTCTCGGTTATATAACCTGAACATAAATTCTCGGGAATTTACGAACTCTAGTGGCAGTCCATATTATTTTTACAGTTACTTCTTACAGAAATTCTCTGATTGTTTCTTCTTTTTTTTTCAAAATGTCTGGCTCAAATAGTGTACGCATAGGCTACAAATTTTCAAAATAGGGCACTTTTGAGACATTAACTGAATATAGGGTACAATAGGAGATAATAGGAACCGGTCTGTGAGGCCTGATCATTATTTTAACTTGCAATAATAAATTATTTTACATAAAAAAAGATACTCACATCTGGATTATCACAACCAATCATTTCTCCGTATGAAACTTGATGACACAAGCAGTAAGTTGGTTCGTTTGGATCCACGGGCATGTCCAAAACGTCAGCTGGATGTCCAAGCGATGCAGCATCAGCTTGTGCTCCACTGCCAACAGCTCCAGTCGAAGTAACTACAAAATCAAAAAGTGTTGATGAAAAAAAAAGTGTTTCTAAATTTATTTTAAAGATTTTTGAAGACAACAATAATAAATAATTCTATAAGGGAGTAAAAGCAAATTACGTAAGACGATTTAGGGGGAGGGCAATCAGAAGATCTCATGAAGGAATAGTTTTTACTGAAAAAAATAGTAAATCAACATATTAAAACTTCGATTTTTTAATAAAATAGATACATCTTCAACGAAGCAGATTAATTTTCTAACTAGAAAGACTAATTTTCAATAAAATACGTAAAGCTTCAAGTAAAAAAGACAATAAAAAGTTAACAAATTATTTTGAAAAAAAAAGCAAAATTCAGCAAAATTGTTAAATTTTCAACCAAAGAGATGAAGTTTCAAACAAGAAGATTAATTTCCTTATGGGAAAGACTAATTTTCAACAAAATACATCAATTTTCGAGTAAAAAAGATAATACGTATTCAAGTTAAAATATTATTAAAAAAAAAAGAAAGAATTTTCAGGAAAATACATAAAGTGTTAAGTAAAATATTAAAGTTAAAAAATTATTTTAAACAGAGAAAAACGAATTTTTTAACAAAATAGATCAATTTTCAACAAAAGTGACGAAGTTTCAGTTGAGTTTTAAATTTCAGAAGATCAATTATGAATAAAAAATGAAATACTTAAATTTTCAGCTTAAACAATTCATTTTCAGCAAAAAAAAGGGACTTTTAAAAAATAGTTAATTTTTCAACTAACGAGATGAATCTTCAACCAAAAAATTAATTCCGAACAAAAAGTGCAATAGTTGATATTTCGACAAAAAAAAAACAGAATTTTCAACCAACTAGTTGAATTATAAAACAAAACAGATTAATTTTTAAATCAAAAGGAGAACAGAGTTGTTTAACTTAAAAGACAAAAAAAAAACGAATTTGCTACATAAAAGTTGAATTTTCTACCAAAATAATTTTATTTTCATTGCTAGAAAGACAAGTTTCAAACAAAAGAAATGAATTTTCAACTAAAAAAAGATAAATCTTCAAGAAAAAATATAAATTACAATTTGAGTTCAGCAAATTATTTTTTAGTCAAGAAGATACATTTTCTACCCAAAAACAATTTTTTTTTTAAATTTTCAACCTAAAAAAAAATTTCAACCAAATAATTAAACTTTTAACTAAGAAATATATATTTTTTAACTTCAAATAGAATAATTAAGTTTCCTGTTAAAAAAGTTCATTTTCAACTAAACAAAATGTATTTTTAACAAAATAGTTCATTTTTCAAGTAGATAAATTTTCAACAAAGAGTTTTAAACTTGTATTAAAAAATATAAATTTTCAACCAGAAAAAAACTAATTTTTAATGAAATAATTTAATCAAAACAGATTAATTTTCAATTGAACAATTGAATTTTTTAGCCGAAAAAGATTAAATTTCTACGACAGACGGTTAATAAAAAAAAAGGAAACGAATTGTTCACATAAGTGTTAAATTCTCAACACTTTTCTAGAAGATCAATTTTGAACCAACTAGAAAGATGAATATTTAACCAAAGAAATAAATCCTGAACAAAAGTGCAATAGTTGATATTTCGACCACAAAATATAATTTTCAATAAAAAACGGTTGAATTAAAAAAAAAAAAAGAATTTTCAACAAACTAGTTGAATTCCAAACCAAAAAAGATAAGTTTTAAACCAAAAACATAAATTTTCAACAAAACAGTTAAGCTTTCAAGTTGAAAATACGTATTTTTAACAAAAACAAATTTAATTTTCAACAGAATATTTAAATTTCAGAGAGAAAGAAAACTAATTTCCTACCAAATTAATGATATTTTCAATTCGGGAAAGACAAGTTTTTAACAATAAATTATTTATCAACTAAAAGAGATAAATTTTCAAGAAAGAATGGAAATTCCATTTTTAATGGAAAAATTAATTTTTAGTCAAAAAGCTACATTTTTTACAGAAAAATACAAAATTTTCAGCCAAACCGTACATTTTCAAGAAAAAAGTTAAATTTTCAACCAAATAGTTGAATTTTTAATTTAAAAAAATATTTTTTCATCTTAGAATAATTAATATTTCAGTTAAAAATTAATATTTAACAAAATAGTTCAACTATTAATCAAACATGCATTTTCAAATAAGAAGTTTCAATTTATATTTAAAAAAAAGAATCATTTTTAACGAAATATAAGAATAAACAAAAAAACGAATTTACACCAAAAGAGTCGAATTTTCAACCAAGAAAGATTTTTTATTCAATAAAGAAAAAAAGAATTTCATGCAAAATAGCTAAATTTTTAACTCAAGAAGATCAATTTATCTTCAACAACAAAAATGAATTCTCAAAGGAAAGTGCATCGAACAGTTGCATTTTTTACCTCCAAAAAAATCAATTTCGACGATAGCAGATGCATTTTTGAACAAAACGAAAAAATTATAAAAAAAACTGTTAAATTTATAAAATTGTCAATCAAGAAGATTAAATTTCTACCAAAAATACGATTTTTCAACAAAATAGTTGAATTAAAACCCATTAATTTTCAGTCGAACAGTTGCTTTTTAGCAAAAAAAAAAATCAATTTCTACAATCACTGAATTTTTAACAAAACAGTTGAATTTTCCACCCAGAATGGATTTTCAGTTAGTAAAGAAACAAATTTAATCCGAAATTTTTAATTTTCATGGAAAATATATGAATTTGCTACAATATCGTTAAATTTTAGAACCAAAAAGTTAGTTTTTAACCAAATCGTTGAATTTTCACAAAGATAGTTGAATTTTATTCGAAAAACGCGATTTTTCAACAAGACAGTTAAATTTTAAACGAAAAAGAATTATTTTTAAACAAAATTGTTGAATATTCAAGAAAACAATACAATTCTGAGTTTGGAGGTTTTCCCTGTCATTCCTTATTCAGTTTTAAATTTAAATTATTCCTCAAACTCAATCAACATTTGTAAATAACTATGATTAAAAATTTTACCTTTCTTTTGTTTTTTCCGGGCATTCTTAACTTCGTCTTCGCTGCTCGCGTTTGCAGTTCCCTTCTTTCTTTTTTCTTTCTCTTTGAGTTTCTTTCGACCCTTTTTACTCCCTGTACTTTCTTCCTGAGCTCTGCTACTGCTCAAGGCCTTATCCTGAATTTCAGCTTCGAACCTCGCTAAATCCGAGTCCAATCTCCGAATGTGTTTGTCCACTAATTCGTAGGTTTGGATAGCGAGTTGAACTTTGTCATCTCCGTAGGCTTTCGCCTGGTTAAACATACTCTGTATCGTTTGAAGCTGATCTTTATCTTTATCGCCGGGTTCCTTTTTTACACTTTTTAGATAATCATCTGCTAATTTGTCAATATCTTTCATTAAGGTTTGAGCTCTGGCGTCTAAATCTCTCATCAACGTGAAGTTCCTTTGTAATTCTATGGGCAAGTGCTCTAAACCTTAAAAATTTAATAAATTGGTAACAATCTGTTCTACTGTCCCAATGTACCTCAAGTTCCGAACGTTCAAATTAACGAAATATTTTTCCCCATTTCTATTTTGCCCATGAATATTGTTTCAACTTTAATTTAAAATATGCATTATAATTCAGGTCCAATAATAAATTACTTCCAATATGAATAAACAAACATTTTAGCAATTTTTTTGTTTTCAAAGTTATCAGTAAAAAATTTCGTCCATTTGAATGTTCAGAACTTCAAGTACATACCGTCCCAACAAGAAAAGTACTAACTGACTACGTAACGAATTAGCCGACTATTTAATGAATTAGGTATACAAATTAATTCGGTGTCTTTACTTTGATGTTTTGTAAAACTTGGTAAAATTTGAATTTTTCTCCCGCAATAAAGTAGTTTCAAAGGGCGAAACCTAAACTTTAAAACACATTCAAATAGGTCGCGGCCCACCGGACTTATCCTAAAAAATCTAAATGCAAACATTTATTTTAATTCGTGACATTCATTCCAAATATCCTTTAACACAACAGAGTAAAATTGAAAGAAATTAATTTTTAAATAAATATCTAAATGTAGCACTAAAAAATATAAATTTTTAAGAAAAAATAGAATAGTTGAACTTTTAGTTGTAAAGATTCATTTTCAACAATAAATAATGAATTTTCAAGAAAATACTTCAATTTTGAACTGAAATGATGAATCTTCAACTGGAATAGTTGAATTTTAAACCAAAAAGATGAGTTTTCAACTGAAATAGTGAAATTTCCACCAACAAAAAATTAATTTTTACTAAAAGAATTAATTGTTAAACAAAACTTAAATAATTAAATGTTAAGTTCAAAAAATTACTTTCCTAAAAAAATATCTTTAAACAGAAAATTAACTTTCAACAAAATAGTTACATTTTCAAACAAAGTTATGAATTTTCAACTAAAATCCCGTATCGGGGGGTAAATTTGATCCAAGGCAAAACTCAAACCATCAGATTTTTCCACGAGTTCGATGGTTTATTGTTAATTATTTATTATTCGGATTTAACGAATATGAAATTCCATAATTTTATAATAAAGTAGAAGGCTCAAAAGTAGTCTATGAATTTTCCAGAATTCTGTATGCATATTTAATACATTTTCAAGACACCCAGGTCAATTTGACCCCCCTATACGGTTAACCAAAAAAGATTAGTTTTAAACTAAAAAAGAGACTTTTTCAAACAAAAATTAAATAATTAAATTTTTCGTAAAAAAATTAATGTTCAACCAAGGAGCTGATTTTTTAACTAAGATTTTGGAATATTCAAGTGGAATAATAGTTACATTTTCAATCAAAGTTATTAATTTTTAACTAAAATTGTAAATCTTTAACTGGAATAGTTGAATTTTTGACCAACTAGATGAATTTTCAACCAAGAAGATTCATTTCTACCGAAAATATGAAATTTAAACTAAAAAAGATAATTTTTTAACCAAAAATTAAATATTTAGTCAACAAATGAATGTTCAACCAAGGGGATGAATTTTTAACTAAAATTTTGGAATATTCCAGTGAAATAATAGTTACATTTTCCGCTCAAACAAATAATAATTTTCAATCAAATAAGAAAAGTTTTTCGAAAAAATAGTTAAATGTTCGGCAAAAATCCCTTTTCATCCAAAGCAAAAAGAAGTTTTCAATAAAATTATTTCAACCAAGCAAATTAAATTTTAATAATATGATGAATCTTCAACCAAAAAATTAATTTTTAATAAAAAAGTTTATTATTTCGAACCTAAAAGGGTACAAACAAATCGATTTTTGACCAAAAATATGTGGGTTCTCAACGAAATAGTTGAATTTTTAATTAAAAAAGACAAATTTTCATTCAAATTGTTTAATTTTGAACACGTAAAGATCAATTTTGAACCAAAAGTGGACATTCAAATTTTCAGTTGAAGGAATGAGTTTTTAATCAAACTGATGAATTTACAACCATAAAGAATAATTTTCTACAAAAAAGATGATTTTTTCCCAAATTACATAAATTTTGAAATAGCTAGTTTCATTTCTAAATAAAAAATATCCATTGTTAATCAAATAGTTGAATTTTCTTCAAAAAAATTTCAGCAAAATGTTAAAATTTTTTAATGGAGTAGTTACATTTTTAGTTAAAAAAAAATTAATGTTCAACAAAGTAGTTACATTCTCAACCAGAGATGAATTTTCAATTTAAATTGTGAATCTTTTAACAACAGAAAAATGAATTTTTAACAAAAAAATTTAACTTGCAACCATGTAGTTGCATTTTTACTTAATAATTTAACTCCCTATCCTAAAATAAAAACAATAATTATTTTCTAAAATTCCCCGTTCGCCCTTAGGGCAAGAAAAAATGCAAGTTTGACCAAAAGTTACAAGTCGTCAAAATAAAGGTACCAAATTGATTTGAAGACCTAATAGTTCGTTAATTTTATTAGCAGAGTGCCTACTAAACCTTTTTTTTAAATTCCGGTCTATTTCAATAAACCAGTCAAATACTCATTTTTCCCGGTTGACTATTAAATGTTTATAATAATAATTATTACTAATTTTATTCGCTACATTGTATAAATTTGGAAAAGAATTAAACGTTTTAGAACTACAAGGTAAAATATATAATTTAAAAGCGATTTAAAAATTCACAGCCGGAAATGCTCTCAAAACAGGGCAAATAGGATGATTTTTCAAGAAAATAGAGGAATACATTCTTTTAAATAACATTAATGTAGGTAAAATATTCTTAAGAGTCGAAATATATTGAATTTTCAATAAAATATTGGAATTTTCAACCCAAAAAGACGATTTTTCAACAAAAGATTTGAGTTTTCCAACTAAAAAGTCAAATGTTTTAGAAAACAGTTGCTTACGAGCCTGAAAAGATTCATTTTCAACAAAAATTTATATTTTACACAAGAAATATTATTTTTCAATCATACAGTTGCATTTACAACCAAACAGTTTAACTTTCAAACAAAAGAGACGCATTTTCAAGAACAAAGTTGAATGTTTAACCAATTAAGTGAATTTTCAACCTGCAAAAATGAATATACAACCAAATGATTAAAATCTGTACAAAAAATATTACTTTTTAACCAAACACTCGAATTTTCAACCAAAAGAGATGAATTCTGAACCAAAAATATAACAGTAGACTTTTCAATGAAAAAAAGAACTTTTAACCAAAAAGACGAATTTTCAACAAAATAGTTGAATTTTTCACCGAAAAATACTACTTTTTAACAAAATAATTGAACTTTTAGAAGGAAGAGATAAATCCTGAATCAAAAATATAATAGTAGACTATTTTTCAATGAAAGACAATGCAGTTTTATCCAAAAAGGCCATATTTCTGCCAAAAAATGAATTTACAATCCAAAAGGAAAAATTTTCTGATCCAAAAGACATATAATTAAAAAAAAAGTTGAATTATCCGCCTAAAACTATCACTTTTTGACAAGATAGTTAAATTTTCAACAAAGTAATTGAATTTTAAACCAAATAGTACATTTTTTTAAAACAGAAATAGTCCAAATTTTAACCGAAAGGGATGAATCCTGAATTAAAAATATACTGGTAGACTTTTCAATTAAACAGAATGCAATTTAACTAAAAACGACAATATTTCTACCAAAAGATGAATTTTCAATTATAAAAAAAGAATTTTTCCAATCCAAGAACACAAATATTCAACAAAACAGTTGCTTTTCTAAACAAAAAAGATTACATCTTAAAAAATAGTTAAATTTTCAACAAAATAATTAAGTTTTCAACCAGAGATAAATCCCGAATCAAAAATATATAACAATAGGCTTTTTAATGAAGAAGAATGCAATTTCAACAAAAAAATACGAATTTTATATCAAAAAATGAAAATTCAATTCAAAAGGACCAATACTTCTATTGAACCAGAATTAAAAATATAATAGTAGACTTTTCAAAGAAAAATAATGCATTTTTAACCAAAAAAGACAATATTTCTACCAAAACATGAATTTTCAATTCAAAAGGAAACTTTTTCGGATCAAAGAAGAAAAATATTAAAAAAAAAAACAGTTACATTTTCAACAAAGTAATAAAATTTACTACCAAATAGTAAAGTTTTTAACAACAAAAAATGAATTTTGAACCAAAAATATAATTGTAGACTTTACAATAAGAAAATAACATGCACTTTCAACCAAAAGACAACTTTTCTAGAAAAAGATTAATTTTCAATCCAAATGGAACAATCCTCTATCGTAAAATAGAAATATTCAGCAAATTAGTTTAATTTTTCACCAATATGATGGCTAAGTTAACTACATTTTCAAGCAAATAGTAGAATTAGTTAGCCGCTACATATTTTTGCGATTTGTGAAAAAAATCGTTTTACGAAATTATGCGTATTTGAAATTTTTGCTTCATTAAAAAAACACACATTTTTGCTTTAAAATTATATAACTGTTTTACCTAATTTAGATATTTAAGATTTCTTTCCACATTTTGGCAGAATTTATCACCTTTTTTTAAAAATCCGCGAGAAAATATAGGAGAAGTTTAAAATAAACAAATTGGCGGCTGTTTCTCTGAAAATATTGAAAGTCGATTTTCTTCAGAAAACCACACTTATATTTTTTGTCCATTTTTTGTTAAATATGTATTATCACAAGAAAAATATCTTGTGAGTTTTATGCGGGCTAAATAACTTTTCCGGTGAGGAGAATTTAAAAAAAAATCGAATTTTTGCAATTTTTCTTGCAAACAAAAACAGATGCGCAACAATGTTTATAAAATAGTTTGCGCAATTAAAAAAGTTCTATAAAAAGTTCTTTAGATTATTTATGACATCTTGCACTATTTCCGACAAAAATAAAGAATTTAATAATATAGTTTGCACAGCTAAAAGAGGTCTACAAAAAATCACTTTACTGATTTATGATCTCTTGTACCATCTCCGAGAGAAATAGAAATTAAATCAATATTTCTTTCCGAAAATTGCAGTTGCAGCAGAGCAGTCAATTCTTTTACTGCACACATTTGTTATCAACTATATTATAAAATGCTTTTCTGTGCGCAATTTAAAAATCAGGACACACTTTTCGTTTGGTATTTAAATTTATTCTTTGAGTTTCACCTATTATAGTGAATCTAAATTTGCATAGAAATATTAAACTATCACAGGATGACAGAAACAAATGAATAAACACATTTTTGAATTTTAATTGTTATTTTATGTATAAATTTTGGAAAAAAAAACAAGTTGAAAAAAAAGGAAAGTAATGGGCAATTTCTGTAAAAAGGAGCAAACCGCATCTTTTTTTTATTTTGATTTTAATTATATATTTTCTTTTTCCTTTTCTTTATATAGAAAAAATATGCCTGTAAATTTGATGCGGGCTAAACAATGTCTGTGGTAAAGAAAAATGTTTTTATGCAAACTATTTTGTAAACATTTTTGCGCATCGGTTGTTGTTTGCAAGAAAAATGCGAAAATTCGATTTTATGGAAGAAAATTCTCCTCGCCGCAAAAGTTATTTGGCCCGCTTAAAACCCAAAAGATATTTTTCTTGTGATAGTACATATTCAATAAAAAAATTGACAAAAAATGAAAGGGTGGACTTTTTTCAAGAAAAACAGCCGCAATTTTGTTTAATTTTGAACATTTTATCAATTTTCTCGCGGATTTTGAAAAAGGCGATAAATTCTGTCAGAATGTGGAAAGGAATCTTAAATGACTCAATTAGATTAACAATTTATATAGCTTTAAAGAAACAATTGGGGGTTATTTGAAAAACGAAGCAAAAAAATTCAAATACACAAAACTGCGTGAAATTTTTTTCACAAATCGCAAAAAGACCAATTCTGAATAAAAAACGTAATAGTAGACGTTTTAATTTTCAAACAAAAACGCTTGGATTTTATTATTGGGTTCTATTAATTCAGTTCTCATTTGAATGAGAAAAAACGAGAAAGAAGGGAATATTCTTGAAAACATGAGGAAAAAGAGGATTTCTTTTTAAAAAAGTGGAAAGAATGGAATGGACGTTCCGCAAGAAAAGGGCCCATTTTTCGATTTCAGTTTAGGAGGTATTCGACTTTTTTTTACACAGGATATAAAATAAATTTTTTATTTTCGATACGAAATTGTATTTTAAACATAGATCTATTTGATCTTTTATGTCCCCGAAATTGCCCGAAGTAGCTTAATTTTATATTTAAAAACAAGACTTCAAATAAGTTATTCTTTAAAAACGGGTTTTCAATTTATTTGCAAAACATTTAGAGTATACCACAATTCTAACTTTTTATGCCAACTATTAGTAATTAATTATATAAAACAAAGGGAAAATCTAGGAAGGAATTCTTTTTTCTTGAATACAATAAAAAGAACTTTAATATTTGAACGATTCATGCACATATTTATTTATTGCAAAAGTAAAAAGAAATCTGAAAAATTCCCGTTGCTAAAAATTCCAGGATAATTTCCGGTAGATAAAAACATCCTACCATGTAGTTAAGACTTTCCTTGTTGGATAGTAACATGAAAAAATTACAAATAAAAAAAGATTTGACCAGAATTGCCAATTAAATCCTGGAAAAGAATTTCGAATTATTTCCGGATTTATTCATATTTTAATTGTTTTCAAAATATTTCCGGGTCATTTATATCTAGGGTGGAGATTCAGCGGACCCAGATTTTTCCCGGTGAAGTTTTTCAATTTTATCGGTCAAATAAAAGTAACGTTAATATTTGTTGCAAAACGCAAAGAAATAGTTGAATTTTGAATCAAACGAGACCAATTTTCAACCGAATAGTTGAATTTTGAACTTTTTAAAAATCAATTTTCAACAGAGAATGGAATAGTTACATTTTAGTAAAAAAAACAACTAAGTTTCATCTTAACTGATGAATTTTCCACTAAAATTATAAATCCTAACTGGAATAGTTGAATTTTCAACAAACAAACAACAAATAATGTTTATCAAAAAAGATAAATTGTCAACCAAAACTTAAATAATTAAGTTTTAAGTTAAGAAAATCAATCTTGAACCAAAAAAGATAAATTTTCAACTAAAAAATACCATTTTTCAACAAACAAAAAAAAAGAATTTGAAATTAAAAAACACAAATTTCCATCAAAAATGCTACATTTTGAAAGAAGATGAATTTTCAACAACAACAAAATAGTTGAAATAATTGAGTTTCATCCATAAAAGATAACATTTTAACCAGAAATAGAATAAATGAATTTTCCGCTAAAAATGTAATTCTTAACTAAAAAAATCGCATCTTCAGAAAAATAGTTTAATTTTCAATAAAAGAATTCGTTTTCATTCGAAGAAAAAAGAAAGTCTATAGAAAAATAGCTTATTTTTCAACCGAAGAAATTAATTAATTTATTAAAATGATGAATCTTCAATAAAAAAATTAATTTTCAACAAAGGAGTTTAATTTTCAAACAAGTAAATTTATTTATAACTTAAAAGATGAATTTTTAACTAAAATATGATTTTTGAACAAAACAGAAGAATTTGTAAACAATAAAATTAACTTTCAAAGAAAAAAAATACTTTTTCACCAAAGAAGTAGATTGTTATTAAACAAAATACGTGAATTCTCAACGAAATATATGAATAAAAAGATATAATCCAGAAATATTTTCTCTTCGAAATACTACTTCTACTCTAAAAACTACTTGAAGTACTTTAAATTGTGACTAATTTTGACTTAAAAGAGGGATTTTTGAAACTTTTTTCTTCTAAAACCCACTTTTCAGTATTTAAAAAAATTCCCGTTCCATGCCAGAAATTATATTTTTTTACCGAAACTTCCTGTCTTAAAACAAAAACTATAATTATTTTCACTGAAGTCGTTATGAAAACTTGAATTTTTTTACAATCAGAAATAAATTCCCACTCATGTCTCCACTCTGATATCTGGACTCTTCTGCTTAGGCAACCAGTGCCTAATTCCTATATTTTCACTATTTTTTTTAAGTACGTGAATGATTACAATTTTTAATTGAACAATACAATAAACCGATTCCTGCAGCTCAATTTACAACAAAAATGAAAATTGACATAATATTCATTTTCTTTATCGTGCGCGCTTAAAAATGTTAACGATATACCTATTAAATGGTAAATTCATAAAATTAAAATAAATGCTGTCAAAACTCCTGAAATTTGGTAAACATTATGTGAAATGTCACTAATTTTGTTTACAGTAATGTCTCGAATAAATTATGAACTTCAAACTCATAACCTAACAAAATCTGATAACAAAAAAAATCAATTTCTCAAAGGAGAAGCCTAGAAAACTTAGTTAAACAATATTAAATGTTTAGTTTGTGTAAGAACGAGAAAGAAAGCATAATATAGGTTAACATATTTGAGTTTCGGAGCCCGCCAATTTTATCACTTGTATGTCAAAAATAATTTAAAAAACTTATAGAAACGCTTGCAATTAACGAGGCAATGGATTATTGATTTCAGATATGACTTATAAGGGTTAATTACCCCAATAGTATAGAAAGTATTGAATATACTCACTGTCTAAATAATGCTCCAAATACAACGCTGAGGTCATTTTTAGGTTTGGGAGTAAATGCACTTGAAATATTTAGTCACTGGTTATAACCTATTTCTGTTTAAATGAACATCGACAGTTTATCCTTCACGATTTTGACAGAACTTTGATAACATTGTTAAAAATACCAACAAATAAATAAATCTTCCAACAGGAATGAAAAATGTGAAAACTGCTAGGCGACGGAATCCGTAGGACGGATGCGTCATGTACTACATATTCGTGTATTTATCGTATTGCGCATGTGTCATGTCGACAATCGGATTGGCTAACGTTGGCGCGGTTATTTAAAATGATTAAATGTGCAAGACAGTTTTTGCAATGAATAATTATTAAATTATTAAAAATAATGCTTTGATCACAAAATAGACTTTAAAATAAAAGGCGAATTAATTATTTGATTTCACTCTATAAAAATAAACTATCGATTTTCAATTTTAAGGAAGAATACCTTTTTTATCACAAATATAAATTTGATAATTTTTAATGTCTGTATGCACTTTACAATTATTATTTGTTTCAAAAAATTGACTTGCACATTTAATAATTCTAAATAAGCGCATGTTAACCAATAAGAAGCCTGCTAATATATTCAACAATGAGGTATTTCGTGTTGTGACGTCAGCTTGCAAGATGTCTGCATGCCGAGGGTCAAGCAATTGGGAAATTTACCAGCACCTCGGTGGTGTTCTGAAGATTCACCTCTGGTTGAAAATTTTTAAATTTTGGTGAAAATTAGTTTTTTTTTTTTGAAAATTAATTAAATAAAAATTTAACTATACTATTTCGTATTGAATTTTTGCCTTTTCTAATTAAGTATTTATCTATTTTGTTGACAAATCAACTATTTGGTTGAATATTTAAATCAAAATTCATCTCTTTCCGATAAATTGTAATATATTTGATTTAATTTTTATCAGAAGAGCAAATATTAAAGCGTACTAGATATTATATATCATAGAATTCAATTGGATTTCTATAAAAAAAGCATGAATAACCGGATATGAATTTGAGATAGAATTTTTCATAGAAATGGATTGTGTTTTTATAGACAAAGAGTATAGAAATGTATGGGAATTTCTTGAAAATACGAATTCAGAAAACGGATTAAAAAACATTAATTTTTTTATCACTCAACTTTTTTAGCAGGATTTACAGTCTCCAATTAGGAGGTTTCATGAAATGAGATAAACATATTTTTAGAAACTTGAAGCAGTGAATAACGGTATAGAGAAAAAAAAATTTTTAGTTTTCTAATACTTGAAAAAAGTTTTAGTTTGCGACTGTTTGTTCACATTCGAATAGATTCAACGCCACAAGTTATACAACTGTGCACCAATCAGACCATTTGAGCCGCCATTTAACTTTTCAAAGTATGACCAATCAGATCTCGTGGTCGTCGCGGCTTCTACCAAAGTTTGCCTCTACCAAAGATATTATAAACGTAGATGCGGTGCGGGCTTAGTTGCCCGCCATAAATGTAGACGGCGCGTCCGGCGAAAAAAGGTAATGCCCGGGGATTTATTCGCGCGCGAAATTCGAGAATGATGTTCTCCTCAACGATGTCCGTCGGACTTCGCAGCCGAAAGGAATCGGAGTCCTTGCTGCAAGAAACTAGAGTTCGCCTCGCGTTGGGCTGAAAGTCTTATAAAAGATTCTATATGTTAACTTTAGGATTAATATTAAATGAAAAGACTAAATTTTAATTATGCGAAATAAAAAATTGTAATTTTTATT
>NC_046663.1:45783898-45786490 GCF_010883055.1 Belonocnema kinseyi
ACAAATTCTTTTGTCGAAAATCCGCTTTATACAACTCTCGAATATTCAGTTTTTTTCAAATTCAAATTCTATCTCAGTATAATTATTGAATAATTATTTGCATAAGTTATTTTTATAACCAATATCAGCCGACTTACCGGTAACCTTCCGCCAACGCGAATTTTGACGTAGAATAATTGTTTTACGTTAACAATTTTTTTGTAATAAATACATAGATAACGCCAACAAATTATCGCCATCATTAAACTTCTTTATCTAATGCACATTTCGAGCTAGAATTATTAGTTCCCATTTTAAAACTATTTTTCGAAATGGATAGATAACGATAAAAAAAATAAATAAAAGATAATTACGTGCTCTGAACCGAAGAAGGGGGCTATGGCATGCGACTTTTCCGAAGAGTATAAAAGAGACACCGCAACGCATATTTTCAAAAATACTACAAACACGAAAAGTCTTTGCAACTTTCAATACTTTCAATAATGTACGTAAAAAGAGAAGTTCTCGTATCTACTGTCCTGTGCATCATGACTGTTGCAGCACTTTGGGCTGTAGCGGATGCATGGCCTACAAGTAAATATTAAATATTATCATTCTCAAATTTCAGTCGTGTTTGATATAAGAACCTTTTTTTATCTATTAAATAAAAAATTATATCTGTGAAAATTTGAAAGAAGAACGGATTATATTTTTAAAGAATTTTTAAAAACATCTGTGAATATAACAAAAAATTGTCAAATATTTTTCGGCCTATGGTAAATTTCTGTAGAATCGCAGAAACTTGATAGCGGAATTGTGCCATTTTTCCTTATATTGTGAGAATTGTTGAAGTCAATTAAGACTGGAACAACATATTTGGTACAATTAAAAACAATTCTTCTTCTGAGTAACAACAACCAGTAAGGGAGCGTTCACATATTAGTTAACATTAAAGGGGGGGGGGGGTCGTGTTTCGTTACGGTCTGTTATGCGTCGGGGGAGGTATTTTGACTAGTTACGTAACATTTTTAATTTATGAATTTTCTGCATCATAAACTTTGTAAATAAACATTTCTAAATACATAATTTTACTTAATCATAAAATATATTTCTCAATGTTTCTAAACATAATTGATAGAAGAGAAAAGTTTTATTGTAAATAATGATTTAATAATGGGAAATAATGACTTTCTTAACATTTCGCTATCTCGCTAAAATTGGTCAACCTTCTTACATTTTCAAAAATATTAGAAAAATTAAATTATGGGCAAAAACTTATTTTGAAGAATTCGAAAAAAATTAGAAGCTTTTAAATAATTATGAATGATGTGAGGAAATTATGTTTTTTTCAACAATTCTGGAAATTTTTGAATGGTACAAGTTTTATTTTATGCAAATAATTTCAAAATTTATTAGTTTACACTGAATTTTGCAGGCTGTCGAGAGAATTAAAAAAATGTTCTTAAGATTCATGAGAAAATTAAAAAAGATTACAATTTTTTTTTTAATTTTTTACAATTTCTTTTAAATTGTAAAATATTTTAAAGCAAAATTTTGTAATTTTGCCATATTAAATATTTTCAGAAGAAATTTTAGTAAATCTTAGTTTTTACAGGATCTAAAAGTGATTAAATCTTGTAGGGATTTTTTTAGAATTTTGTAAGATTTCACGAAAATAAAAATCATATTTCGAGGTTCCTGGGAAAAATTAAAATAATTTTTTTTAATAATTTTAAGACTGTTTAAAAAGATTTCAAGACATTTAAGTTTTCTAAAATTGTCAAAGAAGATTTCTACAAATTTTAAGGCAATTGATGAAAAAATATAAGTAAAAGAATAAATTTAAGAAATATTTAGAAGAATTGAAGAGATTCAAAAAAAATTTTTAACTCTAAAAGACTTTTAGAAATTAAAAATTTTAAAGTTAAAAAAAAACAACTTTAGAAGCTTTAAAATAATTTTGAAGTGTTTCAAGAGAATAAACAAATTGTCTTAAAATTCCTGGTAAAATTTGTAAGATTATAAGGCAATTTTTTACATTTTGAATGATTTTTCAAAATTTTTAGATAAATTCGAGTCAGCTAAAAATATTTTTAGTTACTTAGGACGCTTTACATATATTAAAAATACTTAAAAACTTGGAAACATTTCTGAAAATTTATGAAATATTTGTTGATTTCTTCCAAACTTCTAAAGGTTCTAAACATAATTTAAAAAGACTCGAATTTTCCTGATATTTTTTTAAATCTTACAAAAGAAAAAATTTAGATTCTTTTTTGAGACATTCTAAGCATTCAAACATTATTTCTAATTTTTTGAAGAATATTATAGAAATTATATTTATATAAATTTAAAAGCAAACTGATAATACATACTTTCTTGTTCTTAATATTTATAATTTAATTTCAGCTGAAACTGTTAAGGGTTCAAAAACTTTTAACGAATAAATAGTTATTTAAAATTTGTATATTAAATTATTATTATATTATTTTGTATTCTTGATGGTATTGAAAAAAAATTCTAAATTTGTGAATTTTCATTAGTATTTACATTAAGTAACTTAAATATTTATATGAAAAGAAAAAAGATTGAAAGAGCATTTAGTGTTACATC
>NC_046663.1:45786590-45790087 GCF_010883055.1 Belonocnema kinseyi
TATCAGATGTAGAAAAATACTGTTAGATGATATTAGGTTCCGTATAAAATATGTAAATGGATTAATAACTTTGCGAGTAATTTCAAAAATAATTTTGCAACTAATTCGAGGTATTGAACTTCTATTATAATTTTATGATGAAAAAAATATAGAACGTTGCTGATTAGGATGGTAATTTTAAAGTTTTCGTAGAATAACAGAAATAAAGAACGATATTTAAAATATTAAACATTTCTTTTCCTGCCTTTCTCAGCTCTAAAACAAAAAAAAGATACAGATACATGTGACCTACAGTGAAGATAACAAAAAGCGATTTACAATTCACGAATATTGATGACAAACATTATTATAAAGTTTCTTCTAAAAAGACCTTTAAATAAGAAAAAACTTTATTTACATGAAGTTTTCCGTATTCCAAATTATAATAAATGTATATGTTTATACATACACTTTTAAACGAAGATTCATTTCTTTCAGGGTCTCAATATGCTGAATTCACTTTGGACACTTTCGTTTTAAAAATAATCAGGGTTATTATTTTAGTTTTTAAAATTATAATTTTTTTTATGATCTATCGAAAACTAAATTACTTACGAGTATTCAAAATTAAATATTTTCAGCTACAAAGGAATCCGCAAATAACGTTATGGTCTTAAAATTTCAAAGCAGTCAAATAATTTGATACTAAATTAAGACTTGAAAGATTGAAGGCTTTCGAATGTTGATGTATTTATACAGGGAAATTGGATCTTTTAGTCATGTTCAACTATTTATAATATTTATTTTCGACAAATTAAAATTTCAAAATTTATATATGAAGAATATGAAATAACTTTTTTATTATTTTTAAATACTTTTTTTTAAGGTCTGGTGTCGCCAAGTCACTTTCTTGTTAAATGGAAAAAATTTCAAGTGTGGGCCATCCATGAACTATGTTACCAATTATCAATTTTAATACTTACATTTTTAATTCCTAAGATTTCAAGCCAAAATATATTTGATTTTCAACGAAATAGCTGAATTTTTAACAAAAAAAAAAAAACGAATCAGCAAAAAAAAATTGTCAACCAAACAGTTGCATTAACAACTGAATAGATAAACTTTTCAGCAAAAGAGACGAGTTTAAAAAAAAAAGTTATTTCACCTCAGAAGGATGAAAATGTTTTTTGTTTAAGATTTGATTGAAAATAAATTTTTCTATTTCAACATTAATCTATTCCATTTTTGGTTGATAATTTATCTTTTCCAGTTAAAATTTCAAATTTTTTGGTGGAAAATACGTGTTTTTTTTATAATTCGTTTTTCTTGAAAAAATTGTAAATTTCTTTATCGAAAATTTTTAATTTTCAGTCAAAAAATGCAATTGTTTGGTTGAAATATCAACTGTTACAACTTCGTTGAGAATTTACAGTTTTTTGTTAAAAATTCGGTGAACAATTTCAAATAAAACGTATAATTTTCAACCAAAGAGATGCATTTTTAATTAAAATTATGAATCTTAGGCAACAACAAGATAACGAATTTTGAACAAAGGAACTAGTTTTTCAACCAACTAGTTGAATTTTTAATTTAAAAAAATGAAATTATTCACATATATGAAGATTTTTTTTTAAAGAACCAAAATAAAACAAATTTTATGAATTTTCAAACCAAAAATATGAAATTAAAAAAAAATAATCTTATGAAAATAAGTTTTCAAACAATAATCAATTTTTAACTAAAAATGTAATAGTTGAATTTCCGATAACAAAAACAGTCTTAGCCAATAATGGAGTGATTAAAAATTCATTTGAGAAAAGCGTCGAGTTTTAAACACAAATATGGTGTTTTAAAAAAATAGTGGAATTTTCAAAAAAACAATACAATTGTGAACCAAACAGTAGGCATTTTGAATAAAAGAGATGAATTCTAAACCGCAAGTATAATAGCAGACTTTTCAGTTAAAAAGATTAAACTTTTAACGAAAAAATATTATTTTTCTATCAAAAAATTAATTTTCAACAAAATAATTAATTATTTAACTACATAATAGTATTTTTTTAACCAAATAGTTGGAAATTGATCTCTTTCAGTTGAAAATAAAATTTAACACTTTATTTTTTGATAAACATGCATTGATTTTAAATCAAAAGCCATCTAATTCAACTACTTCGTTGAACAAGCAAAAGCGGAGCGGGCTATAAAGAGTTAGTTTCCACCCACCGTAAGCCCTAAAATCGGCGCTATAGAAGCGTCTCACTGTATTTTCTTAAAAAGCCATCTCTTTTGTTAAAAAACAACTAATTGGTTGAGGGTTGAACTTCTTTGTTAAAAACTCATTTTATTCGTTGAAAATTTAACTATTTTATTTTTGTTCTTGGCTAAAAATGGTTTGTTTTTGGTTATTAATTCAATTATTAAATTTTTAATTTAAAATTGAACCTTTTTAGTTGAAAATTTCACTATTAAATTTTTTATGAAGAATTCATCTATTTTGGTTCAAATTTGACTTGCTGTTGTTGAAATTTCAACTGTTTAGTTAAAAATTAATTTGCTTCGAATGAGAAATCCATTATTTTGCTGAAAACTCGCCTTTTTTATTTGAATTCGATTGTTTTTTTAAATTTAAAATTCATATCTTTTTTTATTTGAAAATCAATGATTTAATTTTTCTATGGAAATTCATTTTTTATTAAAAATTCAGCAACTTGATTAAAAAATCCGTTCCTTTTTAAAATTTGATATTTTGTTGTTGTTGAAGATTCATCATTTTAGTTGCAAATTAATCTTTTTGTTTGAAAAATAAATTTTTCATTTTTAAGTTTAACTTAAGTTTCTCATGCTCTTTCACACTAAGCTACGCGAGAGACAAGAGGTTAAAAATTCGCCTTTTTGGTTGAATTTCACTGTTTTTTTTTATTACAATAAAAATCTTTTTAGTTGAAAATTCCTCCCTTTGGTTGAAATTTAATTTTTTCAACTAGAAATTTCATTGTTCCATTTTTGGTTGAACATTTATGTTTTTGATTAGAAAATGTAACTATTTGGTTAAAAATTGAACTATATTGTTGAAAATTTAATTTATTTTTTTAAAGTTACCTGTTTTGGACTAAAATTAAACTGTTTTATTAAACATTCATCTTTTTTTGGAAAAAAATTCGTCCCTTTGTATCAAAAATTCAGTTATCTTCTAAAATATAATAAATAAAAAAATAATAAATTTTTGAAGTACAAATCATTCTGATCCCCTTTTCTTTGCGAAAACGAATTGTCAGATCGATATCCGCGTGAGAAAATCTACGCAACAAATAGTAAGTTTGCGCCTCACGATTCCAGGTTATACGCGGTTATAGAATGCTCTAACCGGCAGTTTTCCTTCTCCAACAGCCCGGAGAACTTAGGGTCAAATTCAACTCTCCAGAGTCCTTGATAAAATTCGAAAATATTTTATTTTAAGAAATTTTTTTTACAATTTTCGTTGTCCCTAATTTTTTATAAATTTATAATAAATACTGCCC
>NC_046663.1:45790187-45791288 GCF_010883055.1 Belonocnema kinseyi
TACTGATAGTTTAATTAATCTGAATATGACTCTTTTAAAATTAAATCTGACTCTCTTCTAATTCAGCTGAGTCTCTTCTAATTCAGAAAAAAATAAAGAACCAAAATATCTCCCTTGCTAACTCTATGAAAATTTAAAAAATAAAAAAATTCCCTTTTCTAATTAAGAAAAAAATCAGAATCCAAAATTAACTTCCTTCCAGCTGAATAAAAATGTTTAAAACAAAAAATACGTCTATTACAATTTAAAAAATTGAAAATAAATCATTTTCCCTTAAATTCAATAAAAATGTCAAGAAGAAAAAAATGGCGTCTGCCAATTCAGAAAAACGGAACCAAAATTTTATAATTTCCAAATAATAAATATGATAAAAACAAAAAAAAGGGCCTCTGCTATTTGAAAAAAAGTGAAAGCGTACATTTTCTCCCTTGCAACTTAGTAAAAATGTTTGAAATAAATTTTTTGTCCACTTCGTAAAACATTGAAGCTCAACAAAAATGTTAAAAAAGAAAAAATGGCTTCTACCAATTCAGAAAAAACAAGAATATGTCATCCCTTTTAACTTAATAAAGATTATAAAAACAAAAACAGGCCTTTTCTAATTTAAAAAAAATGAGAATGATGAATTCTAACACTATAAAAATCTTAAAAATAAAATGCCCTCTTCAAATTCAGAAAAAACAGAAAGCCACAATTTCCTTCATTCTAACTAAATAAAAATGTTAGAAATAAAAGATTTCGTAATTCTTTTAAAAACATATTTCAAATAAATAAAATGATAAAAACAAAAAAGGGCCTCTCATAATTAAAAAAAATTGAACAAAACTTTTTTCCCTGTCAGCTGATTAAAAAAAATTTAAATAACAAATTATCATTATTTCAATTCTCAGAATATTAAAAACTAAAATTTCCTTCTTTCCAACCAGATAAAAATCTTTAAAATATAAAATTTCCCTCTTTTAATTAAGAGAAAAAGATTAAAAATATAAACTCATCACTTTCAATTCAAGACAAAATACTAAAAACAAAAAAATGATGAAATATTAAAAAACAAAATTTCCTTCTTTCCAACTCGATATAAATCTTTAAAAATGATAAAAA
>NC_046663.1:45791388-45796738 GCF_010883055.1 Belonocnema kinseyi
TCAATTCAAGACAAAATACTAAAAACAAAAAAATGATGAAATATTAAAAAACAAAATTTCCTTCTTTCCAACTCGATATAAATCTTTAAAAATGATAAAAAACGGCCTTTTTTAATTAAAAAAAAATGGAAAGGAAACTTTTCTTCCTTTAAACTTGTAAAAAATAAAAAAAGTTTCCTTAATTCTTTCAATTCATAAAGCAATGAAAACCAAAATATCCTCATTTACATCTCGATAAAAATTTTAAAAATATAAAATGTTGCTCCGCCAATTTAACAAAAATTAAAATTTGCTCGTTCAAAAATCTATAAAAATGTCTATAAAATCTATAAAAATGATACAAGGCTTTCTATTTAAAATATTTTACTTTCAAACTGTTTAGTTTTTATTGTTTGATTCATAATTGTTTATTTTAAATAAGACATCGCATTTTTCTAAATATTCAAAAATGGTGTTTTATTTATTTACAAAAATTTCAAACTGAGTGGGCTATTTCAGATTGAAAGAATGCTTCAATAGGAGTTTAAAGTAAATAAAAGCGTTTAATTATGATTCTATTATTTGAAATTATTTTAAACTTGAAAATAATTCATAAGATTTTAATCAGAAGTTTAATACTAAGATTTTGATTTTGAAAAATTCAATTTTTAACGTAAAAATCTCTACATTTTTTAATTTTTAAGATATTTAGAATTGTCTTGTAAAATTAATTATTGTACAATTTTCAACACTCGAACTACAGTTCAGTTTTAAAAATCATAATTTAATTTACATTTCCAGTTTATCAATTTAATACGGTTTTTATCAAAAATTTTCAAATTAAAAATCTTTTAATTTTTAATTATTTAAGTCTCCAAAATCGCGTTTCAAAAATTCTTTAAATTTAAATTGTACTACTAAAAATAAAGATCTGAAATGGAAAATCTGTAAGGTAAAATATTTCAGAAATACACATCGTAAACTGAATTATTGGAGAATTAAGAAAGTCAACAATTGAACTCAACTTTAAAAAAGAATTTAAAACCGAATATATTTTTAATTTTTGTATATCATATAATATGCAATTTGTGTTATTACTGGTTATTGCATTTTTTTCTAAGAATTTATCAAATTAGTCAAAAAATAAATTCACTCTCATTTCCCGGCGATGTCCCCGTCCAGTGGACACCCTTCATTCCAAATATTAATTATAAATAAATAATAAATAAATAAACAATAATAATTTTGCCCTGATTATAGTAATATACATATATGCACTCAAAAATATTGAATAGTCTTCTTGAAGAAATAATTTTTAAATATTAAGATGGAAATTGAAGAGAAGTCATTCCTGATTCACCGTACTCGTTGTATTATGACGTAGCTCACGATCTGTTCTCAAAATAATCTTCTTCGTCGGTGGACCAACCGAGTTATTTCATTAGTTAAATGTCAGCTCAAGAAGGATCAAAAGAAAAAAAGATCGCACAGAAAGTGTATTCAGTCCAGTGTCACTCTGCATTTTGAAAACAGCTTTCAGGAGCTTGTAGTTTAATCTTGAAAGCTTAGCTTTAATCGCACTAAGCAAAATATTTATCTGACCTCAAATTAGAGGAAGACAGAATTAGAATTATGAGTAGATAGATTTAGAAAATTTTTAACAATTATCAATAAAAAATAATATCGCATAATAATCAAGCTTCTGCAAATGCAGACTTCACATCCTAAAATGTTCATAAAACCAGGGGAAATAGGGTTATCTTTCAAAGAAAATAGGGAAATAATAGGGCAATAAATTGTTGAAAATAAAATTAATTTAAGCCTATATTATATGATGACTTTGTAAAGCTCTTCACGTAGGGTGATTTCTAGAGAGATTGATCAGCGCTCTCAGTCGGAGCGGTGTTGTGGAACGAACACATTGCTAAAATATGCAACAGGAGAATTCGATATTAATTTAAAATTTACACCTTCTCCTACACTACCCTTTCTCATTTTTTCCATATGATCTTCTAGAACCGGGTGGATTACGCTTACACCGAAATAGATTTGACCTAATTCTATAACATAAAAAAACATTCCTATCAGATTTCGAGTCGAAATATATTGCATTTTGTAACAAAATAGTGGAATTTTCAAGCAAAATATTTTCCACCAAAAGAGATCAATATTCAGCCCAATAGTTGTATTTTCAACAAACAAATAAAATACTTAAAAAACAGTTAAATTAACAACAAAATAGTTGAGTTTTCAATCAAAAGAGGCCAATTTTAACAAAACTGTTGAATTTTCAGCCTACAATCATGAATATTTAAATTAAAAAGACGAATTTTCAAAAAAAGAGTTTAATTTAAACAAAGAAAGATTTTTCAGTCAGAAAATAAAAAAAGTCAAAGAAATTGTTGAATTTTAAAGTAAAAAAGACGGATTTTCTACAAAAAAGTTAAGTTTTCAACAAAAAGCTAATTTTGAACCCAATGATTAAATCTTCTACAGAGAAAATTAATTTTCCACGAAAAATTTGAATAGTTCAATCTTCTGCCAAAAACATAAATTTTCAGAATCCAGAAAATTATTTTTGATCAAAGTAGTTGAACTTTCATAAAAATATTTGAATTTTCAAACAAACAAAAAAACAACAAATTTTCTACAAAATAGTTCAATTTTCCAGCAGAAAATATTAATTTTCAACAAAAGAGATTGTAGAATCAACAAATTGTAGAATTTTCAATCGAAAAAGACGAATTTTTTACAAAACAGTTGAGTTTTCTTCAAAAAAGTTGATTTTCAACCCAATAGATGAATTTTCTACCAAAAAAATAATTTTCCACCGAAAAGACGTATTTTCAATCAAATAGTTAAATTTGCAACCAAAAATATGAATTTTTCAACCCCAAAAGAAGAATTTTCATCAAAATAGTTGAATCCTCAACAAAAACAAATTATTTTGCAGCAAACAGTTAAGTTACAAAAAAAAACAACTAATTGTCAATCAAATAGTTGAATACTTGACCAAAATAGAATCCGTTTTAAACAATAAATGTTTCCTTTAAAAATAGATAAATTATAGATAAAAGAGTTGATTTTTCAAGTGAAGCAGTCGAATATATAACAAAACCGTTAATTTCGTAACTTAAAAAGATATATTTTCAAGAAAAAATTAAATTTTTTAACAGCATAGTTTGATTCTCAACAAAGAAAAAAATATACGTACAGCCAAACAAGATCATTTTTCTATCAGAAAATACATTTTTATGCCAAGAAGGCGAATTTTCTTCCTAAAAATATAAATGTTCAACAAAACCATCCAATTTTAGACCCAAAAAGGTGACTAACAAAATAGTTAAATTTTCAAGCCAAAAAGATGAATCATGCATTATTATCCAAAATAAAAACGAGTTTTTAAAAAAATAATTACATTTTGAACCAAATTAGTTCAACTATCAACCAAGTAATTACGTTTTCATTAAAAATGTATGAATTTTAAACAAAAATATAATAGTTGACATTTAAACCAAAAAATAAAAATAAATTAATAACAGTTAAATTCAACCAAAAAAGACGAACCTTTAACAAAATAGTTAAATACTCAACTGAAAAAGCATAATTTTTATCAGGAACATTAATTTTCTACCAAACAAGAAATAGTTTCAACAAAATACATGGATTTTACATTCAAAATATCATTTAAGTTGAATTTTTAGTTAAAAATAATTTTCAATAGAAAAAGATCGATTTTTTTCATAAAAAAGAGATGAATCTTCTACAAAAAGTTGAATTTTTAACCCGAAAATATGAATTTCAACCAAAAAAATTAATTTTCTATCAGTTGAATTTTCGACCAAAAACGATGAACTAAAAATGGAAAAGTTTCCTTTTCTGTTCAAAAAATTAATTTTCAACAAAATAGTTCATTTGTCAACCAAAGAGATGAATCTTCAATTTATAAAGTAATTTTACAAAAAAAAAAAAACGATTTTAACAGTTGAAAAAAAGGTGAATTCTCAATGTAAATTTTAATGCTTTAATTTCCAACTAAAACGATCAATTTTATACCAAAAATGGAATATTTAAATTTTCACGATAGAAAATTTGATAAGAAAGCGGTTCAGCTTTCAAACAAATAGTTAAATTTTCAATAAAAAGAAAAGACGACTTTTAACCAAAAAAAGTTTGATTTTTTTAAATGAGTTCAATTGATTCAGTTCGCATTTAAGCAAAAAAAACGTGAAAAAATTGGAAGTTTTTCGAATACAGGAGAAAAAATATAAATCGTTTACAATAGGGAAAAAGAATAGAATAATGGAAAGAGTGCCAAGTCTGCAAATGTTTTATGCATTTTTATTATTTTTTTTTTCAAAATTAAATAAAATCTTAATAAAAATGTTTCTTTGTTTTCAAAGTGCATCTAAGTTTAGAAGATAATTAGGTTTTAATTTTTAATTATGTTCGCCGTCCCAGATTTGGTATAAGATATCGATTGCGTGGCAGTATCAAGAATCGACAGGTATACTTTGTGAACATGCAACTCGTGAATACTATAAATAAGGCTTTTTGTTCAGTTTCTAGGAATTCAATTAATATTACAAAATATTATGAAATAAATATTTGAAATAGTACGGTCGATTAATTAAATAATTAAATAATACTAAAAAGATCTACTAAACTTACTTAAATTAACTTTTCATGTAAAAAATTTCGATTTTCAAAAATATAGATAAATGTTTAACCAAATAGTTGAATTTTCGAACGAATAGCTAAAATTTGAAATAAAAAAGATCGGTTTTAACCAAAAATGGAATAGTTAAATTTTTAGATAAAAAGAAAAGCTTATTAAAAAAAAAAAGATTTATTTTAAAAACAAATTTAGTTTCACTACCAACCAAGTAGTTTTATTTTCACCAAAAAGAAGAATTTTTAACTAATATGATAAATATTTAATTGGAATACTTGAAGTTTTAAC
Organism: Belonocnema kinseyi; assembly: GCF_010883055.1. Lineage (NCBI taxonomy): Eukaryota > Metazoa > Arthropoda > Insecta > Hymenoptera > Cynipidae > Belonocnema > Belonocnema kinseyi. Next base: position 45,796,331 of record NC_046663.1, read on the forward strand.
CAAATAGATAATTTTTTTAACAAGAAGATTAATTTGCTACAAAAAGACGATTTTTTAAAACAAGATACATGAATTTTCAACGAAATAGTTTAATTTTGAACTGAAAAAGATAAATTTCCACTAAATAAAGATTAATTTCTACTAAAGAATAGGAATTTTTACGAAAATGCATGAATTTTCAATTAAAAAGGTAAATTCACAACCAACAATTAAGTTGTTAAATTTTCAGTTAAAAAGTTGATTTTTAACCAAAGAGATGAATTTTCAACTAAAATGATGTAATTATCAATTATAATAGTTAAATTGTCCTGTAAAAATCTAATTTTTAATAAAAACAAAACTAATTTTTAAACACATAGCTACATTTTCAAACAAAATGATTAATTTTCAACTAAAATGATGAATTCT
>NC_046663.1:45796838-45798051 GCF_010883055.1 Belonocnema kinseyi
CCTGTAAAAATCTAATTTTTAATAAAAACAAAACTAATTTTTAAACACATAGCTACATTTTCAAACAAAATGATTAATTTTCAACTAAAATGATGAATTCTCAACTGGACTAGTTGAATGTGAATGTGAATCAAAAAAAGTTAACTTCTTAACCAAAGAGATGAATTTTTCATCAAAATAATGAATTTTCATTCAAAAAATTAATTTTTAACAGAAGAGTAGCTTTCAACGAAGTAATTAAATCATAATTCCAAAAAGATCAATTCGGAAAAAGATTATGTGGTTGTTAATATTTTTACCAAAAAAGATTTAAATTTGTTAATTAAAAAAAATTTGATTGAACCAAAAAGAACGATTTATCAATTAAATATATAAATTCCATGTTAAAAATACCCTAACAATTACAAGTTATTCCTAAGATTTCAAGGTCGAAATATATTACATTTTCAACCAAAAAAGATTTTTCTGCTAAGAAAGAAAACAAATGCAACCAAATTGTTGAATTGTTCAACCACAAAGACGAAATTTTAAAAAAATAGATGAATTTGCAACAAAAAAGCAAGTTTGTATCATCCACATAGTTTAATTTTCTACCAAAAAATTTCAATTTGCAACTCGTAAAGGTGAATTTTCAAAAAAGAAGATTAGTTTTTTATCATAAATAACAAATTTTCGCCAAAAAGTAAAGTTTTCAATAAAATAGTTGAATTTTCAAAAAAGATGATTCTTCAACCAAAACAATGAAAAATTTTCAACGAAGAAGTTGAATTTTTGACTGGAAAAGATTAATTCTCAGAGACAAAAGTAAAATTTGGTATTTAAACGAAAAATGATTTTAATTAAAAATAAAAAAACAATTGAATTTATCCAATCAAGAGGAATTTTCAACAAAATAGTTGAATTATCAACCAAAGCAAATCATTTATCAATAAAGCAGTTGATATTGAACAACAAAAAAAAGGATTAAATTCTTACCAAGGGAGATGAAATTGCAAACGAAAAAGATGGATTTTCAACCAAATTATTGCATTTTAACCCAAACAAGATTTTTCATTCATGAAGGAAAAATGTCAAACAAATTTTTGAATATAAACAGATAAAAACCGAATCTTTTACACAAATTAACATTCTTAGGATCAGATCATTTTTAATCAAAGAAATTCCAGCAAGCACATTAATATTCAGCAAAAAATAATTGAAAAAATAAATTTTC
>NC_046663.1:45798151-45805163 GCF_010883055.1 Belonocnema kinseyi
TTCGCATTGGCAAACAAAATTAGAAGAACAGAATTTCACTGGCACATTCATAAAAAATATCATATTCCATAAAATATATTTTAAAATAAACTTTAAATCATTATAACTGATACAGCTGATTCGATATCTATAAAATTAAAATTATTTTTTAAGTTTTTCAGGAGTTTTAAATGCGTCAAAATCTTCAAGATTTTTTTACAATTTTATAAAACTTTTAAAATTTTTGAAATATTTTCTACACAGTAAACTTCCCGAAATAAGAAAATGCTGAAACCTGAAAATACCGAATTAAAAAATTCTAGAATAATGAAATTCTGGACAGTTTACGATATTATCGAATTTGAAAATTCTCGAATAATAAAACTCCAGACCGAATGCTCTCTAATAATAAGATATACAAACTAGAAAATTCCCGAATTTCAGAAATTGAGAAAACAGTTATGTGGTCAATATTATTTATTTATTAAAAATACAATAATCAAATATTTTTATTATAGAAATTTGGTTTAATACTTAATTTTTTTTAATTATTGTTTTAATTTAAAATAACAATAATTGTATAAAAATGTGATACAAACATAAATTTAAAACACGTGAGCTTCAAATGAAACAAACTTTGCAGGATTCAATGCAGGCTGATTTAACGCGACTTTTATTTTTATTTTTTAAATAATAATTTTATTTTTGCGAGCGTTTTCTATAATGTACAAAAATAAAATGGACATTTTCCAACAACTTTTTATATCCAAAAATACATTTGTTCAATTATTGTTATTTTTAATTCAAACAATAATTTTTAGAAACTTTAAACATTGAAAAAAGTTTTTTCCTCGGTAAAAATATTTTATTATTCTATTAAAAAAAATTTTTTTAACTAAATATTTTTTAATTGTTCAAATTAGAGAGTTGTCTAGTCCGGATATTGTATAATTCGGAAATTTTCTGTCGGCAATTCTTAAATTCGGTAAGATTGTAAATTGTCGAGAATTTTCCAATTCGGGACTTTTATATTTCAACAATGTATTGTCGAAATATAAAAGTCCCGAATTGGAAAATTGAAAATAAAAATAAAATTGGAAAATTCACGAAAAATAAAATAAATAAAATTCCAGACAATAAGATATTACCGAATTTTAAAAATCCCCAAAGAAAATGCCTGAATGATAAAATATCCGAACTAGAAAATTCCTGAATTCAAACAATTTAAAAAATTGTTTATTAAATATTATTTATTTATTGAAAATACATTAATCGAATATATATTTTTGGATGAAAAAATTTGTTTGAAAATGTGCATAGTATTTGAAAAAAACATTAAAAAGTTCTGAAAAATCGAATTCTTTATTAATAAAAAAAATAATAAAAATAAATTTTGATATAAATCGTTGTTGAATTGAATCCTGCAAAGTTTGTTTCAAAAATGTCATTATGTAGGTACGAAAAAAATTTAGGCAGAACATTTTTTTCTTTCAAAGCGCACGTGTTTTTTAATGTATTTTTTAATACAATTTTTATAAAATTATTATTCAGGTGCGGGAGATTTCATTTTTTGGGATTTTTCATTCATCCCTTTCGGAATTTTTATCATTGGTCCCATATTTTTATACCTCCTCTTAAAATTATGTAATTTTTCAAAATGAAAAGTCAACATTTGAAAATATTTTAAAATCATCAAAAGTATCTATTCTCTTTTAAATTATTTCGAATATTTTAAAATTATTTAAAAATTTTTTCGGAACTTTTAAATGTCTTTTAGACTGATTCCCATTTTTCCTAACATTTTTGTAAAATCCTGCACACAAAATTGTTTTAAGAGGTTTCAGATTTTTTCTAATATTGTAAATCTTTTGAAATGTTTTGAAATATTTTTAAACATTCTCTTTGAGTTATGTACTTTTTCAAAATAAAAAATCATTTTAAATCTACCCAGAAATTTTTATTGTTTTCCTAGTATTTCAAAATTCCTGAGGAGCTCCAAATTTTGTTCTTTTCTTTGTAACAATCAGAAACCTCCAGCTTATTTGATTGAAAATTGTTTTTTTTATTTCCAAATCAAATAGATTAAAAATGGAATATTTTATACTGAAATAATACTTCAAAAAGATTTTGAAATTGAATAAAGGCGTTCATTTAAGAAGCCATTAATTCGAACTTTACACTTGTGTCACTACTAAGGCTTTGCAATTAAATTAGTTCAAATTTGACCGTTAAAATATGTAAATTATATCATTTTGAACCGATCTAGAATCATCTTGTACAATCAATCACTGTTTAGTTGGTAATACTCGAACGGCAGTTCAATTTTCAAATTTACTTTCATTTTCTGATTTGTCCCGGTCGCGAGTCTAGCTTAATATTTAAAACAACTTTCATTTTTTTGAAATTGTAATTTTTCGGCCGTAACATACTTACAATAAGGCTGTATTTTGAAAATGAAGCAATTTTAACGTTAAAATTCAAGTTCCTAAAATGAAGGCCTAAAAATTTGCAAATTTTACAATTATTGTTATGTAAATTATGTTGGTATCTTAGAAGAGTATAAATAGTTCTTAAATTAGTTTTCAAATTTTCTGCAGTTTACCTTTTTTACATATCTAGATGTCAAAAAAGCCTATCCAATTTTTTCAAATTTTAATCACTTATTTTCTAAAAGAAAATCACCTCTGTTTACCAGTCACTGAAATGGATTAGAAAAAAATTGCCAAGACCCAAGAATAAAAATTGGATGTACAGCGAATTTTTAAATTTTTAATTGAGATTATCTTTAACTTTGTGATATCAAAAATTTTCATACACATTTCTGTTTAATAATACTGTAGGAAAAAATCAACCAGATCGAACGCCGAAATTATAATTAGAGCAAATTTTATGTAATTCTATGGGGACGGCTGAAATATCACGAAAAATAAAATTCCCGACTCGGTAAATCTCTCTGTCCCAAAAAATACATTTTCAAAACTAATAAAATTCCTGAACAGTTTATAATATTAACGAATTTGAAAATTCACAAATAATAAGACTTCCAAAATAAAATTGTTTCTTAATCAATATTAATTATTTATTAAAATTACGATAATAAAATATTGTTATCAAATAAATTTTCGTTTAATATTTAAAGTGTTAAAAATTATTGTTTGAATTTAAAATTAAAATTATACAAAAAATTTTCCGACAGATTAATATATACAGACACGTGTTTTTTAATTAACATTTCGATTCTTCAGAAGAACTTTTGTGATTTAAAAAATACTATATACATTTTCAACCAAAATATCTTATCCAGAAATATTTTTTGTTTTAATTATTATTTTAAATTTAAACAATAATGTTTAAATACTTCGAAAATTAAAAAAGTTGTTTCTCTGGTATAAATATTTGATTATTTCAATTAAAAAAAGAAATTGTCAAAGAAAAATGCTTTCAGCACTTGTTTATCTTAAAATGTCTTCCTCTAATACTGTTTTTAATATTAAAAATATGATTTTTCGAGAACATTTTTTTTATAATTAAAAAAAGACTGTACTGAAAACCTGGATCAAGCTTTAGATCTGAAAAAATTCAGCGATACATGCATGTCAAACTTTTCTAACCTCAAAAATTTTTTCTACTGCTTTACCGTCATATTTGACGAAGAATGAGAAAACAAGAATTCGACTTCGTAGTACGATGTGGGCAGCACCTCGATAGGGCAGAAAATGTGATGTCCTATATATGTAATTCCCCACTCTGACGCCCTGTACCGCATCTACGTTTATAATATCTTTGCTTCTACTTGACGGCTGATCCAGCGATCCTGCTGATTGTTTAAACCAAAGATATTATAAACGTAACGTAGATGCGGTACGAGGCGTCGGAGTGGGGAATTATATATATATAGGACATCGCATTTTCTGCCCTATCGAGGTGCTGCCCTCATCGTACTACGAAGTCGAATTCTTGTTTTCTCATTCTTCGTAAAATATGACGGTAAAGCAGTAGAAAATTTTTTTGAGGTTAGAAAAGTTTGAAGCTTGATCCAGGTTTTCAGTACAGTCTTTTTTTAATTATAAAAAAAATTTTCTCGAAAAATTATATTTTAATTTAAAAAAAAGTATTATGGAAAGACATTTCAAGATAAACAAGTGCTGAAAGCATTTTTCTTTTACAATTTTTTTTTAAATTGAAATAATCAAATATTTATACCAAAGAAAAAACTTTTTTAATGTTTGAAGTATTTAAACATTATGTTTTAAATTAAAAATAATAATCAAAACAAAATATATTTCTGGATAAGATATTTTGGTTGAAAATGCATATATTATTTTTTAAATCACAAAAGTTCTTCTGAAAAATCGAAATGTTAGTTAAAACACACGTATTTTTATATAATAATTTGTCGGTAAAATTTTTTGTATAATTTTAATTTTAAATTCAAACAATAATTTTTAATACTTTAAATATTAAACAAAAATTTGATAATACTATTTTATTATCGTATTTTTAATAAATAATTAATATTGGTTAAGAAACAGTTTTATTTGGGGAGTCTTATTATTTGGGAATTTTCAAATTCGTTAATATTATAAACTGTTCAAGAAATTGATTAGTTTTCGAATTGTATTTTTTGGGACAGAGAGTTTTACCGAGTCGGGAATTTTATTTTTCGGGATATTTCAGCCGTCCCCATAGAATTACAGAAAATTTGCTCTAATTATAATTTCGGCGCTCGATCTTGTTGATTTTTTCCTACAGTATTATTAAAAAGAAATGTGTATGGAAATTTGTGATATTACAAAGCTAAAGATAATCTCAATGAAAAATTTAAAAATTCGCTGTACATCCAATTTTTATTCTTCGGTCTTGGCAATTTTTTTCTAATCCATTTCAGTGACTGGTAAACAGGGGTGATTTTCTCTTAGAAAATAAGTGATTAAAATTTCAAAAAAATGGGGAGGCTTTTTTGACATCTAGGTATGTAAAAAAGATAAACTGCAGAAAATTTAAAAACTAATTTAAGAACTATTTATACTCTTTTAAGATACCAATACAATTTACATAACACTAATTGTAAAATTTGCAAATTTTTAGGCCTTCACTTTAGGAACTTGAATTTTAACGTTAAAATTGCTTCATTTCCAGAATACAGCCTTATTGATTGAATTATCAGAATTTTTCGAAATTGTTAAAAGGCGAAAAAGTTTGAATTTAAATTTTAAAAATGTGAAAATACACCATTTTCCATGTTCATTTGCAATCCAGCGAGTCACTTTCTTTCGCTTCTTTTTTGAAAGTCGATCTTTTGCTTTCAGTTTTCTTTTTAATCTATACCTTGAATTCAACGCATTTCAAATTAAATTTTTGCAGCTGCATTTAGATTGAATTATACAAAGGTTTTTTGTTTTATATATAAATTAATCAAAACATTTTATTGGTTTTTCACGACAGTAATTTATAACTCTAAAATGGAATAATTGTAGTTCAAACATGAAAAATTATAGACTAATTTCATATTTAAAGAGATTCTATCATATATATTGAACTATTAAAACCTCTGACCTTTTTTAAGGTTTTTAAAACTCTTTTAAAAAAATTTTTTTAACAATTTTAGTTGTGATTTCTTAATAAAAGAATAAGTTTTATTTAATCTCCAGAACAGCAATTTCAAAAATATTTAAAGCCTTAATAATTTAGACATTTTAAATTTGTAGTCTTCAGAATATATTGAATAATTTCAAATTTAAAGCTATTTAAATATTTCGTCTGAATTTTTGAATGGAAAGTGTTCGATAATTTTAGATTGAAACTTCTCAAATTATTTAGTTACAAATGAAAATCATACAACTTCTAGTTTTATTTATTTTTTGATAATTTGCCCCCGCCCCCACAAATGATTTTTTTTGTAAGAAAATAACGCCTGATTTTTGTAAAAATTAACAAATATATATTAAAGGTTCACTCAAGGTCATTTTTGTTCAAAAAGCTTGTTCCTGAATAAATTAACTCTTATTGTTTCCGATTTCGTTCTGTCACTCAGGGTAATTTTCTGTGAAAAATATTGATTTACAAAGAATATTTGTCAAACAATAGAATGGATTTCTTCGCCCGAGATGCAAACGTAAATTGTACCGTAGTAAAAACAACTGGAAAAATTTAGACGAAAGCCAAATTTGGTAAAGAAAACAAACCTTTGTCGACCTATAAATACTAATTTTAATCCACGAAAGATTTTTAAAAAATCTCTTCGAAACACTTTTATTGCAAATATTTAATTGAAGAAAAGTATTTGTTATAAAAATAAAAATAGCACATTTTTTACATACAATTCTTAAAATAAAAAAATCTGTGTGTCAAACCACAATCCAATCCGACTATTCTTTCAAAAGTTATCCGATATACAGACAACCACAATAACGACGACGTAGACGCCAGAGAGACATACAGATACCGATGTAAAAACTTGTTTTTCTGACTTAAGGAGCCTTAACACGTGGAAATTTAATGAAATTCGCGAAAATCATTTTTCGCATAAAACTCTTCTCACTATGGATGAGAATGTGATAAAATAATCTTTTTTTACTTCAAATGTCCATTTTCGTTTGGTTTTTTGGATTTTGAAAATCCTTTAACTTTGGTAAGTTTGATTTCATCAAAAAAAGTTGTCAGGATAAATTGTTCATATTTTTTGTACCATAAATAGCTGTCGATAAAATTTTCAAATTTTGAAAAAAAGTGGTCTCAAAAATTTTGAAAAAGCTTCAACTTTTTGGATTTTTATCAAAAATGGCTGTTTAACGAACTCGATCTTTCTTTTTGGTCCCTCGAACAGTGTGTCAAAGCCCAATCCAATCGGACCAGTCTTTTGAAAATTATCCGGTATACAGGCAACAACAACGACGACACCGGACAGACAAACAGACCCCGACGTAAAAATTTGTTTTTCTGACTCACGGGGCCTTAAAACGTCGACATTTGATAAAATCCGAAAAAGTTATTTTTCATAAAAAACTAATACCTTCTCATTTTTTATGAGAAT
>NC_046663.1:45805263-45857656 GCF_010883055.1 Belonocnema kinseyi
TAAAACAACCAAGTTTTGCAAAGTTATAAATGTAAAAATGTTTTAATTGGCAATTTACTTTCAATCCAAATGGTTCTTGTCCAAGCTAAGTTTACCATCAGTTTCCTCGAAGGTGTGCCGAGAGTTGCTTACAGCGCTCCAAGTGGCTCTTGGCAAACTATATCGATGGGAGCTTTCTACGGGGAGCGGTGGGTAGAGGGGAAGTGACTTTTTTCGCCGGACGTGTCGTCTACGTTTATGGCGGGCAACTAAGCCCGCACCGCATCTACGTTTATAATATCTTTGTTTAAACTAACCTATAAATGCCTAAAAATGAGAAATCGAAAATAAAAGCCGAACCAAGCAGGATCGAAGATATAAACAAAGAATAGATTTGAAAATAAGCGAAGTTCCTGAAAAAGTTAGATTTCTAGATTTTTAGCAAGTGTTGGGAGGATGTTTGAAGGTAGTTTGAATTTTCCCGCAAAGAATGACGTCACGCAGACGTAGATAGTCTCTGCGTTTGACGAAAAATACCGCGAGCGTGCGCCATATTCAAATTTTATTTAAAAAAAAATATGTTTCTTATGCAATAAAAAATATTGTCCAATTAGAATATGTTAATGAGCTACTAAAGAATCAAAATATCGTTTTACCTCATTTCATGCAACCAAGTATGTTAACCAAGTATATAATGCAAGAGGTTACATTTTTTTAGATACCAGATTGTGCATAATTTATGTGCAATTTGTTGCATTACATACCAAATGAATAACAACGTGAACAAAGGAAATATACTTTTAGAAAACTCAAATTCTTAATTTGGTGTCATCTTTCTTTAAATTTGAATTCAAAATAATACCGTTCGATTAAAAGTACAAAGTCCAAAGGTAATTTTGGCAAAATTTGAAATCAGACTCTTTTACAATGTTTTAAATATCCTTAATTAAAAAATTTCTAATTTATGAATTGAAATTTACTCATATTTTTCATTAAGGTACTGGTCATAAAACGAGGACGAGTCATCAATCTCCAACTCCACGGTGCCTTATTACTTACCTATAGTTGTTTAAACAATTTCCACCTGATTAAAAAAGAATCGACAAAACATTGCGACATTTTTTATATTTTATCAAAAAAAAAAAAAACTTTTGCAAACAACTGCCCTCTCCTAAGAAAGATGACTTTTCTATCATCTAAGATGAATATTTAATTTAAAAAGTCGATTGTTTAACCAAACTTGAATACCAAACAATAAGATGATTTTATAAAAATACAAGAATTTTCAAGGAAAAAATATGCATTTTCAGCCAAATGCTTAAATTTTCAAACAAAAAAGATTAAAATGCAACCAATAATAGTTGTCCAAGAATATAAATTTTTAAGAAAACAATTAAATTATTGACAAGTAAATATGAATTTTGAATAAAATAGTTTGGTTTTCCACAAAATAAATAACTTTTCCATCAAATAGTAGAATTTTTAACCACAAAAGACGAATTTTCAAACAAAAACGATTACTTTTCTACGAAAAGATAAATTTTCAATCTAAAAGAAAGAATAGTTGAATTTATCACAACATAATTAAAATTTTAACCAAACAATAAAATTTGTAATTAAAAAAATGCTAAGCCAAAAATATAATTGTAGACTTTTTAATGAAAAAGAATTCATTTTATACTCAAAAATATTATTTTTCAATGCCAAAAAATTACTTTTTCTGCAAATTGTTGAATTTACCACAAAATAATTCAATTTTCTACCAAATAGTAGAAGCTTTAACCAAAAGATATGAATTTTGGACGCAAAATTCAACAGTAGACCTTTCAATTAAAAGAATGAACTTTTTATTAAAAAATATTAATTTTAAATAAAAAAATATGGCTTTTTAGGGAAATAGTTGAATTTGTCACAAAGTAATTAAATTTTCTACCAAATAGTTTAAGTGTCAACCAAAGAAAATTTGAATTTTTAACAAAATAGTAGAATTTTATTCAAAAGAGATTAATTGTGAAACAAAAATTTAATTACAGTCGACTGTTCAAATAAAAAGGATGAACTTTTAACAAGAAAATATGACTTTTAAAGAAAATACTTGACTTTATCACAAAATAATTAAAATTTTCAGCAAATAGTACATTCTTTAACTAAAAGTGATGAATTCTGAACCAAAAATAAAATGGTAGACTTTTTGATAAAAATAATAAACTTTCAATAAAAAAGATGACTATGTTGTACCAAAAGATGAAATTAAAAAAATATATATAAATGTTTAACGAAACAGTTGAATTCTCGACCAAAAGAGATGAAGCTCAAACTTTTTGCATTTTTGTGTAATCCAGGCCCTATCAACTCAATGGTAGAAATATGAAGAAGCACAGCGCCAACAGTTGGCTGCAACTTGAACTAAAAGTATCAATGCGTAGCATATGTGTGTTATATATGAATTGTATATATGCGATAAATTTTAAAATTGAATATATTTATCAATAAATTGGATAAACAAAGTGAAAAAATATGTAAAGATATATATAAAGTATAATAAATTACTTTTAATATATCTTTAGACATTTTTCACTTTATTTATCTATTTTATTGCTCATTATATTCAATTTTCAGATTTAAGACATAATTACAATTCATATAATAGCACACACGTAAAATAATTAAATGTAAATAAACATACAGAAAGAGTAATTATTTATAAGCAATGTATTCTTATATATTTAGAATAGAGGAAAGTTAGGAAAGGCGCATATTATTTTTAAATAACTGCAATATTTTAAATGTGCAGTATTTTTATTCAAATAAATTGATAACAAATCACTTATTTATACTGAAATCATCCATGTAAATTAAAATATTTGCATTTGTAACCTTTCGTGTATTAAGATGTTCGAATTTTCTCCATAAATATCGCATCCATTACAAAAGGTAAATTGAGATTTACATTTATTTTCATTTTGTAAAAAGTTTTTTAGAAACTTGGGGTAGTTAAAAGTAGCACTCATGTTATACCAACTTTGATTTATTTATGGAACCTTTATTTCGGGAAGCGGTAGATTTTTTACTTGGGAATTAGCTAGATTTTTTGTACTGTAAACAACCCTAAGAATTTCTGTTATTCTGTCCTTGTGTTGAGTTTTCAAATAACAGTTTAGTGCTTGCTTAACCGTGGGAGACAGATTTTTCTTTCTAGGTATAATTCTCTCTCTAAAAACTCGATTAATAAAAGTCAAAGTCGATTGACAGAAATTTCGAAGCAAATTTTCTTGAAACATTTAACAATTTCTTTTTTATGCTGCGAGCACGAGAGGAAAGAGAAATTCAATTTTGGTGTAAGCCACTGTGCTGCTTTCTTTTCGATACTGTGTTTGGAAAGTAATAAGGCAGAATTTTATCCAGAATTCGCTTTGCATGAAATTGATTGCTTTGATTTGACTGCAGGTGCAGCAGCCGGCAACGTCTGCATTAAGTCCCCAGAGTGACTGTAGATGTGACTTTTCTCGGGAATTGGAAGGCTTTCGATAGTTCATTATCATGTGTACAATCTTCCACTTCGTCCACCTGTTCTGAAAGATCTTGATTTTGATCACTTGATCCTTGCAGTAGTGAATCTGTACATGCAATAATAAAATGTCCGGTATCAGCTTCACAATTATAATTCGGTGTGTGTTTTGAAGTTAAGTTCGTGACGAGTAATGATTGGTATATTGCTTCAAATTGAAAACACGTTGGCTTGTTGCTTCTAAAGTCGTGGCTTTTAACGGTCTCAAAAAAATTTTCTAGGGGATCTTGATTCAGGCGATCAACAAACTGCATTTTTTTTAATGCTGCCCGAGCTTCTCCAAAAAATTCGTCGTGGTAAGAATTCTTAGTCCATGGAATCCGACGAGAATGAAGACCGCAATCGTCGCCATTAATTCCATCCCCTATGCCGTATCCCAGGCTCCTGGAAAATTCAAATAATTATTTCAAGTCAAAATTGCAGTATTATTTACATGAGTGCAGCAATGAGGGTAGATGACAGATGGCAAAGATTCAAAATTTCAATTAGTGTTTATAAATTTAAGACTTCTTTTAATTAATTTTTTAATTAAACTTTACATTCTAAGGCTAAACATTACCTGGTAATCTTGAAATAAGATCCATGAAATTGGACAATTTTTTACTGAACACCTGCATCATCAACTTGACGCAAATTTTATTTATTTTGTCGAGGTAGACATGTTCGTCCGTTAAATCAGGCACCATACGATTCCTGCGAGGAGAATACAAATCGATCAAATATGCTTTGATGACATGATCCCAGTCAGCGAACCTTTTCTCCTCTTCTGCAGCGTTCGCCTTCATCTCAAATTCCAAATTTTTGGTCAGAAGATTATTCCTTATACATTTTAGTGTATGTGGTGGATCATATAAAGGAATAATTTCGACATTATCGATGAGAATCGTCCAATCTACAAACATTTAATAGAATCAATAAAAAAATTTACTGTGACTGAAATTATATAAATTTTATAATATAAGAGAGGACTTACACTGGGAAATTTGCTTCTATTACCTGACTTTGTCCGCATCTATCTGTAACAATTTAATTGCTTTAATGTTAGATGATCCCTGATCACAAACTGTGGCTGCGATATTAAATCCAGCTGCAGTTACGGCTCTGCTAACTGTTCGTGTGTTGTTTGTCCACCACAAAAGTTGTATGTAAGAGGAATTTTCCAGTCATTTTTCATTCCTCTTAACATAAATGCAAGAGCGTGATCTGCATACTTATTGGTTCGACTTGTTCCCCAATCCTCAAAACCAATAATTTTTGTTTTTCGTTCAGAATACTGGAAGTGCAATTTCAGAGAAACTTCGTCCCACATGAGAACGCAGACTTTATCAAGCTCATCAGTCATTCTTCTGGCAGCATCCTTCAGTAGTTCTTTCATGGTCTGAGTTACACCGGTATCAAGACGAATCTGGATGAGTAGCTTGTTCACTGACGTTGGACTTGGAAGTGGCAAAAAAGTTCCTAAGTATCTATGTGTTGCAGCCGATCTTTTATAAATTGAAAGACACAACAGCTTTTCATCACTTGTAAATCGCCTACCATTAGGGTGTTTATTTGAATTTCTGAGGACCATTTCTATAAAACTTCGCTGAAGAGTTGTTAGGGTACTTATTTTGTCTGCAAACACGTTTGCTTTGAGGTTGTTTGCAAGCTTGCTAATGTTATTCGCATACCTGTATGTGGGTCGAAAAGATTGTCAGGAAAAAAGAGGAAAACAGCATGAAAAGCGGGGAAATAGGGGGAAAAATAGGAAACGAAAAGAAAAATTAAGAGAAAAAAAAGAAAATATGGGAATAGTCAAAAAGGGGAAAGATGAAACATTTATGTTTGCATTTAGAGAATAAGAAACAATCTTTTTAAAACAAATTATATAGTTTTTAAACAAAGTTAAAATATATTTTAAATAATTTTGAAAATCTTTCAAAATCCATTCACGGCAATATAAAAAAATATAAATCTTTCTCATAATGAAGAATATTTTCTCTTCTAAGAATTTCTTAATTAATAATTCAATATTTCTATACAAGAAGTCTAGTGTTTCAAAATCCAGAATAACAATGTTAAAAAAAATAAGAATGCTACAAAGTTTTAAAACATAATGTCTTAAAATTCTTCTGAATGTTTTATCATAATTGAAAATTCGTTGCAATTTGTCAAATTCCTCCATATCCCTTAAAACTCATAAAACTCCGTAATTAATCTGGGGAAAAATAGAGAACAAAACAATGTTTACAGTTATGTTTACATTTAAGGAAGAAGAAACAATCTTTTTAAAATAAATTTTATGGTCTTAAATAAATGTTAAATTATTTTTTTAACCATTTTTAAAAATTTTTGAAAATCCATTCACGGCAGAAGAAAAGAAATAGAAAAAGATGAAAATATAGGAATAGTTAAAAATGTGAAAGATTAAACATTTATACCTACATTTTGAGAAGAAGAAATCATCTTTTTAAAATAAATTGTAAAATTTTAAAATAATATTAAATGATTTTAAAAATGTTTTAAAATGTTTTAAGATCCATTAACGGCGATATAAAAAATATTAACCTTTCTCATTATGAAGAATATTTTCTCTTCTAAGAATTCTTTAATTAATAATTCAATTTTTCTTTAACATAAATTTACTGTTTCAAAATCCAAAATAACAAATTTTAAAAAATTAAAAATTCTACAAAGTTTTGAAGCATAACGTCTTGGAATTCGTCTTAATCTTTTTAAATAACTTAAAATCCTTTCAAATTTGCAGAAATTCCTCCATATCCCTTAAAATTCATAAAATCCGTAAAAATCCCTTAAAATGAAATTTAATTTATTCCCTTATGTTCTCTAGAAATTCGTAAAATTTCCTTAAATTCGTGAAAATCTATTAAGTTAAGTATAAATAATTTCGAACTTCTTAAATATAAATAAAATTTAAATTATTTAATAGATTTCTCTAAAAAACACGTTTTTTGTTTTATTTAAACTCAAAGAAAAGCTTAAGTTTCTTTATTTAAGAAAAAGTAAGATGACGATTCCTCTAAATTTTTATTTTTAAAACAAAAGGGGAAATATAACTTAGAGGAATAGGGGAATAAGGAAAGACTGTACACCCTGTAATTAGTATACATTTAACATTATTAATTAATTTAATTTAATTATAAGAGTTTCTACTATGAGTAAGAATTTGTAATACAAATGTATGAAAAATATTTTTACATAGATGTAAATGCAATAGTTAAAGTGATGATATAAAACTTTAAATATTTCCAAAAAGTGGATATGTACAAAATTCAAAGCGTACCTACACTAGTAATTGTGCAACAGTATAAACATTATATTACCGCAAATAAACAACTTTAACGGAATTTCAAACACTACCACCAATTTTAATTTTGGTTACCATCTTCACGATAAGAGGAAATAATCGATTTTGCAAATATTTATAAATACAAACGATTCCTAAATTTGTTTATAATACAATAATAAACGTCGTCACACATTCATGCTTTGAAATTTACTTTTTAGCAGCTTTTATATATTGGATTTCAAAATTTATATCAGGTATAATATGTGAAAAACAATACCGTTTATCTTTAGTTTTCAAGTTATCGATTTCTTTTCTTGCATTCAAAACCTCCTCGTACATTTCAGAGGTCTTTGGAACCAATTCTCCGTGTTTCCAAATCAAACGTTTTGACGCCCTCACTTTGAAATTAGCTTTCTTCTTTTTTGAAGAAGACGTCTCTTTAGACACCTCTTTATCTTCTGCACGTTTCTTCTCAAATTTTTTAATATTTATTATATTAATTTTACTGTACTCTTCTTCTACAATTCTAGGACTTAAATCCTTTTCGAAACATTCTTCTCGTATCTTTTTAGCATTTACTTCGCCTTCGGCCACTAATTCAGCGTCCTTACCAACACTTTCATCTTTCTTTTTCGAAATTTCCTCCTTCGGTTCCGGAACATCCATGTCAAACTTTCGTGTCATGCGTTTTCCGGGGCCGTGACTGGAAACAGGCGATGAAAATTCGCGCATATGACTTTTTCTAACCGAACCACCGCTTCCTGGTGAATTCGGCACCCAATTGCGGATATTAATTGGAATAAACTCCGTGCTCGGAGAAGAAATTTCTGCTGCTTCAATATTTTATATTTTTTTATCCTCTAAATTGATTGAAATATTCAAATTAGAGTCCACATCACCGGCTACCTCAGCCTGAGAATCTGCAGGAAGATACTTCACCTCTTTTTTAGGCAACAACACGGAAGGCACTATTTTTGTTTTAAACAAATTTCGTGGACCACGTAAATAGTCCTCCGCCCGAAAATGCAGAAAGCAAACGCGATAACCACTCTTGTCGATTTCCTTGTAGGTTATTTGTCTCAAGAGCGGATTTGATACCGCTTCTAACCACAACAAACCCTGCTTTTCGTCCTTTGGAAATTGGTGGTGCTTTACGTGACGCGACGATTGACACCCGGGAACGACACACCTCCGTTTGTTGAACCGTATATTCATCGGATTCATTTTCACAAATAAAATATAGACTTTGTAATACTTTGGCACCGTTTGACACTTTAAATTTATAAACCCTCAAATTCAATCACGTGCGCCGACACGTAGCGCCAACAGTTGGCCGCAATTTGTACTATGCCTGAAATAATAATCATAATTCTTCATATTCGCTCAATAGAGTTGAGAGGGCCTGGTGTAATCGAAAAATTTAACTGACATAGTTTCTAAATATATTTGATATCTAGTGATGAATTTAAATTCAATTTTCTAATCTTTTAGAAAAACATTTATTTTTATTTTTCTGAACATTTTAAAAATGTTCGAAAGTATATAACTTTGATAATTTTCATCAAAATAAAAAATTTTTTTTGGATAATTTGCAAGTCTTCTACCCATCTATAAGAAACGTTGACAACAAATTTTAAATTTGAAAAAATTTTTTTTCAAATTTTGAAAATGTTCTAAATTTTTTAATTTTGGTTGGAAATATCTGCTTAACGAACTTATAGCCTTCATTTTAGGAACCTTAAGAAGTGTATCAAAGGCTGACTTGATTGGACAAATCCTTCAAAAGTTAGCGTGAAATGTTCTAAATTTTTTAATTTTGGTTGGAAATATCTGCTTAACGAACTTATAGCCTTCATTTTAGGAACCTTAAGAAGTGTATCAAAGGCTGACTTGATTGGACAAATACTTCAAAAGTTAGCGTGGCTACAACATTCAGGTAACCGTAAATACAGACATACATACAGTAAACATACATACAGACAGAAAGAAAAACATCGATAAAACTGTATGATTTTCGGATTCTGTGAGTGCCGAAACGTAAAGATCCGTTAAAAACCTTAGATCGAAAATTTGGACGATTACATTACACCCTCATGAATGAGAATGTAAAAATATAAAAGTATAGAATTTTCAATCAAAAAGAATTAGTTTTTAACCCGAAATAGTTATGATTTCTTGTGAACTTTCATAAAAAAGAGTCTATTTTGTAGTTTAGGAAATAATCGCGTTTCTGTGACCCAGCATATAAATATAAATTTTTTATTTTTGATAGGAAATCACACCTCAATCTGTGCTTATAGCAATCTTCTACTTCAAACAACAATTTTCCCCTAAAAGCGGGGTTTCAATTTATTTGCAAAATATTTAGAATATCCTTCAATTATAACTTTACTATGCCAATTATAGTATAATTAATTATATAAATTTAGGTTTCCTATGTATTGATACAAGCTTTAAATTCTTAAATATATATATAGTATAAAAGGAACATTTATTTTAACGAAAAATATTTGTTGCAAAAGTAAAATAAATCTACAAATTTCCTGTTTTTCAAAAAACTTCCCGGCTATTTCCCGGTGCTCAAAATTACAGGCTAATTTCCGGTTTTCCGGTCAGTGGCCATCCTTGAAGCAACGTGTACATGCTCATAATTTTTTGCGAATTTTACGTAACCTACATCTAAACATTGACCATGACCGGTTGACTATCAACCTCATCTGCATACTCGGGATTTTCCATTTTTTCTATGAATAATAACATGTGCGTAATATGAAAAATTTATGTTCCGGCAATTTCCTCTTCAAATTTGTAAAGAGAGACGTGCATGCATAAATTTAATAATTAAATCTAGATTATTTTTTCCTACAAATAAGTAAGTAATGCCAATATTGATCTTTACTTAAAGGATAAACTGGAACTAGCAATTAACCAAAGGATACTACTAGTTTGGTTTACTTGTTTTGTATGAATGATGAATCATACTGATCCATGATCTCTGAAGTGTATTGAAAATTTGTCATTTGCATAGCATCATAAAACTTATAAACATCACAAAAAATACGGTTTGTTAGCTCTGGCTACTTGGATACAACACAACAAGAAATAAATACATTCTCTCATACATACAGGCAATATAGTCACATTGGCGCGTTTTTCAGTGTCAGTCTGCCTTCCTGATCAGTAGAGTGCGGACCGTCTGTTTTTGCAGAATATTGTTTAAAGTACTATTCGCAAAATGTGGTTTTCAAAAATGACACAAAATTTAATGTCAATTTTAGTTCTTGGATTTTGCAACATTGTTTTCTCTGTTTCTCCTGTCACAACAATTATAGGCGGAATAACAAATGTTGCTACAAGTGCGACAAATTTCTGTAAGTTACTTTCTCTTTATTATGCACCGCAAATGTGAAGCCTATATTTTACTTATGAATGAAATTGAGTCAAGGGAACTGAGAATAACGTATCCCTGGAATATCAACAAGTTTTATTGTTTGGTGTAACGTGCCTAAACTTAAAAAGTTGGTTGCACTTCAGAAACTTTTTTTTTATCAGTCAAATTCCTGTCTATCTTTCTTCTAGATATGAAAAAGTTTCTTTATAGACATTCTGAATTCCGAGTTGAATACTAAAAGGAATAAAAAGTCATTTGAGTGCACATTCTTAAAACTTGTAAAAATAATTGATTACAGTTCTTGGAGAAAAATAACGAATAATTATCGTTTTTATTAGTCTTGTGCAAAATTTTAAAAAATTTTACGTTTTAAGGTGTTTAGTACATACCATTTTTATTAGTTTCCACGAAACAAATTATGTTGATTTGATGTAGCAAACAGTTTTTCATGATTTGTAGTTATCTTCTTCCTATATATGAGAATTTAAAAACGAAGCACGTTTGTTTTTTAACGAGACAAGCTTTGATGTTCCTTGACAAAAATCAAGAATGACTATCAAATATGATCTTTTACGTTTCCTTAATTTTTTGTTCTTTTTCAAACCAGCTATTTTTATATATTCGATAAATGTTAAAATTGTTTTCAGTATACAAAGAGGGATCAGGTATTTTGAAATTATGTAAGTTCTTGTTATATCCCATTATTTATTACATGTAAACAAATATATTGTGCCCTGTTAGAGACCGTTAAAAAAATACATAATACCTGTTTAAAACAGGGAGTTACCCCTCCCCCCCCACACAGATATTGCGTAACTTTCTCACAAAAGTTTAAGGATCAAATAAATTTTTGATTTTTAAAATAATTATTTCTTTCATGAATACACTGCCGGAAAGAAATATGAGACCAGTTTTTGTTATTCACATGAAATAAAATGATTTTCATTATAAAATTCCTTAAGATATTAGAAAAACATACGTTTTTTTAACTGGCCCTTCTCCCCCCTAAAGGCGTTACGTATTTTTTTGAACGGCCCATTCTGCGCTATAATTATTATATAACTGAGAATACTATGAACAATATGAGCATGCCAAATTACGTTTTGTTCCATATCATGCGATCTTCACGCAATTATTTTTTTTCTGTCAGATTCTGCTTATATTCAATTTAAAATAATGCAATGTGGGCAAATCATGGGCATTTATAATAACAATTGTATTTTTCTTTTTAAATTACTTTTAGTGGCAGGAGCGGTCGACAAGCCAAAAAACATCATCCTTAATGCAACAAGCCTAAGTAAGTCTCTAATGTCTGCATTTCATCAATGTAAGGCCATGCATTACTTACTCGATTCCTACCTTACCGACATTTTTTGCAGTAACTCTTTTCCATACGAATTGAGATATCAAGTTGAAAATTTGAAAAGTTAAATGGTATGCATTAAGGCACGTTTGCATGGTCTTAAATATCTAGATATAAAAAAAGTCTTTTTAATGTTAACAAAAATTTAGAACCATTCAAACGTTCTTTAGTGTCTTTTATTTAATCTTCCAAATTTTCAACTCACTATGCTGAACAAAAGTATAAAAAATGATAGAATTTGATAAAATCCCTATAGAGAAGGGAAATTTAAATAAAATTTTATAAGCACTTTTTTAATAGAAATTTTATAGAATTGAATCAAATTCTGTCAGTACATTTTATAAGACAATTCTATAAAATTCTATAAATCGGAAAATCCTATACTTTTCCACCATATTTTCATTGAAATTAAATGAAATCTTATCAGTAAAAGACTTATATCTACTACTATGTTTCGAAGTCTAGGATATTTCTATGAAATCCTATCTGTCGAAAAGTCGTACACTTTTTTATCAAAAATTTTCCATTGAAACTCTATGGAATCCTATCCAGAAAAAATGTAACAAATACTATGCCTCAGAATGTCGGATATTTCTATCAAATCCTATTCGTACCGGAATCTTATACTTTTCTACTGAAATCATTTTAATGGCATTCTATCAAATCTTAACAGTACCAATCTTGCATCAAATCCTATGTTCTCGATTCTTGGATATTTCTATTAAATTCTATCTATTGAGAAATCGTATACTATTCCATCAACAGTTTTTTATTGAAACTCTATGAAAGCTTATTTTTTTATATAAATTGTTCCTCATTAAAAACCTATAAAATCTTGTGGGCACAGCATTTTTATCAAATCGTATAATTTTCTATAAAAATGTTCGCATTGAAACTAACAAATCTTATCCACCACCAGAGTTGATCTAATCTTGTAACTCTAAATCTCAAAAATTTCTATCACATTCTACACGTCGAAAAATCTTTTACGTTTCTATCAACAGCTTCTCATTGAAATTCTATCAATCTTATCTACTTCAGACTTTGGTCAAATCCTGCCTATCAAAATTTCTGTCTAATTGCATTCGTTAAGAAATCTTATAATTGTCTATAAACAGCTTCCCATTGAAAATCTATCAAATCATAACCAATGGATAGAAAATTATGAGCTTCGACAGAGTTTCATTAAAAAACTTTTGATAGAAAAAGTATAAGATCTCACAACAGATAGAATTTGACATTTTTCGAGATTTAATAACATAGGATTTAGTGGAGGTTCAATAGGAAAATGTTGATTAAAAAATTTATCAAAATTCTCCATGGATAGAGTTAGATAAACACTTCCAAGATCCGGGAACATAGAATTTGACGCAAGTCTTGTGCGAATAAGATATTATATAGTTTGAATTACAATATCTTTGACAACATTTTCGAGATGTAGTAACATAGGATTCAGTATAGAGTTTAAATATGAAAATGTTGATTGAAACGTATATAAACATTCTCGATGGATAGAGTTAGATAAACACTTCTAAGATCCTGGAAAATAGGATATGAAAAAATTTTCGTATGATAAAGATTTAATAATTTCAATGAGTCGTTTCTGATAGAAAAGTATAAGATTTGTCAACAGATAGAATTGGATAAAAACTTTCAAGATTCTGGAACATAGGATTTGATGCAAGCCTTGTGTGATTAACATATTATAGATTTTGAATTGCAAAATCTTGATAGAAAGGTATAAGATTTTTGGATCAGTAGAATTAGATACAAATTTTTCACATTCTGAATGATAGGATATTATATATATATATAATATATTTGATAGAGTTTCAATCAAAAACTATTAAAAGAATTGGTATAAGATTTTGCAACGGATAGAAATTCATAAAATTTTTCGAGATTTACACACATAGGATTTAGTAGAGTTTGAATAGGAAAATGTTGATAGAAAAGTATAAGATTTATCAACAGATAGAATTGGATAAAAACTTCCAAGATTCTGGAACATAGGATTTGATACAAGTATTGTGTGATTAAGATATTATAGCGTTTCAATGAGAAAATGTTGATAGAAATGTATACGATTTACTGACCGATAGAGTTGTATCAAAACTTCCAAGATTTTGGAACATAAGATTCGATGCAAATCTTGTGCGATTCAGATTACTTAGTTTAAATGAAAAAATGTTTAATAGAAAAATATAAGATTCATCTACAAAAAAAGTTGGATAAAAACTTCCAAGATTCTGGAACATAGGGTTTGATGTCATTCTTGTGGGATTAATGTATTATAGAGTTTCAATGAGAAAATGTTGATAAAAATGTATACGATTTCCTGAACGATAGAGTTAGATCAAAACTTCCCAGATTTAAAAAAAAAAAAGATTTGATGCAAATCTTTTGCGATTAAAACTAATTAGTTTTATTGAAAAAATGTTGATAGAAAAACATAAAATTTATCAACAAATAGAGTTGGATAAAAACTTCCAAGATTATGGAAAATAGAATTTGATACAAGTTCTGATTTGTCTGGTGCGGATAAGATTTTGCAAAGGATAGAATTTGATCAAGTTTATTGGCTTTTTTATCGAACAATAGAAATTCTATCCAAAAGTTTGATAGTAATTGATTAATTAGAAAAGGATTCAAAAGTATTACATTTTTTTAAACAACTCTTCTCAAACGTTTTCATCAAAGTGATATCTCAATTCGTCAGTTGCTGCGAAAAAATATCGATAAAATAGGAATCGGGTAGGTATTACATGACCTTAAAACTAATTTCAATTAGTCGACAGTGCCGCATCGAGAGGTTTGGAGTTTAAGCTAAAGAGGTTTCTGGAAAAATTTCGCAATAGGATGCCCGATGGGATTCCAGATCTTGGGATTCCACCACTAGAACCGCTGATAATAGAGCGTGCAATTTTTGAAACTGACAATCCTGAAATTGGAAAGTAAGTTGAATTTATATGCACATACAGAAATTTGGAAATACCATGCATATTCTCGAAAGCTAATTTCCCAAAAGGGAAATATGTTGCAAACAAATTTAAGAACAATAGAAATTGCATTGAATTATACTTTTTTTCAGAATGAAATTAGTATTGAAAGACGTAATTGTAGAACAGCTTTCAAATTTCGTGGTGGACAGAGCCAGACTCAGTCTAATAGGACCAACGATTTCTGTGAATATAACAGTTCCCAGGATTGACACACATGGATACTATAATGTATCCGGTATATTGGGAAATATGTTTCCTCTTCGTGGATCTGGTCCATTTGCAGTTTTAATTTATGGTTTTAAAGCATATGTACACACTATTCTTGGTTATTCCCGAGGCATGTACATGAAAAGTTTTGATCTCGACTTTTCAATAGAATCAGTCGATCTTGCTCTTGAAAACTTGATGGGAAATCAAGAAATAAGCAAAGTTATGAACGAGGTGGGTCAAAAAAACTAAAAAGACATATATGTGATACAAAAAAAGCGTTAAGAATACTCAGAATATATTTACAGTTGACAACTATGTATTTTTATTCACAGGTGGTTAAAGAAATTGCTCCAGAGGCAATAGAACTTATCAAGCCGGAAATTTTGCCAAAAATTCAAGATTACATTTTGAGCAGAGCGAATGATACAATGTACCATCTGACTATGCGAGATGTACTGCACGTTCTTATAGGCGAAACTGAAGTTCGAGATTTTATAATTCTCCCATAAGAGTCTTTTTGACACCCAATCAAGGTGGCGATTTCAAATTCCCGGGCTTTCCCGGTCAAGTTTTTTTATTTTTCCCGGTCAACTAAAAGTAGAATGTTTATATGTTTCGAAAAAAGAAAACATTTATTGTAAAATATGACATTAATTCTAAACACCCTTTTAACACAACATAACAAAAAAATTGGAAAATTAATTAATTTTCAAATAAAATTATAAATCTAAAATTATAAAAACGGGAATAGTGGAATTTGAACCAAGCAGATGAATTTTCAACTAAAATGATGAATATTTAAATTAAATGATTGATTTTCGAACAAACAAAATCAATTTTATACCAAAAAATAAGATATTTCAACAAAATAAATGAATTTGAAAGAAATAGTTGAAATTTCAATCAAAGGAGAAAAATTTCTAACAAAATAGTTGGATTTTGTATTTGAAAAAATCATATTTTAACAGAATATGGAATGGTTAGTTACATTTTCAGTAAAAAAATGAATTGCCATCTCAATTGATGAATTTTCAACTAAAATGATGAATCTTCAATTGGAATGGTTGAATTTTCAGCACGAAATTAGTTTTCAACTAAAACCATTCAACTGAAACGAATGAAATTTCAATTAAAAAAAAAAAATCACAAAAAAAGATAAATTGTCAACCAAAACTTAAATAATTAAGTTTTAAGTTAAGAAAATCAATGTTCAACAAAAAAAGACGAATTTTCAACTAGAAAAGATCATTCTTTAACAAAAAATTGAAGAATTAAATTTTTAGTCAAAAAATGAATGTTAAAAAAAAAAGAAAAATGAATTTTCATCCAAAGAAAAAACAAGTTTTTTAATCAAATAGCTCATTTTTTAACCAAAGAAATGAATTTTTATTCAAAATAATGAATTATCAATAAAAAAAATATATATTTCAAAAAGGAGTTTATTTTTTAACCAAGTACATTTATTTCTAGCCTAGAAGACGAATTTCTAACTAAAATGATTAATATTTAACTGGAATACTTGCATTTTTAACCAAAAAGAAGAAATTTGAAACAAGGACATTAATTTTCAAAGAAAAAAATATATTTTCTACCAAAAGTAGTTTTTTTAACCAAAATAGCAGTTAAAAAACATGTGCATTTTCAATGAATTAAAGTAATTTGCAATTAGAAAAGAGAAATTTACATTCAAATTCTTAAATTTTGAACTAGAAAAACTCAACTTCTAACTTGAAGTGGACTAAAATAATGAATCTTCAACTGGAATAGTTGAATTTTATACCTACAAAAAAAATGAAATTTCAATCAATAAGATTAATTTTCTAAAAAAAAGACGAATTTTCCAGATATTACAGGACTATTTTAAAAAAATAGTTAAGTTTCTAAATAAAAAATATCATTTTTTAACCAAATACTTGAAATCTTATCAAAAAAAGATAAACTTTCAACCAAAAATAGAATAGTTGAATTTCTCATGAAAAATTTAATTCTTATCCCAAAAATTGGATTTTCAAAAATATAGTTAAATTTTCGTTAAAAAAATTCACTTTTATTCTAAGAAAAAACAAGTTTTCAATCAAATAGCTCATTTTTTAACCAAAGAAATGAATTTTTGATCTAAATTATGAGTATTAAATTTTAAAAAAAGTAATAATTTTCAACAAAGGAGTTTATTTTTCAACCAAGTAAAATTATTTCTATCCTGAAAGATGAATTTTCAACTAAAATGATGAATATTTAACTGGAATACTTGAATTTTCCAACCAAAAAGAAGAATTTTTAAAAAAGGAGATTAACATTCAAGAAAAAAAATATGTTCTACCAATAAAGGCAATTTTTTCAACTAAATTTTCAAGTCAAAATATTTAAATTTTTTTACTAGAATAGTTAAATTTGTAGTTAAAAAATTGATTTTCAACAAAGTAGTTACATTTTTAAAAAGAGATGAATTTTCTCTTAAAATTATGAATCTCTCAACAACAAAATTAATTTTTAACAAAAGAGTTTAACTTTTAACTGCAAGTATTTGAATTTTCAGGAAAAAAGGTATAAATTCTTAAAGAAAAAAGTAAAAAAATATATATATAATTCAGAAATATTTCCTCTTCGAAGGAAATTATTCTAAATTGTGACGAATTTTAACTTGGAACAGGGATTTTGTACACTCCTTTCTTCTGAATTCTAATTTTAATTCTTTAATAGAATTCCTGTTCAATGTCAAGAATTTCTTTTCACAAGGGAAATTATATCTCTTTACCGAAACTCCCTGTTCTAAAATAAAAACCACCATTATTTTCACTCATATGCCCTGCAACTGTAAATAAAGTAGAAATAACTTTCCTAAATTGACTAAAGCTACTAAAATAATGAAAACTTAAATTTTGCTACGGTCAGAAGTAAAGTCCCGGTTTTTTAATTCAATTTCCGGTCATTTCCCGGTTTCTCGGTCAAGTCGCCACCCTGTCAGTGGAATATTCCAATGACTTTCTTTCTTAATTAAAAATTTATTTGTGTTGTTAGTAAGATACCAAAGCCTTTTTTACTATATATCTTTTTAAGATAGCACACAGTAGATTTGAGTGCCATTTTTATTATTTTTAGTCAGAGTATTTTTCGAAAACCGTTGCGTCACAATAAAAAAAAACAAAGGTTCGTTTTACTTTTCACTTACCGTGATTAATGATTATTCCTGAAATATTAAAATTAGTTCCTAATTTCATATAACTGGTTTTTGTATTGATGAAATGAAATTGTACAGTTACATTGTATATTTTTCTATTTGGAGAGCAGTCTTGGAATTTTGTACAAAAACGTACAATTAAGCAAATTGTTGATTTCTGATGACACTTAGTTAACATGATAACAGTCAAAAACCAAGCAATGTTAAATATTTTATTTAATTAAATTCGTAGAGTTACAATACAATTCAGAAATTTCTAAGTCTTTCATATATAACGCACGAGTTACTAACTTGTATAGATAAAGTCATTCTGTCGTGCACATATATCAGTTCTTGTCAAGATAACTCGCGAAACCTGTGTTGCTCTTCTTCATTAATCCCCTCACTATGCACATTTTAATCGATCGATATTATAGCGATATTTGATAATAGTTAGATCTCAAAACGCTAAAAAATGTCATTTTAAAACAAATCTTGACTACTTAAATACATGGGTAGAAATTGAGATAAATAAAATATTCCCTTTTCTCTATATTTAAAATTAGTTCCTAATAAAGGATCAGTTACGCTAAAAAAAAACTTGTACTTTGGCCTTGAACGAAACACAACCAAGAAGATTGTTTATCAGAAGTTTACTTTTATTGTTATGTTGAAATGGCAATAGTAAAAAATCTTCCGGCTCAACTGACGCTTTCCATTCTCCGGTCACAGAATATCAGTTTCGTAGACTTTAGTTTGATTCCCCGTCGAATTTTGCGCCTGCTGATTCGCGTTTTGTTCCTGATTCGCTTTTGATGCTAAGCTGGACAGTGAACCTGAGCTTGCAGTACTAGTACTCAATCCAAGTCCCATTTTCGCAAGCAAATTACTCTCTGAACCCGTCTTCTTCAGCAAATCCGAGGGGGCTGGCGGTGTATTCTGAAACTGTTGCAATCTCGTGTACTGTTCTTGCAAGACCTTCTGTCTACGCAGCAGTTCCTGATGCCGCTGCTCCAACTGTTCGTGCCTTCCTTTCTTATTCTGTATCCCTTCTTGCGAATTGACACTTTCACAAGAGCTCGAATTACTTGTAGAAAGAATGTTATTCGGTAGCGGCTGTTCTTCCGAAGTTGCATTGGGCGGCAGAGCCATCGGAGGCTTCCCATTACTTTTACCTCTGCGTAAAGTGCCGGTAGGATTTCTAGGAGGCAACTGAGGGCTGGTGGGACTGGCCAGAGGTGACCGAGAACTGGTCCTAGGCGGAGGTGGCGGTGGTACTCTTCTGGCAGTCGCTAACTGAAGTAATTCGGCATTTCTCTCTGGCACCGGTGGTTTTTGAGGCGGTATGGTACTATCGGAAACTTGCAATCTTGCTATTGGTGGAGACGTGTCTGTGTCTGAACTGGATGGATAGGAATGAAGTCTACGTAATGTGCTGGTAGTTGAATCTATACTCCCTTTTCTGCCGATATCAGAGATGTTAGGAGCACGACTAGTTTGAATTATATGGCTAGCCGACCTTCCTAAATCTGCCAGGGTTGGCGGATGGCTAGTGTTAGATGCCTGACTTAGCTGCGAGGCTGGTCGGGAAAATGTTTGTAGTTCATCTAACAGAGCGTCGAGTGCGTTCTCCGGACGCTGCTGATTGGGGGCGGATGAGTCGGCAACGTAGGTCCCTCCCCCAATGACGCTCGCTGACCCCAAAAAAGTGCGTTCCGCTGGCACGGGGGTAGTTGTCTGTTCAAGACATAGACATTTATTAATTCATTTTTTATGTCAAGTACAACTCTGCTGCTTATATGGCAACATTAATTGACATTGCTCCTCAAGTGGCAAAATATCTGTACTTTCTTTCAAACATACTTTGACTAGAATTTAATTTGGATTTGAGGAATGTTGCACACTCGCCCTGTAAAATCTTAACTCAGGATCCTGATGAGTCATCATCTGAATTACCACTCAGCTCTTGAAATGTAAAGGAAATGATTTCTGTTGTGTTTGAAAACTTACGACACACCTTACTCTTTGAATATTGATTAGCCTATGGGCGAGTGTGAAAGAAAACCTATGAGAAACGATATTTTGCCACTGCTGCTGCTATAAGTATGCTACCGTCTAAAAATGGCAACACGCCATTTTTCTGAAACCAGAAAGAATCTGTTTTCATAACAAGGTATGTACATTCATTATTACGCGAAAGTGGTAAATCGAAGTTTAATACAATTGAATACAATTTTAAGACTTTTAATCTTGGGATTTTCTTCGATGTACCATACCGATTTTCGTCTTTGTCTCTATCCTAGTTTTGAACATCATGCCAACAAAGGTTGCAAAAACATGCCAGTAAAAGACAACACAATAAACTGGAGTGAGAAGGTAAGTTAATGAGTTATAAATATTAATTTAAAAAACAGATAGTTACCTGTAGTCGGTTACGTTTTGTGTGTTGTACGTGTTACAAATCAGTACTCATGTGTTTTACATTGGGCACCGATTGTTGTCCGGTATTAGTCAACTTAAAAAAATCAAAAACCAAAAAGTTAAAATTAGAAAAGACAGTCTCTTAAAAAAGCTGAACGTTCCCCTAATTTCATTAGTCATTGGGAGTAGTACCAGTCAGTCGCAGTTAAAGGAAGGTATGTTATGAGGATATCGGCTTTCCTCGACATATAGAGTGAATGCTTCGGTGAATGATATTGACCACTCACCAGTTTCACCTCTCGCATTTTATGGTGCCTATATAAGATTAAAAGAAGCAAAAACATTCACCCTATAACGATTTTTGACAATATATTTACTGAAACAATCAACTAACAAAACCAAGTAAACACTGCACACTCTTGACAGTATGTTATCAAAAAAAGATTCGTAAAAACATAAAACAACGTACATAATTTCTTTGAAAACTGCACTAGAAAAATATATGATCCGTTGATTAAAGGTATCATGCTAAACAAAATTTGTACGTGCCACATGTGACTTCATGCACATCGAAAGGCATTCAACTTTAAAATATAATTTCAGAAATCAGCCAATAAAAATAGACAAAGACAAAACCTTCGGTCCAATCCTTATAGTAAGGCAATAGTGATAAAGAAAAAAAGGCATGTAGATAGTGTTGATGCTGATAAAAGAAAAAAACCATAAAGCAGAAGATATTAAGATGAATAAGAAGATAAAAGACTTGATATATATGCTAAAATAGATATGATAAAACAAGACAGATGAGGTAAGCTGATGAATATAAATTATACGAAATAGTTAGTGTAACTTTTCAAAATGAATGATGTTAATCCAAACAGATTTACACTATAGCTCTACATTTTTTACGATGATATATCGTGAACAAATGTTTTGCTAAAAGAGAATGACACAGGTAAAGAAATGTTACCGCTTTTTAATTTCAATCCTATGCAAATTTAATTGCAGCAAACGGTAATAGATCTCTTGACTACCCATCGAAGATAGTTTATCTATCGATACATCGAACATTGCCAATTCATATATATATGAATGTAAATGTAAATATATATGAATGTAGTTATATATATATATATATATATATATACACTGAAATTAGAAATTATAGGTCCAGATTGACTGTTACAATAGGAGAAATGCACAGATGTAGCAGATATCAACGCACTACTCAAATGATATGTGTGCATTGAGCTATAATAATATTAATATTAACAATAATACCAATTGCCGTAATGAAACTAGAGCTATTTTGAGAAATCCAATGTAAACCTTGGACAATGGGATACCTTACTATAAGTGGATTGGAGCGTATGTCTTGTGAAAAAGAGTAATTAATGTTTCGCATCTCTTTCGCCGGGTTTGGTTCCCTTTGATCAAACACTAGTATACGGTATTAAGATGATGCGAAACGCGTGAACTATTTCCGATCATTCAAATCATAACGATATATTATTATTCAACAAGGATTTGGCGACAGTGATATAATAAGAAAAAAGAAACTAATGTGATCCAAGAAACAGCGTTTGATAAATAAGAAAAATACCATAGCGAGTAGAGTTTTAGCAGAAAAGTGTTTTAATTAAAATTTCGTTTAAGGTGCAATATTGTCATGACCTTAATGCACATTGTAGAAAAACGTATAAGAAATCAGCAAAAATGTTGCCTGTTGACGATATTTGTAGATTTTTTAAGTGGGCCTGATTCGTTTTTACTTTATTTTATAAAATTTTAATGGCAACATTTGTGCGAATGAAAAAATTGCAAGAAACTGAGAAATAACTTTCGAACTCTTAGAAATTAAACGAGTTAAAGAACAAGCATGAATTAAAAAATGGAAATATATTGAAATTACTATAGCACGTGTAATATAAAATATTAACTGTTAGCCTCTTCAAATATTCTGCCGAATAAGCTTTACAGTGACATGACTCTTATTTTAGTGAACACTCTTTTTTCCATACTAAATGTTTAACTAATTTGATTATAAACCTCATATGAGCTAATTTTTTTTATTTCAGTTTTAAAACTTGGATTTGAATATTTATTTATCAATATAAAGGCCTTATAAATTTAATAACAATTTCTGTTTAATTAATTTACATTCAGCAGAATAGTTTCAGTGCTAGTGTATGATGATAGCTTTGAAAATGACTTATGGAAAAGACATATCGAACAATGAGAAGTATATATAAAATAGTATAGAATAGTAATGAATTAATATGAAATATTAAAAATTACTCGTGACTGGTCTGTATGGCCTCCTTGAAGTTTCTACTCTTCATCCAGTCATACTATAAAAATTAATATTAGATTCACTAATGAGAGTTGCTTGTCGTTTCGATTATGCTAAGTCTGTTTCACGGCGGTTTAAAAAAAAATAAAAAAAATACGGTTTCTGATAACAACAATTTTTTCCGTAAAAATCATTGTTGGTTCAGAATTACAATAAAAAGTAATATTTTCCTTTATAGATCACAGCTAACATTGAATGATCTGACAAAACATTGTTTCGTGTTTCAAAAAAAAAAATTTTTAAACAAATAGTGGAAAGAAAAATCATAAACTTTTTCAGCATGCAATTGTTTATTTAATACTATTTAGTGAAAAAACAAGCCAAGACACTTGATAGAAAAAGTGGAAGAAAAATTGACGAGTCAACTAATACTAGAAAACTCATAATATAATTTGAATTTTGATAGCCTTCGGAAATAATTTCTAAGACTTTAGTTGAAGTTATTTAATGCTTACAAGAACGAGTTAAATGTTTTGTCACATCATGGAGTAAAAGTAAAAAGTCTATGCTATCGGGAAACAGCAAACATTTAAATTGGTCTTTTGGGTTTATGGAACAGGAGATTTTCGAGACAAAAGTTGCAGGAGTAATTCTGACATCAAACTCATAGAATCCTTACGACAGAAGTAGATCAATACCTATTTTTTAAATCCCTATATACTATTGTTCTTAAGCATAAGATACATTAAAACGCACTTGTGCAATTGAAGGTGGTCCATAAAAAAATTAATTCGCTAAAGATAAAATATTTAAAGTTTTGCCCTCAAGCCGCATGAAGTTTAAAACGTATTTTCTATCAGAAAAAAGTTTTTTTGTCAATTTTATTCAGAATCGTCAATCTTAGGCGAATCGAGTTGAAACTCAACATTTCTCTTCATAATTAGTTATAGAATACCAATGCATAATTATTTGTTCAATATCACTCCAATAAGTCCGTTTTATAGGGTCCCAAAAAACCCCATAAGTAAAAAATTGGGTTTTTAATAATACCAGAAAAATATTCTCTTTGAATAATGCTAGAAAGTTGCAGTTTTTTCTGAAATGTTTGACTTCTTGTCCACTTTTCACTTGGAGCGAAGTAAAACTTAATGCAATTAGTTATTTTAAAACGATTCAATTTTTCCTGAAATTTTCAATAAATTCAGAATTTTTATTTAAAAAAGCCCTTTTATCTTCAATTTTTTTACAATTGTGGAAACCTTTTTAAATATTCGCTTAAAATTAATTTTTTAATAAAATAATATTAAATAAAAAAAATAAATATAATAATAAAATATTAAAGAATATTTGTGATATTTTGAATCCATTCAGAATCTTTAAAAAGCTTCAAAATTTTATTTCCAAATTTTCAAAAATCAATACTTCGTTTAAATTTTGTTGAATCTTCAAATTTTTTTACAAAAACAAAATTTTAACAATAGAGCAATTTTATTAAAATTGTAAGGTTTAAAGGTTAAATTTATCTCTTTGAAATTTTAACGATGCAAGTTTTAAACAATTCAGTTTCAAATTATTTAGTGTTGAATATTTGATTTAAAATAATAAAAGAATATTTAAAAAAATTTAAACAGAAATTAATTTTTTTAAATCACTTTAAAAAAATCAAACCTTGCTGAATATAAAAAAATTGCTTTTTCGGAATTAGTAATAATTTTCAGTTTGAATGGATTAAAATCTTATATTTTAGGCTGGAACAATATTTGAATAGGATTTTAAATTTAATAAAAGCGTTTAATTATGAATCTATTAATTTGAAGTTATTTTTAAATTTAAAATATTTTATAAAGCTTCAATCATACGTTTAAAATTGTTTAATTGAAACCGTTCAACTTTTAACGTTGAAATCTGTAGATTGTTTTTGAAATATTAAACTTTCTGTCCACTTTTCACCTGGAGCAAGGTATGAATTATACAAGTTTAACAAACATAATTGTTTTAAAAAATATAATGTTTATAACGATCTTCTCCTATAGTAATGCTAGAAAGTTGCGTTTTTTTTTAATTTTCTACTTTTTGTCTACTTTTCAGTTATAGTAAGGCAAAATTAATAAAATCTAATCAACATAATTCTTTAAACGAATTTATTTTTCATAACAATATTTCCTTGGATAAATGCTTGGAAGTTGCGATTTTTTTCTGCAATTTTTAACTTCGCTCTGGCTTTTTGATTATGAACTGTAATTAATTATTGCCTCGCTCTAACTGAAAATTAAAAAATCAGTTGAAAAATTCAGAAAAACCGCGACTTTCACAAAATATTCTAAGAAAAAATTGCTAAAAACAATTTAAAAAATGTTTTAAACAATTTAGATAAATATCTAGTTGTCATTTGTATGGAAAGAAAGTAAAAAACATAATTAGCGACAAAATCTCGTGAAACCCTAATTTTAATTTATGGGTTTTTTTTTGGGACCCAATAAAATATACTTATTGGGGTGATATTCAAAAAGTAATTATTCATATGTACTCTATAACTTATTTAGAAAAAAAATTAAGTTTGAACTCGATTTACCTAATATTAACGATTTTGAATAAAATGTACAAAAACGTCTTTTTTCCTTATGGGAAATACGTGTTCAACTTGATGGGGCTTGCGGAACCTCTAAATATCAGTATTTTCACACAAAAAATTCATTTATTTATTTGTGTATTCGAACAAATTAGAAGCAACATGCGTGAAAATTCGAAGGAAAACCTAATCATCCTATTGTGCATTTATTACTAAAATAACTATAGCAAATTTTATTTTTTTAGTCCGAAAACGAAAAAGAGACTGACTAAATTCTCAAAGCTAGAATCATTATAAAGGCATTATATAAAATAGAATTTATGCAACATAAAATCATTCCCTGAATTTTGATTCTTTTACCTGTAAACATCGTTACCTATTTCCTCATCTAATTATTAATAATTAACTTGAATCAATTACATAAATTGTTCTTGAAAAAAGTTGTGTTCCGAAGGGGCAAGGAAAAAAAAACACTGGCTATTTGGATTTATATAAGAAGGTTTACATTAGATTTCACATTTATAACAATCATATTTTTTAAATCATACAATCAAAACTAAATAAAGGCGATAGGTATCACACAACATTAACGCGTTATTTTAACTTGAAATAAAGAGTCACCTCAACTAATATTACAGTGTACATCAAATTATTCTATCACATACAAGCATGGATATTTAGAATTAAGTTAGGGGAAGCCTACCTAAAGTGAATAATGCAATTTAAAGTGGATAATCATGAATTAAAAATACTAATATATTAAAAATAATTAATTTAATTAACAATTAAGACACTATACGTCCTCATAAATGTAAAAAAATGATTATTTTTCTTTTATTGGTGCTTTTAATTAATAATTATCCACTGTAGGTTACATTATCCAGTGTAGGGAGGTTTTCCCTACGCGAAAAGTGTAAATAGAAAAGAATAATCGACTTTCACATAACTTGCATACTGCATAAGTAATATGTCTTGTGTCTAAAATCTGCCAAGCTGCATTATTTAAATAACATTTTTCTGTAAAATAACACCAAATTTCGCACATTTGTTTATTTAAAGTAATTTAGACTCACATTTTGAATTAAGTGTTTCAAAACTGAAACAAAATTTTCCAATACCTGTTTATGGATTTAAACCATTTTTAAATAAAAATGAAAGTTTGGCACCATTATTTCGAAACCTCTATAATAAAATAAGGTATTAAATTAAATCATTCATGTTTCAGGGCGGCCGTTTTAATTGAGGCGAAAAATTCCCAGTCATTTCCGGTATATAAATCTTTTTCAGGGTCATTGAAATTCAAAGATTCGAACTCTTGAAGCTATGGAACTATTTTGAGTTTTAAACTTTTTAAATTGAAACTTGAAATTTTTTTATTTAACCGATAAATAATTTGCACGTATAAAATGGAAGATTTCAAAACTTTTCAATTGAACAATTTTAACTTAAATGACGTTTAACTGCAAAATTAAAAATTAAAATTGTTTATTAATTACTGTCGAAATTTGTAAGTTTTCGAAGTTATGTCATTTTAAGCAATTTTTAGTTAGCAACATTAAAAATTGAAATGATAGCAATTTTTTTTAACTGAAAACATTTTTAATTAGAATGTAAAAAATTTTATATTTGTGTCATTATAAATTAATAATTATTGAATTGTTATTTATACAATGATAATTTTTTTAATCATTAAAAATTTTCCCCAGTAATCTTAAGAAAAAGGTTTTATTATCTTAAGGCCTTTTATTTTGTTTTAGAGTTTTTGGAATCTGTTCAAATTTTTAATTATTTTATTAATTTTGTTAAAAATTTAAAATATTTTTTCACATAATTCGAATTTTTGCTAAAACGTTTAATAAATTCTGAACACACAAAAATCACATTAAAATCTTCCAGATAATTTTTTTAGAATTCTGGAAATATTTTAAAATATTTTAAAATATTTTCTTAAAATTAATCTTCCAAAATAAAAAATCATCGTTCACTTTTCATAGGGATCTTAATAATTTTTTTATTATTCTATTAATGCCTTTCAAAATGCTTAAAATAGGGCAAAAGTTTTGTTCAAAATCTTCGAAAATCTACATTTTGTTTCAAATTTGTTAAAGATTTCAAATATTTTTGAATCTTTTCAAAACTTCTGAATATCTTTTAAATTTACTCAAATTTTTTCTACATTAATAATGGTACAATATTCGAAATCTTTTTAAATCTTTTTAAATACTCTGAAAAAATTCCTAAGTTTTAAAAAATTGTTCTTTTTCTTAATTCAAACGTTTCAAATTGCAGGCGTAAAAATCGAATATTTTAGACTGAAACAACATTTGAATAGGATTTGGTATTTCATAAAAGCATTCAGTGATAAATCTATAAATTTAGAATTATTTAAAAATTCAAAATTGTTTATAAAGTTTCAAGCGAATGTTTATATTTTTAACGTTAATATCTGTGAAAAAATTTTAACAGATTCCGAATTGTCTTGGAAAATCAATGACTGAAGTACAGTTAATTGAAAAAAAATCAATTAACTTACATTTATACTTAATCTAAC
Organism: Belonocnema kinseyi; assembly: GCF_010883055.1. Classification (NCBI taxonomy): domain Eukaryota; kingdom Metazoa; phylum Arthropoda; class Insecta; order Hymenoptera; family Cynipidae; genus Belonocnema; species Belonocnema kinseyi. The sequence continues at coordinate 45,833,057 of NC_046663.1, forward strand.
TAAACCTTTTTTTTGTGAAAAAATTTCACTTTAACACTCTATGAATGCTTAATTACGTAAGTCTTCAAAAATGCATTTCAATCTTCTTCAAGTTGGAAATATACCCTTAAAAATGAAGATCAAAGATGCCAAATTTTGACGGTAAAAAATGGTAGAATTACTCATTGTAAATTGAATGATATTATAACTGAAAAGTTAATAATTGAACTTGATTAAAAAAAAGATGAAATCAAAATTACTTTAAACTACATTATATAATGTGATATTTGTAAAATTCCAGGCTAAAAAGTAAATTCACGATCATTTCTAGTTTTCCAGTCCAGCCACCTTGAGTTCATTAAAAAAAATATTTATCTTAGCAATTCAAGAATTTAATTTTTGAGCATCCTTCCCGTGAAATTAAATTCTTTAAATAATGGTAAGTTTGTGATGCAATTCATATTGTACATAATGCAACAAGACAGAAAAAACAAATTTTCAAAAGCAATATCTAATCTCCGGATAAGGAAATGTTTATTATTAAGTAAAGCAGACTTAAAGTTTCAGCACGTAATATGTATAGGATGATTCTCAATTCTACCAAATTTTGTTCCTAACAAGATATTTCCAGGGTGTCTACTCAAATCCTGGAAAAAAATTCCCTGAAAATTTCAAGTTTTTTCCAGGTATAATTTTTCATATTACGGAGTCATTAAAATATTTATCATTTTTTTTAAACAAGACTCCGAATATGTACACAGTTTCGCGAGTTTATTATAAAGAACGTGTTTTTTAGTTTATAGGGATTTAATTAATATTTTATTTTTTAGCTAGACAGATTTGACAACTTATAATATATTCGTAAATATATTAGCACCATTGATTAAGTAAACAATCAAACAATAATAAAAACATCACAATAATTTCTTAAATTTTACTCTAAAGCCCACTAATTTGAATAATAACTCAAATAGATTTTTATTTTATCTTCTTATACTTAAAATTCAGTGCATATTTAGATTAAATTTGATCAATTTTATTTAAATCGCATCAAATTCCTAACTTTTGAAGTAAAATATTTCATTTTCAACATGATAGATGAATTTGTAACCAAATTTAAAGCGCATCAAATTCCTAATTTTGTAAGTAAAACTATTTCATTTTCAACAAGATAGATGAACTTGTAACCAAATATTTGAAATATTTGAATTTACAACCAAAAAGATGATTTTTCAAAGCAGAAGATTAATTTTCTACCAAAAATACGATTTTTAAAATAAAATATATGAACTTTCAACTCAAAGGACAAATTTTCAACCAGAAAAATGAATTTTTGAACAAGGAAATTAATTTTCTATCAAAAAGACGACTTTTTATCAAAATACATAAATTTTTAACGAAATAGTCGACTTTTCAACTAAAATTATGAATATTTAACTAAAATACTTAAATTTTTAACCAGATAGATGAATTTTCAATTAAGTATTTTTAAAAAAGAAGACTAATTTTTTACAAAAAAAAAAAAAGATTTAAAAAAAAGGACATCAATTTTCAATGAAATAGTCGAATTTTCCACTGAAATAATGAATATTTAACTGAAATACTTAAATTTTGAACAATAATGATGAATTTTCAATCAAAAAGTTTGATTTTCTACCAAAAAAGACGACTTTTCAACAAAATCATAAAATTTCCAACTAAAAAGGCCTATTTTCATCTAAAAAGATGAATTTTCAAAAAAGATTATTGATTTTTTTCCAAGGAAAATGATTTTTTAAGAAAATACACGAATTTTAAATGAAATAGTTGAATTTTCAACAACAAAAAAGGACAAATTTGCAAGCGGATAATTTAATTTTCAACCAAACAATTAAATTTTTAACTAAAAATGATCAATTTCAACCAAATAGTTTAATTTTCAACTAAAAAAACAAACAAATTTTCAACCAAATAGTTAAACTTTCAACTAAAATAAGAGAAATTTAACTGAACCACTTAAAATTTTAACAATAAAGATGAATTTTCAATCAAGAAGATTAATTTACTACCCAAAAATAAGATTTTTCAACAAAATCGTTAAATTTCCAACTAAAAAAGCCTATTTTCATTTAAAAACATGAATTTTCAAAACAGAAAATTGATTTTTTTCCAAAGAAAATACACGAATTTTTAACGAAATAATTTAATTTTTATCAATAAAAAAAAGACAAATTTGCAACCGGATAGTTTAATTTTCAACCAAAACAATTAAATTTTAAATAAAAATGATAAATTTCAATCAAATAGTTGAATTTTTGATCATAAAGGATTACTTTTTAAACAAAAAATTGAAAATCTAAACTTTCAGTTACAAAATAAAGTTTCCACACAAAAAATTTAAAACAAAGCTGATAAATTTTAAAATAAAATGATGGAATATTCAACTGGAATGGTTAAATGTTAAGTTAAAAAATCTAATTTTAAACTGGAATAGTTACATTTTTAGTAAAAAAATTAGTTTTCAGCCAAAGAAAAAACGAATTTTTAACGAAATAACTCATTTTTTAACGAGAGATGAATTTTCAATTAAAAACAAAAATAATTTTTAACAGAAGAGTATAACTTTAAACTATGTAATTAAATTTTCAGTCAAAAAAAGGATTAATTCTGAACCAAAAATGCTGTAGTGGATATTTCAACAAAAGATTTTAATTCTTAATCAGAAAGATTTGAATTTAGCCAAAAAATATGACTTTTCAAGATGATTTTAATTTTCAACTAAGAAAAAAATTTCAGTCAAGAGAGAGAAAAATTCAAAAAATTGTTGAATTTTCAGGGGAAAAAATATAAATTTTCAAATAAAATATATGAACTTTCAACTGCAAACGACAACTTTTCATCCAAATAGCTAAATTTTCAACCAGAAAAATCAATTTTAAACAAGGAGATTAATTTTGTTCCAAAAAGACGATTTTTCAGAATACATCAATTTTCAACGAAATAGTCGACTTTTCAACTAAAATGACGAATATTTAAATAGAATACTTAAATTTTTAATTAAATAAATTTTTAATTAAGAAGATACATTTTTTACAACAAAAAAAGACGATTTTTCAACAAAATACATGAATTTTCAACTAAAAAATATCAATTTTCAGCAAAAAATATGTTTTTTTTTTAAAAGAAGACTATTTTTTGACGAACAAATACGATTTAAAAAAAGGACATAAATTTTCAATGAAATAGTTGAATTTTCAACTAAAAAGGACAAATTTTCAATCAAGTAGTTAAATTTTCAACTGAAATAATGAATATTAAACTAGAACACTTTAAATTTTAACAATAAAGATGAATTTTTAACTAAGAAGATTAATTTTCTACCAAAAAATACGCTTTTTCAACAAAATCGTTAAATTTCCAACTAAAAGGGCCGATTTTCATCTAAAAATGTGAATTTTCAAACAAGAAGATTGATTTTATTCTAAAGAAGATGAATATAGTTTAATTTTCAAACCAACAATTAAATTTTTAACTAAAAAATATCAATCTCAACTAAATGGTTGAATTTTTTAGCATAAAAGATTACTTTTTAAACAAAAAATTGAATATTTGAACTTTCAGTTACAAAATTAATTTTCCACAGAAAAATTTCAACCAAAGGAGATAAATTTTCAACTAAAATGATGGAATATTCAACTGGAATTTTTAACAAAATAGCTCAATTGTTCAATTGTTTAATTGCCAGGAAAAAAATATGACTTTTCGACCAAAAAGATTAATTTTCTTTCAAAAAGAACGAATTCTCAACAAAATAGTTAAATACATAAAAATCTAGTTTCACAAATGAAGACTCGTTATTATTCAATTAAAAATTGCAATTCAAAAGAAAATTAGGACACATTTTTGAAAACTTCCCTGACTTTATAAAAAATTCCCAGGCATTTCCACGTTTTTTCAGACATATAAAAATCCCCTGCCAAATCCAGGATTACCAGATTTTCCGGGTAGGGTAGACACCCTGAATTTAAATTTTTGACCGCATGCGCGTAGGATGGTCGGGTTGAGGATATTCATAAAATTACTTGATGTTTTTTCGGTCCATAAATCATTAACACAGTTGAATTATTTCACTGTTTTTTTTTTTTTTTTTGTACTTTCAAAGTGATTTTCAGTAAATGAAGAGTAAGCATAATTTTTTGTTTGTACTGGAAGCTACCTTGTTTGTATATTTACACCACAGTTTAAAAATCTAGAATCAGATACATTTTGTCTCTTACAATTTTTACACAAGACACTTAATTGCATTGGCACCTAATGTATACATATGTAATAATCTGCTGTTTTGTATATCCCTTATTTCATAATCGTCTTAATTTATAAAGTTACTTCATGATTCAAGCAGATATTCAAAATAGAGCAACTTTCATGCATTGAGAGTTTGCGAACAAGGATTAAATAAAAGTTTGGAGAAAACTGAAGGATCACACGAAATCAGGCAGTTCGCTTAATTACCTTTGAATGCTGCGTCGTGGTTGGTGTTACTGGTGGCGTTTCCTCCGCATCAACACTTCCTGCGTTTGGTAATCGCTGCTCTTGCACCGATGCTAAGCTGTGGAAAATTATTATTTCAACTGTTATTTCATCATCTTCCGAAAATAAACGTCCATTATTTTCTAAAAATTTGTATTGTCACCTCAGACTCTATTACGCAAAATTTTGCGAGGGCAGTGTTTCCAGCGATTAATCGGCTAGCCACTAACACTTCTGTAAGCACTAATAGGACCCCGAAATAACTCTTTTTCACAAGGTCAAAAAAGGCCCCTGATTACGAATATCTTGAGTAGGTATTCGTATTTTGGTATATTGGTTCAATTTTCAAAGAAGAAAAAGTTTTCAACCAAAAATACAATAGTTCAATTTTTAGTTAAAAAAATTAAATTTTCCTCTAAAAAAAAAACAACAAATTGTTAAACAAAGTGATGCATTTTTAAAAAAATAGTTTAACTTTCAAACAAGAAGATTTTTCCTTGAACCAAAAAGACGAATTTTCAACTAAACTGGTGATTATTTAACTGAAATATTTGAATTTTCAGTCAAAAAGATGATTTTTCAAAGAAGAGGATTAATTTTCTACCAAAGATACGATTTTTTCAATAAAATATATGAAATTTCAACAACAAAGGACAAATTTTGAACCAAATAGATAATTTTTTACCAGAAAAATGAACTAGTCGAAACGAAATAATCGACTTTTTAACTAAAATGATGAGTATTTAACTAAAATACTTAATTTTTTGACCAAATAGATGACTTTTGAATTGAGAAGATTAATTTTAAAAAAAGACGACTATTCAATAAAATACATGAATTTTCAACTGAAAAAGACCAATTTTCAACAAAAAAAGATGTATTTAAAAAAAAATAAGACTTAATTTTTTACGAAAAAATACAATTTAAAAAGAAACATACATTTTCAACGAAATAATTGAATTTTCAACTAAAAAACACAAATTTTCAATAAAATAGTTAAACTTTCAACTGAAATTATGAATATTTAACTGGAACACTTAAAATTTAACAATAAAGAGAAATTTTCAATCAAGAAGTTTAATTTTCTACCAAAAAAGACGATTTTTCAACAAATTCGTTAAATTTCCAACTAAAAAGGCCTATTTTCATATACTAAAATTAATTTTTGAAAAAGAGGATTGATTTTTTTTCCAAGAAAATGATTTTTTAAGAAAATACACGAATTTTTAACGAAATAATTGAATTTTCAACAACAACAAAAAAGTAAAAAATTTGCAACCGGATAATTTAATTTTCAACCAAAACAATTACATTCTTAACTAAAAATGATAAATTTCAACCAAATAGTCGAATTTTTGACCATCAAGGATTACTTTATAAACAAAAAATTGAACATCTAAACTTTCAGTTACAGAATTAATTTTGTACACAAAAAATTTAAAACAAAGCTGATAAAATTTGAATTAAAATGATGGAATATTCAACTAGAATGGTTACATTTTGAGTTAAAAAATCTAAGTTTAAACTGAAATAGTTAAATTTTTGGTAAAAAAATTAGTTTTCTGGCAAAGAAGAAACGAATTTTTAACAAAATAGCTTATTTTTCAACCAGAGATATATAAACCTGGATCAATTTTTGTATAAACAATTTTTTAAAATAATTTCATTATTTATTCGTTATATATAAAAAATGATTTTTAACAAAATTGCTATATTTGCACAGTTTTACCTACGAATCTATTGCTCAGAAAAATTTAAAACTTGCACATTAGGTTGATTTAAAAATGCATAGAACATTTTTTTTATGCTTGAGGGCAACAATCCCCCCATTTTATTCCAAATCCGAAAAAAGAAATTCCCTAATTTTTTATGGGGAAAAATCACTTTTTTTGAGTTTTTAGAATAATTTTTTAGGGTTTGAAAAAATGTAAAAGGAAAGTATGGGGGCCTGTAGAGAATTATCCAACGAAGAATTTCATCTATCAGTCATATGGGTTTGACACTCTTAACACACCAAAACAGATAAAATTTCTACCAAAAAAGATGATTTTTGAACCAAATAAGAATTTTCATTAAAAAAAAAGAAATAATATTTCAACCTGACAGTTACATTTTTTCTAAAAAGAACCTGAAATTTATAATTAAAAAGATCAATTTTCGAACCAAAAAGACGAATTTTCAACAAAACAGTTGAAATATTAATCAAAAAGATTTTTCAGTCATAAAAGTGAACTCAGAGAACACCCGAAGAACTGAAAAAAAATGGTTAAGGTTTCATTTTAAAAGAATAATTTCAAGTTTTAAAGATTTTAAAATGTGGGTTAAAAGAATATGGAGGAATCTGAGACAATTTTTTTTATAATTTTTTAAGATTTACACATTTTTTAGGTAAACTTAATTTTGCAAGGGTGTGAAAAAGAGTTCTTAAAATCCATGGGAAATTTTGAAATGATTATTTTCTAAAAAATTCCAAGAGAAAATCGAAAAAAGATCACAAAACATTTTGAATTATTTCCTAAAAATGTTAAAACGTGTGAAAGATTTTAAAGCAAAATTTTGCAATTTTGCCATATCACATAATTTTAGAACAAATTTAAGTGAGTTTAAGAGATATTAAAATGATTATAATATAATTTAAAATTGTAAAGTTTTAAAAATAAATTTTGTAAAGTTTCACGAAAATGAAAGACATTTTTTCAGGTTCCTAGGAAAAATTAAAATAATTGTTTATTTCGAAAAATTAATTTAAAGAGATTTTTTAAAAAGATTTGAAAAGATTTCAAAAATAGTAAAAGAATAATCTGAAAGATTTCAAGGCATTTTTTTTTAATTTTGCAGAATCAATAAAAAATGCTGAGAAAATTTGAGGAAAGTCTAAGAAGATTAAAAAAAAAGAATGTTTCTTATATTCGTGTGAAAATTTTAAATCATTTTTTTATTTTGGAAAATGAACTATAAGAGAAAATTGAAAAAGATGTTTGAAAATAACAAACTATTTCCTCAAATTTCTAAAAATAGTATAGAAGATTTTAAAGCAAAATATTTCAATTTGGTAAGATTGCAAAATAAAGACGAACAAAAATCGGATAAATTCCAGAAATATTTAGTAGAATTAAAAGTAATTTTGAAAGTTTTCAAGAGAATAAACAAATTTTGTTAAAATTGCTGGGAAAAATGAGAAGATAGTAAGGTAATTTTTAAAAATTTGGAATGATATTTGAAAATCTTGAGAAAAATTCGTGCCAGTTAAAAATATTTTCAGCAATTTAAGACGTTTTAAATAAATTACAAATATTTGAGAACTCGGAAACATTTTCGAAAATTTATCAAATATTTCTTGATTCCTTCTCAACTTCTAAAAGTTCTAAACATCTTTTAAAAAGACTGGAATTTTTCATAATATTTGGTAAAGTCCTATATAATAAAAAAATTTCTTCAAAATCTTCTAGAAGCTTTTCTGACACGCCTGCAATATTTAAAAATCTTCTAAATTTTCTCAAGAATCTTATAAAAATGATATTTCCATAAATTTGAAAACAAGGTGATAATACTTATTTTCTTGTTCTCAATTCTCAGAATTTAATTTCAACATGGATTTATTAAAGCACTTCGAAAAACAATTTTCCATTAATTTGAGTGTTGCCAAAGATAAAAAAATGTTCGTTAATGGTTAATGGTTAATTTGTTATTCGTTAAGGATTTATCATATTCCTTGTTTGTCATATTAGCAACAACAAAAAATTGCCGAATTATAAAATAAACGAATTGTTAATTTCCCATAAATATTTATATTGCTGAAATTTAAGTTTGACAAAATTTAAAATTGCCGAAAATAACTAATAAATTATTAGTTAATGATTGATTAAATTGTTTTCCTTATTTATAATTCATTTGTGTATTCGTTATTTATTTTTTATAAGTTCTGAATACCCACGCAATTTTTTGTTTGTTTGAGTTCTGTAAATCATGCCGCTTTTTCTATAATAAACAAAATTATACGTAAGTACATAAGTCTTATATACTATCTGACTCTGCACTATGAAGAAAAAATGATTTTAGAGGGTTTTTCATATTTATTTTGTAATTTTTATGCATTTTTCCTATGGTACTGCATGGTTTTGTAGAACAAAGTAACTACCAGCGCCGCCGCACGATAATATCTTATTATTTTGTGAAGCAAAATGTTAACACCCTTAAGGACACTTAAGGATCTATATGAAATTATGCAATTAATTTAGAAAAATCCAAGTACCGTTTGAGAGTGACGAGGGTGCCAGTCAGCTTTTTGCAACGTTTTAATACTGATTCTAATCGATCCGGTTCCTCCTTCAGGAATTTTTCTTCACGCATGACCTTTTCCATTTCTGAACTTAAAAGTCCCTTCATACCTTCTTGTAGACTTGGAAATCGAACTTTGAGATCTGCCACTGTTTTGCTAAAAAAAAACCGTCGAATGATTAAAAAATATTCTGATTAGAAATAATATATATATATATATATGTGTGTGTGTGTGTGTGTGTGTATCTACTAGCCACTTCCTCAGGCTTGTGAAACCAGACATAAGTATTTTTGAAATAAATAAAAAAGCTATAAGCGTTCTGAAAGTGTCCTTTTAAATATATCCATAAATAATAATTGTACAGCATAGTTGTTTGTAAGAATTAGTTTCTATTTGTAAAAGATCATTTAATCAATTAATAAAGTCGATAATTGTTTCATTTATCAATTTTATTATTCAGTTATTTTATTTATCAAATCCTGAAGAAAAATTCCTCGACAATTCCAGGGTTTTTACAGGTATCTCAAGATTTTTCCAGGCATAGTTTATGATATTACGGATCCATTTACGTATTTTATATTTTTATAAACAATTTCTCAGAATATATATACAATTTCATGATTTTATTATAAACAATGATTTTTCAGTCCTTGTAACAATCTAAAAGAGTACAAAATAGTACTATTGACGTTTTAAGCTTAAAAAACTTTATTTTCACTTGTACAAGTTTCTAGGGATTTAATTATTATCTTGAAATTGTATTGCATGGTGTTCTTAAATATATTATCGCTAACGATTAATTAAATGAATAAAAAGTACTAAAATTAGAATGATAAATTTCTTAAAATTGTCCCTGAGGTCTTTGAAAAAAAAATGTATTTTATGTTCATATTCTTGGAATTCAATGCATATTTAACATATTGATATTATGAATGAAAGATATTTTCCAGGTAAGTAAATACTGGGTAGAAATAGGATACAAATAAGGAGATTTTCCACGAAAAAAAGATTAAATAGTGGAAAAATCAATTATTAAAACAGAAAGTTGAATTCTCAATTAAAATGATGAATTTTTAACTAGAATAATTGATTTTTGAACTAAAAAGAATATTTTTTATCTAATATAATGAATTTTCAATTAAAAAAATTAATTTTCAACGATAGAAATGAATTTTCAACTAAAATTATGAAATATTTAACGAGATTACGTAAATTTTTAGTTGAAAAAATTAATTTTTAACAATAAAAACTCTCATTTTCTACACAATTTTAGAAAAATCCATAACATTTTCAACTGAAAAAGATCAATTTTTAGCCAATTAGTTATATTATCAACTAAACAACATCAATTTTAAACATAAAATAAAAAGATTAAATTTTCAATTAAAAAAAAGTTATTTTCAACAAACAAAAAAATGCCAATTTTAATTAATACGGTATATTTTCAACGCGAATAGTGTAATTTTTAACCAGAAGGATCAAGCTGTTCAATTTTCAATAAAAAAATGTATTTTTAACTAAACTTATGAATCTTTAACAGGAATAGTTTAATTTTCCACTAAAAAAGATGACATTTTAATCAAATAGTTGAATTTTCAACTAAACGAGATAATTTTTTAACAAAAACGGAAAAGTTAAATTTTTATATAAAAACAGTAATTTTCAACAGAAAAAAAAATTCAATTAAAATTATGATGCTTTAACTACAATAAATTAATTTTAAACCAAAAAAATTAATTTTCAACTAATATAATGAATCTTCAAGTAGAATATTTAAATTTTCCAACAGAAAGATGAATTTTCAGCCAAGAAAATTAATTTTCAACAACAAAAACTGTCAATAAAATACACAAACTTTCGACTAAAAAAGATCAATATTAAACCAAAAATTCACTAGATAAATTTTCAATAAAAAAATTATTTTCAAACAGCGAGATAAATTTTAACTAAAATAATCGAATATTCAACTGGGTTAGTTGAATTTTAAGTTAAAAAATTAATTTTTAACGAACGAGACGAATTTTAAACAAAATAGTTCAATTTTACACTGAAATGATTAAATTGTCAGTTGAAATAATTAATAAAAAAAATAAATAAATTTTGAACAAACTAGTTCAATCTTCAACTCAAGCATATGAACTTTCGACCAAAACAATTGAATTTTTAAAGAAAAACGTAATAGTAGATAATTTAAACAAAAAGGACTTTAATTTAAAATAGAAAACAGTTGACTTTAACCAAAATAAAGACGAATTCTCATGATGATTTGAATTTTTAACTTAAAAAGATTTTTCTGTCAAAAGAGAAAACAAATTACCAAGAAATTGTTGAATTTTGAAGCCGAAATATGAATTTTCAACGACGGGGACTAATTTTTAACCAAAAAAGGATTCCCGGTCATTTTCCGTTTCATAAAAAGTTTTCACGATCATGAAATTGAAAGAATTCGAATTATTAAACCAACATTTTTAAATGGAAATTTAAGAAATTTTGTATTCAGAGATTTTATATTCAAACGCTCAATAATGTATACGTATAAGCTGGAAGCTTTCAACACTTTTTAATTTTAAAAATTTTAAATTAAATAATGTTAAACTGAAAATGTTTAATTTTTATAAATTTACCACTTGAAAAGTTAGAAAAATGATCATTTTTTTCAAAGGAAGACACGTTAAATTATTATTAAATTATTTTTATTTTCATTCTTCTTAAAATAATAATTTGTCAATTATTATTTATACATACATATTCAGTACTTTCACTTGCAAATTCAAAAACGCTGAAAATGAAAACTTGAAACTATAAAATTCAAAGTCTAAGTTTATTATTCTAAAATTTTACCGAATCAAGGCTTTCTAATACAAATAATTAATTTCCAATTGTTTTGAACAAATTTCGAAAAATTTCAGAATTCCTATGTAAAATCTAATAAATTAAAAAAAAGCAACAGATAAAACTAATTACCTTGCTTTATTGAGTATCAATGCCATATTTTCAACATCCGACATATTAACTCTAGTTTTTCTGTTAATGACGTTCCCTCGAAGCTCCTCCACGGTACTCTCGAGACCACTGCAAAATAAAAAAATTATTAAAATATAAATATTTTTTATTATATTTTATGAATAAAATGCACCTAAAATTAAACCCGTTTAAAACTTACGTGAGGTCTTTTTCTAGCCACAGCATCTCTTGTTTGTAAAGGTCTTCTTCGCGACTTAATCTGAGCTTTTCCGTATCGCCAGCTGTCCATGCGCTTTCTCCTAGTGACATTAACATCGCTCTGAAAAAAAAAATTAAAAAAAAAAACATAAACATTTCTGTAAAAATGTATACAATAATTAATTCACAATTACTTTACCTACTTGGAAAATGTAATAATCTAAATAGAATTGGTTTAGAATCAAATCTAAATATTGTTTTGACATCAATTTGATGATTTCAATGAATTTTCAAAAGATGTCAAGTGATCTTAAGATTTGGAAGCACTTCACAAAATTTCAAAAATTTTAAGATATTTCAAAGAATTTTAAAGGATTTAAAGAGATTTAAAGGTTTAGAAGATTCCAAAAGATTTCAGGAGATTCAAAAATATTTGCAAAGATTTTAAGGGAATTTAACGGATTTAATAAAGATTTAAAAAAGATTTCATAGGGATTTTAAGATTTTGAAACATTTTACGAAATATCCACAAAAATTTAACCGATTTTTGAAAATTTTAAGGGATTTCCAAGAATTCTAAATGATTTTTAAAGTTCCAAACGATATCAAGGGATTTCAAGAGATTCTATAGAATTCCAAAAGATTTCAAGAAATTAAAAATATTTGTAAAAATGTTGAGGGAATTTAATGGATTTTATCAAGATTTAAAAAAAAATTTAATATTTTTAAACAATTTACGGAATGTGCAAATATTTTCACCGATTTTGAGAAATTTGCAGGAATTTTCTAGAACTTTAAAGGATTTCAAGTGATTTTGAAGATTTAAAACGATCAAAAAGATTTTACCAGTTTTTAAAAGGTTTCAAGGAATTTAAAAATAAATGACAGCGTTTTAAAGTATCTTTACAACATTTAAAAGATATCAGGAGATTTTAATGGAATTTCGCAGATTTGAAGGGATTTAAAGAGATTCTATAATATTCCAAGAGACTTCAAGAGATTTAAAAATATTTACAAAGACATTAAGGGATCTTAAGATTTAGAAACATTTGATAGCAAAGCTAGAATTTTAACCGGGTTTTAGAGATTTTAAGGAATTTCCTCCGATTTTAATGAATTTTAAGGAATTTTGAAGAGAATGATTTTCACAGCTTTTAAAGGCTTTTAAGAGATTTTAAGAGATTTCAAAATAAGTCACGGAATTTCAAAACGTTTTAAAGTATGATATATATATCAAAGTATTTTCACGAATTTTTAAGGATACCATAGGATTTTAATGGGATTTCGAAGATTTGAAGAGATTAAAAGAGATTTTATAAGATTTAAGGAGACTTCAAAATATTTGCAAAGGTTTCAAAAGATTCTAAGTAATTTTAATATATTTTAAGAGATATAAAGGGTTTTCAATGATGTTAAGAGATTTCGAGGAACCTTTATGGCTTTTGAAAGATTTTAAAGGATTTTAATATATTGTATTTCCAATATTTCAAAAAATTTAAACGGATTTTAAAGGATTCCAGTAAATTTGACAGGATTTAAAGGTATTCAAAGATATTTTAAAAGATTAGAAAAAATGTTGGAGAAGTTTAATAGCTTTGAAGATATTTAATAGATTTTAATATATTGTAAGGGATTTCAAGATTCGGAAAGATCTCAGGGATGCCAAAGTTTTCAATGAATTTGACTATTAAATTTTTTTATTGAAAATTCATCTTTTTTAGTCTAAAATTAAACTACTAGGTTGAATTTTTGAAACGATTTGTTAAAAAAATACTTTTTTTTGTAGAAAATTAATCTTCTGGGTTGAAAATTTCACTATAATTTGTTGAAGATTAAACTATTTTATTACAAATTCATTTTTTGTTTTAAAGCTTCATTAGTTCAGTCAAAAATTCATCTTTTTGTTGGAAAAATTAATTTTTTGGTTGAAATTTGTTTTATTTTTCATTAAAAATTAATCTTTTCAATGATAATTTGACTAGTCAATTTTTTTGGTGGAAACTCACATGTTTTTATTGAAAGTTCAACTACTTGATTGAATACTTAACCACTCTCTTAAAAAAAACAATATTTTTAGTTGAACATTCATTTCTTTGGTTGAAAATTTATCTATGATTAATTGAAAATCAAATTAAATTAATTGAAAATTCATCTTTTTGATCAAAAAATAACTATACCTGGTAGAAAGTTGAACCGCCTGATTAAAAATGCATTTTTTTGGCTGAAAGTTGATCCACATTGTTTAAAAAAATCTTTTTTTATGTAGCTTTATTCTTTTTGTTAAAAATTCATCTATTTTGTGGAAAAGTGAACTATCTTGATAATCTTATTATTATTTTTTTTTTAAATAATCTTTTTAACTAAAAACTTAACCATTCAATTTTTGGTTGAAAATCGATTTTTTTAGTTGATATTGGAACTATTTTGTTGAAAAATCATCTTTTTTTTAGTAGAAAATTAATCTTCTTGGTTGAAAATTCATCTTTTTGATTAAAAAATTAACTATACCCGGTAGAAAGTTGAACTAATTTTTTGTGTTCTGATTTTCGTACATAAAATGGTTAATAAGAAAGTAGATTTAAGTTCAATCTTAAAAGAAGTTTAATAAAATTTACCTGATTGTAATGTAAGAATCTCTAATACTTTCTCGTACGGTGTGCGCTTGTGCTTGAGCCATGCGTCGTAAATTCCTTTTTTCTTGATTAAGATCTTTCGCCTTCTTTTGGAAAACTCTAAGCTGATTGTACATTTCCGGCGCCAGGGCTAGATCCCCGTACATATATTGACCAGTTGCAAGTGCAACTGGCTTCGGAGGTGGCGTGGGTTTGTGCCTTTCGCGTTCCCTTTCTGAAATAATTTAGTGTAATCATATCTGAAGTAGTTATATTTTATGTCTACATGTCTTCAAAATTATACACTATACATAGAAATGAAAATTAAAAAAAAATAAATAAATAAATTTTGGATAATAGTTCCTCGGAATTTGCTATATGCTTTTTTTAACGGTAGTTCTTGCATCATCAAACTGGCTTTTTATTTTAAAAAATCCGAATGTATTCAAAATTCGAAAAAACGACTGTACACCTCTAGTTTCAATACTGCGTAAATATGGCTTTCAGTAGCTGTTTTAAATTTGTTTTTTGTTGTTTTTTTATTATTATAATTTGATAATTGAAAAGATTTTCACAAATTTTAAGCAAAACTTAGGTGTTTAAAGATATAGAACGAAATTCACGGAATTCACGGAAACTAAAAATTTGGGAGATTTTAGGGGAATTTACTTAATTTTGAAAATTCATCCCTTTTGGTATAAGTTTCATCCTTTTCGGTTAAAAAGGTAACTCATTCATTCGACATTTATATAATTTGGTTGACAATGAAACCCTTTTGTTAACAATATAAAATAATAATAATATAAAGTGCGACTTTGTTGAATGATATTAACTCTTTAATTTCAATAAAATAAAAAATTTTACTTGGAATATTAACCATTAGATTTTTGGTTAAAGATTCATCCTTTTCATTAAAAATTAATTTTTTTATGAAGCTCCATCATTTTCGTTAAAAATGGTTCAAAATTAACTTTTTTTGCTGAAAATTCATATTTTCGGGTTAAATTCGTAGAAAATTATTCTTATCAGATTGGAAACAGAACAATTTCATCGGAAATTTGTCTTTTTAATTTGAAAATTCATCTCTTCAGTTGAAAATGTAAATATTTTGTTGAAAATTAATTTGCTTGATTGAAAATTGAACTTTTTGGTTCGAAAATTCATATTTTTGGGTAAAAAATGAAACTTTTTGTCGAAAATTCTTATTTTTTTTATTGAATTCCACTGTTTTTATTTAAAAATAAAAATATGTTTTGATTAAAATATCAACTATTACATTTTCTGTGGAGAATTAATAGTTTTTTGATGAAAATTAAACTATTTGGTTTAGAATTAACTTTTTTGTTGAAAATTCGTATTATTTTTGTTAAAAATTAATATAATTGGTTAAAAATTTATTTTTTTCTTAATTCACATATTGTATCGAAAATGCTAAAAATATGAAAGATTTGACGAAATTTTTTTTCAAAATTTTAGGAATAATCCAAGTAATTTTAGGAGATTGTTTGAGAGTTGATCAATTTTGGTAGAAATTTTATTCTTCTTGGTTTAAAATGGAACTGCTTGGTTGAAAATCAATCTTTTTTAGTTACGCATTCTCCTGATTTGTTGAAAATTCGTATTTTTTGGAATTACTAATCTGTTTTTAATTTTTTATAGTTGAAATTTTTCTTTTTTTGTTAGAAAATTAATTTCCAACAGAATTTAATAAAAAAATTTATTATTTCGTCTAGAATTAACTTTTTTGTTAAAACTTAATATTTTCGAGTTACACAATTAAATTGACAAAATTAAAATTTAAAATAATATTTTTTGATTGAGGCTTCAAGTCAAAATTTCGTCTTTATTGGATAGGTTCAACTGTTTTTAATTTAAAATCTTTTTTGGATGAGATATCAATTATGGATTATAATTTTTTGTTCAGAATTCATTTTTTTTTTTTGGTCAAAACAACTTTTTTATTGAAATTTCGATTTGACATACCTGAATTCTTCAAAAATCGTTTTGTATTTTTTAATGAATCGTAGAAAATTTAAATTAACGTAACTGAGATGCTGAGAAAAGCAGAGAAAAAAACACTAGGTAAAATGATGCTAATTTACCAAAAATAAGAGGACTCGAAACTAAAGAATAATATAATTAAATGAAAATACAACACGTTAAGAAACTACATTTTACCTTGCGAAGACATTCTTGGCAAAGTTGAAGATTTGATAGCCGGTTTCGTAGGCTTTGTGTCCGCTTGGTTTGGTAGTATTGGACAATTGTTTAGTAAAATGTTAGAAGTGCATTGCTATATATTAATGTTAGTATTAAGCATTCCTTAATTCATTAGCGGATAAGCAGGGAGCATTTATGGACCAAGAAACCTACCTTACTGACATCGACAACATTCTGCAGCTTAAGTGGTTCGTGTCTGTGCTAAGTTTCTAGAACATTCTAGAAACTTAGCGCGGACACGAACCACTTCAGCTGTAGAATGTTCTCGATGACAGTAAAGTAGATTCCGCGGTTCAAAAACACCCCTGCCTGTCTATTCTTATTGATATCTTAAAAATATTGAATAAACGTAAAGTCTACCTGCGTGCTGTGGCGAATGTTGTTTCGGAGAATTCATATCCGGCGGCTCATCACTGAACGACACTGACTTCTCGAACGACACCGACTTATCTGAAATAAATATTTATCACAAAATGTTATGTATATACGAAAAAATTTTATAACAATAATACGTAAAAACATGAACATGCGTAAAAAAAAGTTAAAAAAAAACAATTTATCAAAGAATAAATTCCATAAATAAAAGGAAATCAGATAACCGAAAAAAAAGGACGGTACACAAATAAGAATAAAATTCTAGTTAATTGTTATTAATTTGAAAGAAGGTAAATATATAATATTTGAAGGTGAGCAAGTTCTCGAGGTTACCAGTTCCTCATGATGAATCGCTGCAAATTCTATGAAAATTGTTCTATTTAATAAGTAGCAAGTCTTGTACGGAAAAATATTAGGAAGTAATTTTACATAGTACTTTTTTAATTTTATCTTAATCAACTCTCAACAATAGTTACTATATAGTGTTACCCCGTAGTATTTCTTCGTGAGGACTTTGATTCATTTGGGAATTTGATAAGTTGCAGACCCGCCTGAAAAAAACAACTGAAGTCTTTTTATAGGAAATACGAAATAATAATATTAATAGGTACAAGCATCATCTACTAAGTATTAAATCACTAGATTATATTCTACCTGAAATATAACTAAATTGTCAGCAACTCAATGACTAAATAATTATCTAATAATAATTTTCACATTTTTGAAAGCACAGCTTCCAATATACGACTGACGTGAACATATGTCAATTTATTCTCTATTAAGACGAAATACCAGTGCTTTTACAAATGAAACAGACATTAAATCAAGACGAAACAATTTAAGACATGACAACGTACAAATAAATTATTCTTCAAAGATAAACTTGTGCTATTTCAATACGCGTCTCAGTTTCAGGGTGGTCGTTTTAATCGAAAGAAAAAATTCTCGGTTATTTCCTGGTCATTCAAAAAATAGTTTATGGTGAACAGTAGTTAATAAATTTATTTTTCTTATGCCTTTAATTAATTTATAAGCAATTTTTTAAACTAAAATATATGTTATCTAATTTTTTCTATAATTAAAGAGACAATTCCTTGTCCTCAAGTCTAAATTATATTTCTTCATAGAAATGCCCTGTTCGAGTGTCAAAATTATAATTCTTTGCGGAATTATATTCATTTACCAACTTTTTAAATAAGAATTTAGAAATACAATAATCCCTTTTTCCAAAATTTGGAACATTGATTGTTTTTGTAAATTCCCGTTTCATAGAAAATAAATAATATTATTTTCCAAACTTTCCTGCTCTAAGTAAAAAATTACCCGTTTCATGATAAAATTATAATTCTTTATGAAATTCCCTGTTCCAAATTGGAAACGATAATTTCTTAGACAATTCCCCATACCAAAATCAGACGAATTTTGACTTGGAACAGGGATTCTTTTTGTAAATTCCCATTTTATAACACAGTATTAAAATTTATTTCAAAAATTTCCCGCCACATGTAAAAAAATTACCTGTTCCAAGACTAACTTATGATTCTTTACCAAATTATTTCTTGTAAACTTGGAACAGGGACTGTTTTTGTAAATTCCCATTCCTATAATTCCATAATTTCCTAAATCTCCCGCCACATTGTCAAAAATTACCTGTTCTGAGACAACATTTTTTTCAACAATTTTCTGATCCAACACATCATTATATACAGGATGTCACAAAAGTCCCTGGACTTTCACCGAGGAATTCAATGGTGACCTTTACTTTGAAAAACTTTGAAAAAAATGGTAACACCCTTTTTTACATTGTCAATCGATAGAGCGGGGAATTTTACGTTCAAATATTCACCCAGGTCATATGTATAATGTAACCTTTCAGGTCACTCTAAGGTCATTTAAACTTAAAGAAGGTCTGCATAGCTCTGGGAATATAAGCTTCTCAAAGTTTGTTCGTAAGGAGCAAAGTTACTAACTTAACAAGGTTTAACCTTGACGATGACCTTCTAGGTAAATTTTTGCGACTGGATACCCCCTTTTCTTGTATCGACAATCGAAAGAGCACTAAATTGTACATTCTATCTATCGATTGCTGATGTAAAAAAAGGGATTTCCAATGGAAAAAATTAATCTTGAAATGAGCTTGAAGGTCATCATCGAGGCCATGCTTAAGATCGCTACTGTATTCGCATTGTTAAATTTAGTAACTTTGCTCCTCACGAAAAAAATTGAAAAGCTTCTATTTCCAGAGGTATACAGACCTTGTTTAAGTTTAAATGACCTTAGAGTGACCTTCAAGGCTGCAATGTATCTATGGGCTGGGTACATATTTGAACGTAAAATTTCTCGCTCTATCGATTTGCCGACGTAAAAAAGGAGGTTACTAATGAAAAAATAGTTGACCTTGAAAAAACCTTGAAGGTCATCGTCTAGATCAAAATAAAGGTCACCTTTGAATTCCTCATTGGAAGTTATTTCGAAAATGAACTTGACCGCTCTCCAAGTCAGAATTATAATTCGTTTAAAAAAAATCCTTTTTTCAGATCTAAATTATAATTTTTTACGAAAATTTTTTATTCCAATTCCAAATTACATATTCAACTGTTATTGGGAATTTCCTTTAACAACTTAAAATTGTCATTTTTCTCGAAAATGTATTACTCCAAGTCAGAATAATACTTCAGTATTCTTCTTTTTTAAACCCAGGAATAACTTAGAATTATAATTCTTTTCGAAAACGCCTTGAACCAATTGAACATGATCATTCTTTTTAAAAATCCCTGTTTGGAGTCAGAACTATAATAATTCTTTAAAATACTTCCCTTTTCAAATTCAGAATTACAGATATTTTTATTAACCCCATACTGTCGTTACAATTATTTTGTCGGAAATTTGATAGATCCTCATTTCCCGGTCCAGCGGCCACCCTAAGTCTGCATAAACATGCACAAGTGTTCGCATGCACAAAATGATTTGACATTTCCTATTCGAAAAGAAAAGGTGAAATTAGAGCTAGAAATGTACACTTTGTAGAAAAGCGAGCTCTGCAATAACGAGCAATGCAAAGACGATTTAACTTAAAGAGAAAAAAAAAGAAAAAAAAATGTACTCATGTAGAAATATCATAGGCGCACCTTTCCCTAACTTCGGTGGCTTAACATCGGTCCTTAAGAAAGAGTCATCTGTAACGGTAGGTAGACACTTATTTGCAAGGTGGCGTAATACTGACACAGAGGTAACAACAATAGAGTGACACTGTAATCGGAGGAAAATAGAGATAGATAATAGACACACCTGGCATTGAGGCAGAGCTGGAACTAGAGTGTTTGTCGAACTCATCCCCTGCGCCTGGTGTGCATTAGTCGGAATTACAAAGCAGTTGTACAGCAGGATTTAAGGACATGTTCACCAGTAGCCAGACATAAGTAACTACTATTTTATCTTACCCAGAAATTAAATTAAATAACTTTCTTACGCATAGGCTGCTCCCAGGAAAGTAACAAAAGGCTCTTTTTACTCAATCATGAATTTCATCCATATCTAGGAACTTTCTACCTAATAACATTCCCAATAGAGCATGCTCGAACTGATAAATGTTGACCCTTCTGAAAAAGTTTTATAGGATTTGATAACAAAAAATTGATACTTTTCAATCCGTTTTCTGTATCTGCATTTTAAAAATTTGCTTTTTATTATTGTATCAGACGCTTTTGATGGGTCTATCAAAATAAATAATCAATTATTAATAATATATTATATTTTAATATGCCTTTTTTTAAACATATCAAATCTGCCAAAAGTCGAGAAATCTTATACTTTAAACATTAACCGCATAAGACTTCTATCAAATTCTATGTTCCATAATCTTAAATGTTTTTCTCTAACTCTATCTATCGAGAAATCATATCTTTTTCTATCAACATTTTCCTCTTCCTAAATCTCGAAAATGACTATCAAATTCTATCTATTGTAAAATCATATGCTTTTTAAATCAACACTTTTTAAAAAATTTTTATCAAATCTAATCAGCACAAGAATTATCCAATCCTATTTCCCAGAACCTGGAAGATTTCTATCGAATTTTACTCCTCAAAAAATCATATACTTTTATACCAAGATATTGTTACTGAAACTATCAAATCGTATGCAATGGAAAATTTTGAATCGAAAAATATAAGATTTCTTGATGGACACAATTTGATAGAAGTTTCCAAGATTCTGATAGAATTCTGATAGAAAATTATAAGATTTCTCAATAGATAGAATTTAATAGAAATATTTTAGATTCCGAAAAATAGGATTTGATATAAATTCTGTGCCAATAAGATTTAAGGCCATGTAACGAGTGGGTCACGTGACCAGATTCCTACCTTACCGAAACTTTTTTTATTTCCTAACTTATTTTCACACGAAGCTCCACATCGAGTTGAAAAATTAAGATAATAAATAAGATGCACTAAAAAATCTTTGTTTGGTTATAAATTTTAATAATTCTGAAAAAATTAGAAAAAAATTATTTACAAAAAAAAGTTTTTTCATAATTATTAAAATTTAGAACCACATCCAGATTTTTTAATTCTTCTTATTTATTATCCTAAATTTTCAACTCGATGTGGTGCTTCATATGAAAATAAGTTAAGGTCATGTGATACTTACAGTTTCCCCGGCTTTTTTTCCACAAAAATGAAAATTTTTAAAAAGTGAATTCGGAGATGCTATAAAATATCATAACGGACGTCTTCGGACTCTTAATTGAGGGATAATAACAAAAAAATGTATTGTGCTGAATAAAAATTTTATGCATATGTGTTATTTTGAGGTTACGTCGTTTTTCATCTCTGCCTTTCCGATAATCTAGAAATTATTTATGAAATAAACTTTTTTGATTGCCTGCAAAAAGTGTTAGTTCCGGGAGATTAGTTACTATGTTTATTTGCAAGTCCAAAGTTTTCGGCCAAAAATATTGTGTAGTTTGGAAGTAACGCACAGGAGAATTGTAACATACATAACCTCCAAATGTACACACGTTGTTAGCAAAATCAAAAAATTTTTTGAAAAAAAAACACAAATAAAGTGTGCGGGGACGTCCGCTAGCATGTTCGCTATCATTTCCCAAATTTTTAAGACAAAATATTGATTCTTCTATAAAAAAAGCCGTCGGAACCGAAAACTGGTAAAATCGATACCAATTCCTAAGCGCTATGCAAATTAATCGGATTTTGCTAAATTAAAACTTTTTTGAATTAAACAAATAAAAAGTGTGTGGGTACGTCCGTTAGCATGGTCGCTATCATGTCCCAAATTTTTAAGACAAAATATTGATTATTAAAGAAAAAAGGCCGTCGGAACCTAAAACTGGTACAATCGACAATTTTCTAAGTATCACATTCCCTTAAGATATAAAAAAAGTCTCGGTAAGGTAGGAATCTGGCCACGTGATCCACTCAGCACATGGCTTTAATAGAATTTTAATGAGAACCTGTTGACAGAAACTTATAAAGTTTTTCAATGTATAGAATTTGATAGAAATATTTTAGATTCTGAAAAATGGGATTTGATATAAATTCTGTTGGTAGAAAGGTAGAAGATTTCTAAATGAATAGAATTTGATAGAAATATTCTAGATTCCGAAAAATAGGACTTGATACAAGTCCTGTGACAATACGATTTCATAAAATTTTAATGAGAATCTGTTGGCTCTGGACAGATAATCTATTCAATTTGATAATTTTCTACACTTTTTTCAGAAGGATAGTTGGTACTATAAATAGTACCACTACAACATCGATGATTAGAAATAACAATGGTTACTAAAGTATCGATGTCGAACGTATAATATTGCATGCTAAAACTGATAATTAAGCATGAATTCTGTTATTATCATTCTCACTATCAGAGTCAAGAGTAATAACACTGACATTTCTAACAGTTAGTAGTCAAGGCCATGATGTTTGCTATTAAGGGCATTTAGCATACTGTCACGTGACGAATTATTACACGTTGTTAAATTCGGTGGCTTTTCAATTAGAAAAAGGTTTTCGTAGCCTATAAAGACGTTAATTAAATCGTTAAAATCACCCTCTCCCCGACTCATTTATTTTGTTTAAATAATGCAATTTCAATAATTCTATTTCAGCTAGGGCTTTAAAGCCCTGTTCTCGGTTACACTGCATGAATTTTCCCAGCCTAATTTTTCATTTTCCCTGAACAATAATATTTAAAAACCAAAATTCTAATCTTGTAAAATTTCTAGAATCTTTCATAAATGGATTAAACAAATATTTAATTTTAATTTCCAAAATTTCAATTTATTATTCTGAGGGCGGCCACTCCCTTATCTACTTAGAAAGTCACTAATTCCTGACATAAAAAGTTACCAAAAGTGACTAATTTCTAACCGAAAAAGTGACTAAAAATGACTAATTCGATTCATAAGACCTCAAAACAATTCAAGCTAAATACAAAAGAATTCAAATAAAATTATTTTTTTTCAAATCCAAAAAAAAGTCATTTATTTTAGTCAAGTTGGAGTGAATTTAGAGGAATTTAAGAAAAATTAATAGAATAATTCGATGAAATTCAATCAAATTCAAGTGAATTGAAAACAATTAAAAAGTATAAAAAATGCATTGAATTCAGTTAGCTTTAAACCAATGTTCTTTTGAATTAAAAATAATTCAAAAGAAATGGATGAAATTTATGAGGACTCCAAATGTATTACAAAAAATCAGGATAAATTCATGAGACTTTCAAATAATTCAAATCAACTTCAATGTAATTCAAATGAATTGGACAAAATTCTAAAATTTTGATCGACTTCAGTTAGATTGGAGTGAATTTCGAAAAATTTAAGGTGCACAAGAAGAATTCGATTAAATTAAAAATATTAACAATTTAATTTAATTCAGTACGTTTCAAACAAGTTTAGAAAAATGTAAGGGAATTGAAAATAATTTGATGTAATGCTTAAAAATTTAAGGTGAGTTTAAACGACTTCAGGATGAATTAAAAAAATATATTTTTTTTAACGAAGAATTCAAAGGAATTTCAAATAATTCTGGCCCAATTAATAAGGGAATTCGGAGTGAATTCTAAACTAATTCAAATAAATTGTAAAAAAAATTTTTAATCTCTTCGAATTCTTTGAAACCCTACGAAATCCATCACATCTTGTGAATAAATTATTTGAAATCCATTAAAATATTATAAAATAAGGTGAAATTATACAAAATTTGATGATATTTTCTGAAGTCCTCGAAAATGTATTAAACTTTCTATAGAGCTACTAAAATTCCTTCAAATGATTGAAAGTAACTCAAAATTTCTTGTAATCTTGAAAAATGTTATAAAATATTTCATACCCTTTGAACTACGAGGGTAGTTCAATAAGTTCTTAGAATGAAGTATAAAAACAATTTTTTTTGGGTAAATTTTTTTTTATTTTTCAACATAATCTCCTTGGAGCTCTAT
>NC_046663.1:45857756-45918947 GCF_010883055.1 Belonocnema kinseyi
CATATATCTAGTCGGGAGTGGTGCTGACTGAAAACAGATGATTTGGAGCGATTCGCGCGACATATGTTGGTCATTCTAAGGACTTATTGAACTACCCTCGTACCATTAAATTCCTGAATTAATAAAAAAATCTTTGAAATAATTCAAAATACCCTTAAATATTTTAAATCCTTCGAAATTCTTTCAATTGATCGAAATTTATTAAAAATTCCTTAGGGCCTTTTAAAATGTCCTAAAATCTTTTAAATCTTTATAAATACCTTGAAATATATGAAAATATTTGGAATTCCACAATTCTGGTGAATAAATTCTTTAAAATTCCTTAAAATTGATAAAATCCCATAAATTCTGATTTTTCGTGAAATCGTTGAAAATTTATTAAAATACTTTAAAAACATCTTATTGTTTTAAAACATCCTAAAGCTTTAAAATGATTGAAATCCTCGAAAATTCCTTGGGAATTTTAAAACCTCTCGAAAATGTTTTATAATTTTTTAAAATACCATAAAATATCTCATGTCTTTTGAAATCCCTTGGAACTTTTTAAAGATTTTTAAAACTACTAATTCAATTAAAAACTGTTTGGAATCTTTTTAAATACCGTAAAATATTTCTAAATTTTTAAAACCTTTTGAAATCCCTGAACATTTTTGGAAACTATTGAAAATTCCATGAAATTTTTAAAAATACCCTAAAGTATTATACTAACTTTTAACTCTTTTAAAACTTTCTAACACTCTTAAAAAAATCTTTGTTACATGTAAAAATATCCTATAATGTTTCGGAACCCTCGGGAATCTTATGAAATCTCTTGCAACCTTTTCAAAATAGACCCTATAGGCCTTATAAAATCGTTCTATATCTCTCGAAATTCTATAAAACCCTATGAAATTTCTTTTAAATCCCTTAAAACCATTGAAATCTGGAAATTCCTGCAAACTTTTGAAATCTCTCAAAATCCCTTGGAAGTTTTAAAGACGCCTTCAAATCTTTTGGAACACCCTCAAATTATTGATATCAATTGAAAATTCCTCGGAATCCTTTAAAATAGCATAACATATTTCAAAACTTTTACAATATTCTGAAATCTCTTGAGATTTTTCAAATCTACTGAAAATTCTGTGGATTTTTAAAAAATACCCTAAAATATTTCAAAATATTTGGAATCTTTCAAAACTATTTGACGCTCTTAAAAATTCCTTGCAATTAAAAAAAAAAAATACCCTCAAATGTTTCAAATTGTTAAAGAATTAAAATGAATCAAAAAATTCTTGGAATCTTTTAAAATTCCCGGAAATATTCCAAGGCCTTTAAAATCTTTTAAAATCCCTTAAAAATTTGTAAAGCTTCTGAAAACGTAAAACTTTTACCAAGTTCCTTTCAATTGGTGAAATCAATTTAAAATTACTCTGAATCTGTTAAAATACCCTTAAATATTTTTAAATCTTTTGAAATCCCGTGACATTTTTTAAAGCTATTGAAAATTCCTATGAATTAAAAAAAAAACGAAAATATTAAAATTTTCAAATCCTTTGAAATCTTTTGCAAACACTTGAAACTTTTTAAAACTCTTGAAAATTACTTAAAATATTTTTAAATGTCCTATAATGATTCAAATATGGTGGAATCCTATTAAAGTACTGAAATCATCTGAAAATTACTTGGAATAATTTTAAATACCTTAAAATATTTCAAAGTCTTTACAATTTTTTTAAATCTCTTGACATTTTTTAAAGCCATTGAAAATTCTTTCAATTTTTTAAAAATACACTAAAACATTTCAAATGTTTTGAAATCCTTTAGAATCCCTTGATCCTTTGGAAACCCGTTATTTTAAAAATTAAATAAAGTGACTATCTTAAAAAATGTGACTAAAGAGGAATTTAAGAAAAAATAAGTGGCTAAAAGTGACTTGAAAGTGCTTCTTACAGTAATTTCCGGACTTTTGTAACTATTTTCTTAGAAATTCCCGAGTTTTCCCTAATTTCCAGGTTTTCTCTGACTTTCGGTCAACCTCACTATTTAAAGAAAATAAAACTCAAATCGGCCAGACGGACGTGCTCTTACATATTTTTTTGAATCAACTCCCAAAATTTCAGCAAAATATCTATATATTTTCAATTTTAAAGTCGCCGAATATAAAACATCTAATTAAACACTTGGCACTCTGGTACATGCCCTTGAAATCGAATCACTTCACTGAATTAGGAAAATTGTAAATGAGCTTAGAAAAATTTAAGGAAATTCAAAAGAATTAGACGAAATGGCTAAGAATTCAACTTTTAAAAAATCCACTAAATTAAGTAGAATTGAGAAGAATTTAAGTGATTTAAGAATTCATGGAGAATGCCAATAAATAATTTCAAATCTTTAAAATCCTAAGAATTTCTAAAAAAAAATGATTAGGGACTACAAAACAAATTTTTAAAGAATTCAATGAATTGCAAATGATGTAAAACATCGAAAAAATTCCATTGATTTCAGGAAAATTTGAGTTAATTTAGAGGAATTGAAGGGAAACGAGAAGAATTGGATGAAATTCATAAAAAATTGAGTAAAATTGAGTGAATTTAGAAGAATTAAAAAGCATTAAAAGGAATTCAGGATAAATTAATAAAAATTCAGGGCAGATTCCAAATTAATTGCAAAAACTATTTAAAAATCTCTTTACATTTTTGCAACCCTGAAAAATCCTTCACTTCTTATAAATAAATTCGTTGAAATTCAATAAAATATAAAAATTCCATATTATTAAATCCTTGGAAATCTCTTGAAATTATTTAAATCTCTTGTAAATTCTTTGGAACCTTTTAAAATACCCTAAAATATTTCAAAATCTTTGAAATACCTTCAAACTATTAAAATAAGTAAACAATTTCTAGGAATCCATTAAAATTTCCTCAAATATTTCAAATCCCATTAAATTACTGAAACCAGTACAAAAATTCTTTTTAATCTCTTAAAATAGTCTAAAATATTTAAAATTTTCCATCATTTTATCAACTGATTCTCAGGCTCAATTCAATGAAAACTTTTTTTGTAACCGATTCAATTAAGTATAATAAAGTAAATTTAGAATAATTCAAGTAAATTCAAAAATTCATAAATAATTTTAAAGAACATAAAAGAATTCAGGTAAATTAATAAGAATGCAGGGTGAATTCCAAAAAAGTAATTTCAAATCTCTTCAAATCTTTGAAAACCTACAATATACCTCATTTTTCTTGAATAAATGATTTGAAATTCACTACAATATTATAAAATCTCGTGGATTTCTATGATGATATTTCCTGAAAATCTGGAAAATGTAGTAATGTACACTGAGAGCTTTAAAATCCCCTGCAATCATTGAAATGCTAAAAACCTTATCGATCTTGTAAAATCCTTCCATATCTTCCGAAAATCCAGAAAATGCATTATCCTAAAATATTTGAAAAGCATTGAAATCCCTTCCAATTATTGAAATTAATTAATAATTCCTCGGAATATTTTTAAATTCCGAAATATAAAAAATTTAAAACTCTTGAAAATGCTTCAGAAGTTTAAGAAATACCCTAAATCATATAAATCCCTTCAAATGATTGAAATTTATTAAAAATTTCTTGGAATCATTAGAAATACTGAAATATTTCAAAAGAATTTAACGGAATTAACAAATAGGTATATTAACGCATCTTTTACATACTTTTGAAAAATGTTAGGAAATAATTAAAAATGTTTTGTGATTTTTTTTCAATTTTCTCTGAGAATTCATTACAAAAGAATCATTTAGAACCCTGGAAATTTCAGTTTACCTAAAAAAATGTTTACATGCTAAACAATAAATAAATTGTTAGAAAGTATTCCGTATTCTTTTTATACACCTATGTAATCTTCAAAACTTAAAATCATTCTTTTAAAATAACACTTAAACCATTTAATTTTTTTCCAGAAATCTTGAAAAATGCAATCTCCTCAAATTGTTTATAATTATTAAAAAGAATCTAACTTTTTTTAAATTCTTCTAAATAAGTTTTTCCCCGTAATTTAATTTTTCTTATTTCTTTAAAAATGAGAGAAAGTTTACAAATTATAGTGTAGCAGCGAAATATTAACAACATAATTATTTCCTACTATTACACAATCATTTACAATTTAAATTTTCGTTTCTATCAATAATGTTGAGAAACATTTAGAAATAAATTTTTACGTTGAATTCGAATTATTTGATACAGTTTGTATTATTTTTATAGTGCTTTGAGAAAAAAACAACTAATAATGACCCTGATGGTTTTCTACAAATACTTCTTACAAAAATTTCCTGATTTTTGATATTTTTTCAAATTTTCCGACTCTTAGAAGCTTTCATCTTATTATAAATATGTTTAAAGTTCCATGATGTTCTGCAAATAGGATATCATAGGGACCAAATATTGAAAATAAGGTGCTTTAGGGACCTTAACTGAAAATAGGGTACACTAGGAAATATAGGGACCGGTATGTGAGGCCTGTAACCTGCACAATCATAATAATAATCACTAGCCATTATTAACTCTTCATAAAAATAAATTTTTAAAAAATATGTTAAGTTATTATTTATACAAATCTTTTAGCTCTAGTTATTGTACTATTCAATCTCCCTTAACTTATATTTTCCGTCCAATGAAACTCCATATAAGTTTAAAATCTGATTTGACACATATTATCATGAATGGCTACTGGTCGAACTGTGAAAAGAAGCGTTATATACGATGTTGCTACTGAATTAAATTGAGCTTTTTTCTCCAGTGAAGATGGTATCCGAATCCAGTGACATTTGTTAAAATTTCGATTTCTATACTATGTGGTAATAAATTATTAGTTCGATTAATGCAAAAATTAAAAATTTTAGTCGACCTAATTAGAAATAACAATTAAAACCAAATAAAAATGTTTATTATATTAATACTTAAACTAACATTTATGTATACCCTTGACAATTTAGAGTGGACGGAAAGCTTGAATTTTAGCAACTTTGATACGGCAATAAAACCAGAACTTTCTTCAATTTTAAAGGCTAAAATTCGGGGTTTCCGGAAACGTCATAGTGACTCTCAAGAGAGAATTCGATGATAATTTTGCACATCATGCTTGTCCTTTGATAATGCAATTATATTAAAACAGGGTGGCCGAAAAAATTCATTTTCAATACAAATTAAACATTTTCATTCAATTAAAATTTCATTTGAATTCCTGGACGTTTCCTTGATTTTACCTTGAATAATTTATCATTTTTTCTGATGTAGACCAAAGTTCTAATATTGAAACATTTTTAATATAATTTTTACAAAGTGAGAAAAAGTGACTAATGTGCAATAATAATATGAGTAATGTTATTTTAAATTCAAAAGAATACAGAATAATTCATAAGAAACTTAAAAAAATTAATTTTAATTCAAAATAATTCAAATAAATTGAACAAATTTCCAAACGTTCCACTAATTTCAATAAAATTTAATAGAATATAGAAGAATTTAAGGTGATTCAAAAGAATTTTATGAAAAAGTTACCAAAAGAGACTAATTTCTAATTCAAACAGTGATTAAAAGTGACTAATGTGCGTTAATAAATTGACTAACGTTTTTTGAACTTTAAAGAATTCATAAGAATTCGATGAAATTTATAAAAATCCAGTTGAATTTAAAAGAATTCGGGATAAATTCTTAAGACTTCAAAACAACTCAAGTTAGACTAAAAAAGTTTTGTTATTAAAAAAAATCATAAAATGCCTGAACATTCAAGGTAAGTTTAAAGGATTCCAAAATGAATAATTACAAAAAAATAATAATTGTGAAAAATGGTTGAAAATATTTTCAAATTTTTCAAGCTCAACAAAACTCCTCATTTCTTGATAATAAATTCTTTGAAATCCATTAAAACAGATTAAAATATTATTAAATGTCGCGAAATTCTATTAAATCTGATATTACTTCAAATCCTAGAAAATATATTAAAATATCTTGAGAGCTTTTAAAATAACATTTTAAACCCGTTGAAATCCCTTCAAATTATTGAAATCAATTACAGACTTTTTGGAATCATTTAAAACTCCCCAACATTTCTTAAATACTTTGAAATCTCTTAAAATTCCTTAGAATTTTAAATAATACCCTAAAATATCTAATACTCTTTGAAATCCAGGGATTTTAAATAATAATTATAATTCAATTATTGAAATCAATTGAAAATGCCTTGGAATCGTTTGAAATATTCTGAAATTTTTTAAATTCTTTAAAATGTTTGGAAATACCTTGAAATATTTCAATCATAGGAAATAGCCGGATTACTATAAACAAATTCTTTGAAATACACAAAAATTTTATAAAATCCCGTGAAATTACATGCAATCTGATTTTTCCTGAAATCCTGGAAAATTTATTGAAATAACTGGAGGGCTTTTAAAATTCGTCGAAATCACTAAAATCCTAAGAACTCTTATCAAACCCCTTGATTTTTTTAATCTCTTGGAAATGCTTTGGCATTTTTTCAAATACCCTAAAATATTTCAAATAATTTGAAATCTCCTCAAACTATTAAAATCAATTAAAAATTTCTTGCAATCTTTAAATATTCCCTACAATTTTCCAAATACTATTATTATAAAAATACTATATTAAAAAAAAAGTTTAATCTTTGAAATTCTTTTAAACCTTTAGAAATACCTTCAATTACTTAAAAATCTATCAAATCCCTCAACTCTCGTGAATAAATTCTTTGAAATTCATTAAAATATTATAAAATCATGTAAGATTCTAGGAAATCTGATATTTCCTGAAACCCTGGAAAATTTAATAAAATACCTTGAAAATCTTCAAAATTCTTTGGAAAAACTTCAAATAATTAAAATAAGTTAACAATATCCTAAGACTTTTCAAATCCTTTAAAATTTCATGTAACTTTTTAAAGCTCCTAAAAATTTCTTGGGATTTTTAAACATACCTTAAAATATTTCAAATCCTTTTAAACCAATTCAAATTATTGTAATATGTTCCAAATTTAAGGGATATTTTTAATTCCCTAAAGTACTTAAAAAGAATTCAAGAAAATTCAGCAATATAGACCTGAATTAAATAATGGTTAACCCATGGGTTAATTTATTTTTAAAAAAATCACAAAAGTGATATTTTTATTTGAAAAAGAAACTACACTAACTTTTTCTAACAAAAAAGTGACTATGTTGAAACCTAGATTATTGCAATTTTTTGCAATTTCCTGATTTTTCCTGACCTGCAGCCACCCTGTAATATTTTATAGAGAAAAAATAACAAAAGAAGGGTGACTGGATACCAGTTTAAATAAATTTTTCATTCTAAACTACCTGGAGAGTCACTTAGTTAATTTTCTGCGTAGTTCTATTCTCGTTATAATGTTAAAAGTTACGGTAAATAGCAGCCAAATTCGTTTATTTTATCGAATAAAAAAATGTATACTTTCAACGGGGGTTTAAATAATCTTAATTTAGAAAAAATAAGCAACAAATTGCTCAAATGTGGCTACTGTGTTGAATATCATAATAACTATTTGAACTCTATCTATGAAAAACGGGGAATGGCTGTTACACTTTTTTACAAACAATTTATTAGCTTCGTAACAACCAGCCTCATTTTTCTCTATACTGTCATAAACTGTATCAGACTTGTGGTACGCATAGAAAAAACATGATTGAAATTATAACCTTTCATTAATATGAACAGGGTGGCAGTAAAACAACATTTTTATAATTTCCTGACTTTTCGCTCATTATTTCCTGACTAGTTTTTAATTTGCCCTGACGATTAATAATCAGAGAGTAAAATTCTCGTCTCGAAACATTTTTAATATAGAATCTTTTACAGATGGAATAAAACAAATTTTAATCTAAATAAAGAAATTTGTAATTTATTATTCTCAGGGCTGCTACAGCCTGATTTACTTGAAAAAAATGAAAAAGTTACCTATATTTCAACCGAAAAAAGTTTTCAAAAGTAATAAATATGCATGAATAATGTGACCAATGTTCTTCTTAATGTAAAAGAATTCAAAAGAATTCAAAAGAATTCAATACAATTTTTAAGAATTCCAGGTGAGTTTTAACAAATTCAGGATAAATTCACAAAACTTCAAAACAACTACAGATAAATTAAATAATTTAAATGAAATGGAAGAATAGACAATTTTTTTAAATGTCACTGATTTCAGCAAAATTGGGGTGATTTTAGTAGAAATTACGAGAATTTAGAAAATTTAATTAAATGCCTAACAATTCACGGTGAGTTAAAAAGAATTCAAGATGAATTAAAAAAAAACTTTTAAAAAACGCATCGAATTCCTTGGAACTTTTTAAAATACTCAAAAAATTCCAAATCCGTTAAAAGCTTTTGAAATTTCTTAAAAAAATGTAAAGCTCTTGCAAATTCTTTGGAATTTTTTTAATACCCTAAAATCATTATAAAACGTTTAAATTATTGAAATCAATTGAGAATTCTTCGGAATCTTGAATAATATCCTAATTTTCTTTTAATATTTACAAATACCTCCAAATATTTTAAAATTTGTAAAATTCTACAAAATTGCTAAATTTTTGTAAATAAATTCTTTAAAATCCAATCAAATATTATAAATCTGAAAATACTCTGAGAGAAAACATTCTGAGAAACAAATTCTGAGAGCTTTTAAAATTCCTTAAAATCATTAAAATCCTCGAAAATCTGATAAAATCCTTTAGAATCTTTTAAAATATCCTAAAACCTTATAAGTCATATAAAATTATTCCTTATCTTTTTAAATTCGAGGAAATTCTTTAAAATCTTCTATATAATTTTTTTAAATCCTTTGAAATTATTAAAATATTTGAGAACTTTTACACCTCGTAAAAATAAATTAGAATCTTTTTAAATACCCCAAAATATTGTAAAGGATCTTGAAACTTTTTAAAGCTCTCGAAAATTCCTTGAAATTTCTAAAAATACCTTAGAAATGTTCAAATCATTCAGAATCTTTCGACATCCTTATAAATTTGTAAACCTCTTGAAAATTTCTTGAAATTTGTTTAAATAACCTACATTTTTTCAAAACGTTTAGAATGACTTTCAATGATTGAAATCTATTAAAAATACCCTAAGATATTTCAAATCATAGACAATCTTTAGAAATCTCTTTCAAACTTTAGAAAAATTTGATTCCCCTTCAAATGATTAATATCTTATAAAAAACCCTTGGATCGTTCTCAAATATCCTAAAACTTTGTATGCCATATAAAATCGATCCATATCCTCTCAAATTATAGGACATTTTTTAAAACCCAACGAACATTTGTTCACATCCCTTTAAAATTATTTAAATCCATCCAAATTTTTGAAGCTCTGGAAAACTCCTTGAACTTTTTTTTAATACCATAAAATCTTTAAAATACTTCAAATTCCCTTCAAATTATTGAAATCTTTTTAAAAATTCTTGAAATCTTTTAAAACACCCTAAAACATTTCCGAATAATTCAAGAAATTCAGAAATAGGTATAGACCTAAATTTAATAGTGGTTAACCCACGAGTTAATTTATTTATAGAAAATTGACCATCACCACCGTTACGTAACATTTTTTGTATCATGTTTAAAAATATAATAGACGATTTCTCAATAAAAAAAAGTTTTTTGAGATGAAAAATAATATTCGACTTGAAATTAAATTCTGATAGTTGAGAACACGAAAATAAGTTTTATCAGTTTGTTTCTAAATTTATATTAATATAATTTTTATAAAATTCTTGAGAAAATTAGAAAATGATTTTTGAATATTTATAAAATATTAGGAAAAATTGTAGTCTTTTTAACAGATGTTTAGGACTTTTAAACGTTTGGAAGAAATAAAGATATATTAAATAAATTTTCGAAAATGTTTCCAAGGTTTTAAATATCGATAATCTATTTAAAAACCCTTACATTTCTAAAAATATTTGTTTATTATCTTGAAACCTTTTAAAATTCTCTTAAAGCTTCTAAAGTTTATTTTTGAAATCTTTAAAGATCCACATTTATAAAAATCTTTTAAAGTATAAAATTATTTTTGAATCTTTTCAATTCTACTAAATATTTCTTGAATTTACTATAATTTTTCTAAATTAAAACATTTTGCTTTAAAATCTTCTATACACTTTTTCGAAATTCTAGAAAAGTTATATATATGTTTAAAACCCTATTTTAATTTTCTCTCAAATTTAATTTTTCAAAATAAAGTCATTAAAAATTTTTACACGTATATTAAGAAATTTCTTTTTTTAATTTTACAAGCCTTCTAAACTTTCTAATCTTGACAAATTATTCAAATTTTTCCGGAAATGTTTTCTTTTTATCGGAAAAATTAAAAAAATTGCCCTGAAATCTTTCAGATTCTTCTTTGACAATTTTTTAAATCTTATGAAATAATCTCTGAAAATTAATTTTTCGAAATAAAAAATTAGTTACATTTTTCCTAAGAACACAAACAGATTTATTTCATGTTCTCGAAACCTTACAAAATTCTTTTAAAATGTTTATAATATTTAAATTACATTTGAATTGTGTCAAAACTTCTCAATATCTCTTAAAATAACTCAAATTTTTTCTGAAATTAATTAATATGGCAAAACTGCAAAATTTGCCGTTGAAATCTTTTACACTCTTTTTAAAAATCTTAATAAATAAATAAATAAATAAATATACTTTGTAATCTTTTTCAAGTTTCTCTTAGAATTCATTACAAAACTATCATTTAAAATTTTACTATGAACCTTACAAGAAATTTTTTTTCATTCTCTTGACACCATGCAAAATTCAGTTTACCTAACAAATTTTAAATCCTAAGAAATAAATAAAATTGTCTCAAAGTCCTCCATATTCTTTTTCTACACATTTTGAAATCTTAAAAACTTACAATTATTCTTTTAAAATAAAACCTGAACTATTTTAATTTTTCCCACAAATCTTTAAAAAAAAAAATTAACCTCAAATCTTTCATAATTATTAGAAAGCTTCTAATTTTTTCTCTATTTCATTCAAATAAGTTTATGCTCATAATTTAATTTTTCATATTTCTTTAAAAATGTAAAAAAGTTGGCAATTTTTTGAGCGGTAGACAAATATTAAGAACATAAGTATTTCCCATTATTAAACAATCGTTTACAATTTAACCCTTAAAGTGCATTGTGGGTGTTAAATGCCCACGATGGACTTTACCGTGATTTTTACCATGTATGCACTTTGAGGGTAAAATTTTCTCTTTCATATATCAATAATTTTAATTTAAAAAGGAAATTATAGTGACTTTATCTTACAAAACTGAACAATAATTGATTTAAGAAAAAAAAATCCCTGACTTTTCCCTTACTTCCAGATTTTCTCTGACCTGCGGCCACCCTGTCTGAAGTATTTAGAATAATTTTTCGACTTTTATATTGCCAAAAAACAACACATCTATTGAAGAATTCTTCGCAGAAGTATGTTCAGGATTTTTCAATAGGGTTGAGCCGCGAGTGCAACTGTTATAACTTATGACAGTGGAAAATAATTTGTTTTATACCTGCAGATCTGGCATATGTTTCACGTCCGGCTGGAAGCTGCAAATAATCCCTTGGAGAAGGGCTGGGATGAGGAGGATGAATTAAAGCCTTTTGAACGATTCCAGTTAAGTTAGCAAGCTGCCGTTCCATGTTCTCCACCCTCAACCTATTAAAAAATGTTTTTGTTAAATAAGTGTTAATATAAACAAATTTGAATTTATTAAAAATTCTATTAGATGCAGTATTATGATTCGAATCAGCCCCTGCAGAATTAATTACTTTATTTCCGTAATTGTTTACGAAACTAGATAATATGCGGATAATGGGTGTTATTTTGTTAAGATTAAAGCAGGCCTGAGATTGCACAGAACTTATTTTTAGAAGTAGTACAAATAACATTTTTCTTATG
This sequence comes from Belonocnema kinseyi, assembly GCF_010883055.1. Lineage (NCBI taxonomy): Eukaryota > Metazoa > Arthropoda > Insecta > Hymenoptera > Cynipidae > Belonocnema > Belonocnema kinseyi. The sequence goes on from NC_046663.1 coordinate 45,869,695, forward strand.
TAATTTTTTTTTGTAAATGACGGTTTTCCAGAATTATTTTAAGGGATTTTTATGGAATTCAACATGTTTCAATGATTTTAAAGATTTTTAAAAGATTCCAAATAATTTCAAGGGATGTTAATTTTGTATAATTTCTAAAGATTTCAAGGTATTTCAAAAGATTTAATAAAATGTAAGAGGTTCATAGGATCTCCAATTGTTTTAAAGGATTTATGGGATTTTTAAAGTATTGCAAGCAATCTTAACAGATTCCAAAGATCTGCATGGGATTTAAACAATTTGGTGGGATTCATAAAATTGGGTAGGATTTTGACAAATTTCAAGCTAGATTTTGAAGGATTTCTAGAGAATTTTGGGAAATAAATTAAATGTTAAGGAATTTCTAGCGGTTTCAAACATCTCAGGGGATTTTAAGGTACTTCAAGGAATTTCAAAAGATTTAAACAACTTTATTAAATCTCCAAAGATTTATTTTCAAAAATTCTCTAGACATAATTTGGAATATTATAAAATAGAGTAAAATATTTAGAAATTCCGAAAATCCTCTGAAATACTCTGAAATATTTGGATATTCTACAAAATTACTCTTTAACATTCCTTAAAATTGTTCATATCGTTGGAAATTCTTTAGATTATTTTAAAACATATGAATGCAAATTAGAAGAATCCATTAAAATAGTTGCAAATAATTTTAAATCCCTTGAATATAAATTAAACTTATTAATTGAAGTTCTCTAGAAAAAATGGCTTAAATCCCTATAAACGTTTTAAATCCTTAGAAATCGAATAAAATCTGTGAAATCCTTTGAACATTAATTAAATTAAACTTATTCATGAAAGTTTTCTAAAAAAATCGATAAAATCAATATGAATCAAATTAAACGTATTTAAATAGCTCGAGATATTAAAAAATCCCGTACATCCTTTTGAAACATTGAGATTCCTATAAAATCTATTAAAACTGTTGAAATTCTTTGAAATATATTGAAATCTTTGGAAATGTTACAAAATTATTTGACATTCCTTGCAAATTTCGATGGATTAAAAAAATGCTGCAGGTTTTCCAAAGGTTTTAAACTCAATTTTAAGGGATTTCTAGAGAAATGTGAAAAATGAATAAAATAAAATTAGTTTTTAAAGAATTCCTAGCGAATTCAAGCATTTCCAAGAATTTTGAAGTAGCTCAATGAATTTTACAAGCTTTATAAGAGTTTAAACGTATTTTTAGAGAACTTTAACAAATAAGTTTAATTTATATTTAAGCAATCCAAGGGATTTAAAAAGCTTTTAGGTATTATTAGAGAATTTTGGAAAATTAATCAAATAAAACGGTATTTCAAGGGAATTTTACGGGTTTTAACAGATTTAAATGATTTTAATGGATTTGAACCTATTTCGTCGATCTCAGTTTTTGGCAGTACTTTATTTATTTTTCAGAATTTTTGTAAATGCTACATATTATTGTTAATATAAAATAGTAATAATAATTATTAAAAATGAATTATCAGTCCATAACTCTGGGCCTACAACGTCTTTTTTCATTATCTCAGGCCTGCATTAAAAATTAGATGATGTAATTGAATTCATATCAGAAATTAAATTCTTTGACAATATATCCATTTTTTTTAAAATTCTTATTTTAGTTTATAACGAATTACAACAGCTATTGATCGACAGCCTACAAAGTGTCGGTTTAACGATGACCAACTTAAATTAATTCAAGCATTTTCCTGTAAATAAAAGTGCAATCTAATCATTCCAAATGCAATTAAATTGCAAATTGTTTCAGAAACATTCAAACTGCTTTAACATTAGCAGGGTGGCCCTTTTAATTAAGGAAAAAATCCCAGTATTTTTCTCGATTTGTAAGAATTTTTCATATCTGAGGAAAAAAAATTTAGTCTTTTAAAGCTGAATCTTTCTAATTTGAAGTCATCAAAACAAAACTGAAAATTAAAGAACTTAAAAGTGGAACTCTTTTGAATTTTAAGCTTTTATACATTGAAAATTTTGAAGATTCTTTCAAAAGTTATATCATTTCAAGCAATTTTGAGTTAGAAAAATTTAGCTATTTTTAAAATAATTATGATAGTTTAATTGTTTTTATTAAATAAAAAATGCTTTTGACATATTTTAAAATATGAAATTAAAATATATTTCTCAAAATAAAAAAATCATTTAAAAATCCCATAGAAAGCTTGAGAAAATTGGTTTATTATCTTGAAAACCTATTAAATTTGTTTTGAAAGCTTTAAAATGATATTTCGGAATCTTCAAGTATCTACATTTTGTTTGAAATATTTTTAAATCTTTTTAAATTTTAAATTATTATTAAAATTTTTAAATATCTTTCAAAATCAATCGAAATTTTTTAAGATCTTTTTTTTAATCCTGCAAATTTAAAAAACAGTTTTCAAATCTTCCAGATACTTTTTTGAGAATTTTGGAAATCTATTAAAATCTTTTGGAATCTTTTGTAAACTGTTTAAATATTCTCTGAAAATTAATTTTTTAAATAAAAAATCGTTTTCAAATTTCCTAAGCATCTTAATAAATTTTTGTATTCTTTTGAAACCTTTTTAAAATACTTAAAACACTTCAAAACTTTATTTCAAAATCTTACAAAATCGACGCTTTGCTTTAAACTTTTGAAAAACTTTCAAAACTTTTAAATATATGTTAAAATGATTCGATTTTTTCCTAAATTACAAAAATCTTTCAAATCCTTTTTGACAAATGTGGATATCTTGTAAAACCTTTTTATATACATAGTCCTAAAATTATTTTTTTTTTCAAATGACTAAAAATTTGAAATACTATCAGAAATATTATCTTAAAAAACTTTGTTTTTCTGCCTTGAAAACCTTTCAAAATCCTTAAAATGCTTCAAAATTTTATTTCGAAATCTTCACAAATCTAAGTTTCGTTTTGACTTTTTAATTTTTTCTTTAAATTTTGGAAATATTTTGATATCTTTTTAAATAGTCTCTTAAAATTAATTTTTCAAAACAAAAAATAATTTTAAACTTTCCTATGAATCTTGAGAAATTTTTCTATCCTCTTCATACTTTTTAATATTCTTAAGAGGCTTCTAAATTTTTTGGTTCGAAGTCTTCAAAAATCTAAATTAAAAACTCGAGTTTTTTTAAAGTTGTTAATCAGAAATCAAAATTTAACACTTTCAATTACAAATTAATTGTTTGAAATTAAATAATTAAGGCTTTCTTTTTTAAACTGTGTTGCTGCTTTTAAATTAAGAATCAATTATTGCTAAATATTATAAAATTGTTTGTTTTTTTTAATTAAAAAATTTCAAAGTGAATATGTTACAAATTAAATTTTTTAGAGAGAAATAATATTTGAATACGATTTAAAATGAAATAAAAACTTTTAATTATGAATCCATTAATTTCAAGTTATACCGAAGTTTTTTCACAACTTATATATAAAAATCAATATTTAACCCTCAAATGGTACACCGGTGCGAATTCGCACTCGAAGTTTTTTCATTTGGTTGGCATTTACGCAAACACAATTGCAGCGGTTTATCCGCACATATATTAAATATGTGTGATATATGCTAGTTGTTTATTATATGTTCAATATATTAAATAATTAATATTAACATTGCAAATAAACCTATTTGCACCAGTGTACAGTTTACGTATGCTGGGTTGGAGTGTACCGTTTGAGGCTTAAATAATGATATAAGACCAGTAGATAAAAAAGAACTAAAATCAAATATAATTCCTTTTAATTTATAATTATTTAAATTCTTTAATCCATTTTGAAATACCTAAATTGAAATTGTACGCTTAAAAATGAAGACCTAAAATAGAAAATGAAGTCAAATATTTTAGATTAACGAAATGTAAACTGAATTATTTCATAATTGAAAAAAATTAAGAATTGAACTTAACATTAAAAAAAAATTGAAATGAAAATTATTTTAAATCTTAGTGATTAAATTGAAGTAATTGGATAGATTTTTCTTCTAAACATTTGTAAAATCCGCGGTCAAAAAATAAATTCACTGTCATTTCCCGACTTTCCTCGGTCTCAAAAATTCCCTGTCAAGCGGCCACCCTGCATTAAAATACACCATTCATTCTTCTTCTAAAAGTTATATGAATGCAATTGATTATTTTACTTTCGAGAAAGAGGGGAGTCAATCTCAAAATTAATTTTCAGCATACTAAAATTAATGATGCCTGAAATGGAAATTTCGCATGCTATAGAGTTTCACATTCACCTATGCACTTGCGGAAAATTATTATCGCGGGAGCTAAAGGTAGCGTCGAGCAATCGGAATATCCATGCCTGTTTTTTCATCTAAATATACTACAATTTCCTTCATTCATAAAATAACAAAAAACTAGATACAATAGTACGACGGCAATACACAGAAAATCAAAGTGAACATTATACTGCGGTAATATTATGCTTTTACCTGTACGTATGGGTAAAAGTTAAAAATTACCCTGAGTTGGGTTTAACCTTTAAGTATGGACGTGCGCTCTCACAGACCGCACAGGCTGCAGTTAGTAGTATCTTCAGTTTTATTTGTACTTGTTTAAGTTAATAAATGATTAAAAACATATTTAAAAACTATTTTTAATGCCAAATTTGCTCTGTTTATTTGTATTTTCTAAAAAAATCATAGAATTTATGTGCTCCACGAAAAACCATTTTTATTCTAGATTAAGTTACTCAATTTCTTGAATTTTTGTAAGCAAATTAATTAATAATATTAATAGTTATTTGAGCTGATTTTGCAGTTAAATGAAGTTAAAGTAATAATTAATCATGACCTAAACGAAAACAATCGGCATTGTTATAAATAACTGTTTAAATAAATTCACTTATATCGCATTTCTCAACTTAGAAACTTTTTACTTTCTACGGAATCATTTCCTTTCATCTCAAGAATGATAATTTGACATAAGAGATAGTAATTTGACCACAGTTTTTATTGCTATGAACAGCTGTTACAAACACATTGACTTATTTCGCATTTTTGAACATTAAAAATTGTTCTTCACTGTGGAGTCGTTTCTTTTCAGCTAAAGAATAATTTTGTCATATAAAAGATTGTCCTTCAGATCAACTATCAATCAAGCAGTTGAATTTTCAAACAAAATGGGATGGTTAAATCCCCAGTTAAAAATCAATTTTCAATCAAAAAACAAAAAGGAATTTTCAACAAAGTATTTCAAATTCCAACAAAGTGGCTGAATCTTCAACCCAAAATGGAATAGTTACAGATTCAGTTAAAAAATTAACTTTCAACCAAAAATTAAATAGTCCAATTTTAGGTTAATGAGATTAATTTTGAACAACAAAATTTCAATTTTTAACCAAGTGGTTGCATTTTTAACCCAAAAATACGAATGTTCAACTCTGAATGATGAATTTTGATTAAAGTAGTTAAAATTTTAACCATGAAGTTTAAGTTTTAATCAAAATAGTTGAATTTTTAACAAAAAAGTTCAATTTTCTGCCAAGGAGATAAATTTTCATCCTAGTCAATGAATTTTCGAAAAATAAATTAATAATTTTTTAACAAATTATTCAACTTTTAATCTAACAGTTGAAACTTCAACTTAAAACGATAAATTTTCAAACAAAAATAGAATAGTTAAATTTTCAGTCATAAAAACTAAGTTAAAAAAACGTATTTTTAATATAATAATTGAATTTTCAACCAAAAAAGATTTTTTAGTCATGAAAGAGAAGAATACCAACCAAATGGTGGGATTTTCGAGTCAAAAACGATGGACTTTAAAAAAATTGTGAAGTTTTCAATCAAATAATAATAAAATTGTTACACAAAAAAGAAAAATTTAAATAAAAATACTTAATTTTCAATAAATTGTTGAATTTTCAACTGAAAATGCTGTATTTTCAAATAAAAATGAAATAGATAAATTTTCAGTTAAAAAATTAATTTTTAACGAAAGAGCAGATTTAACAAAGAAAAAGATGGTCTTTCAACGAAATAGTTACGTCAACAAATAACACAAATTTTTCAATAAAAAAATAAACAAAATATTGAACCAAATCATTAAATTTTCATTCCGAAAACATAAATTTCCAATAGAAAAGTTAATTTTCTGTCAAAATAATTTAATTTTCTACCCAGAAAGACGAATTTTTGGGATAATAAAAGAAAAATGTCCTATGCATGTTCCAAAATGCGATTGGAACTAATGAGGTAAAAAGAAACGACCCCGCAAAAAATAAAAATTATGTTAAAAATAAAATATGAATGAAAAACTTATTACGATTCTTCGTAACAATCATAATTGTTGTTAAATGACAATATTTTCTATGATGATATTATTCTTAAGGAAAGAAAAGAAGTTACTCCAAAAAAATTTTCTTTCTACAATAATCCGAAATAATCTTGTTTATTAAAATTGTTAATAAAAATATCCATTTTTGTTAAATGGCAATATCTTATATAAAGCTTTTATCCTAAAGATAAGATTATATGATACTGTAAAAAATAAAAATGTTATATGTTCAGAAATGCTATATTTAAGTAAATTTGTTTATGACAATAATTTATAACAATGACGAAAATGCAATAAATGTCAATTTTATCCATTAATTTATTTATAAAAATAAAATAAACTTAATCTAGAATGTATGCATGAATCAAATAATTAGATAAAAAATTAATCATTGATCACAAGTGTTAAAAATTACTCTACAAACGTGGGTAAAAGCAGAATTACCCGATATGATAGGGGAATTTTTGTTTCAGGTAACCTTTACTCTAAAATCCGGTTAAAAATTAACTCTTAACTTTTTTCTGTGTATTAATCAATGTGTTCTATCAGATTCTAATTCACGGATTTCTTCAAATTTTGTAAAGCAACATTTTCATGCAATTAAAAAAAAAAAGAAGAAATTGCTAATAAAGTTTCATCTACATATTTTCTGCCGTGTGCATAAGCATAATTACTATCGAATCATCTACTACAAAGAAAAAATTCTTATTATATTTTAAAAAAGGAAATTAAAAACTATTTGAATTATTCGAAAAACTTCTAAATAAATTACGGCACATTCAAATGACAAATTCCTATCTCGGAAGTCTAATAGCTTCGTGCCGAACTCCACATGATTTCAAATTACCATTTAAATGATGGGCACAGGAACACCCTTTATAAATTAAGTTTTTTTTCCTCCAGGGACTTCCGAGATATAGCCTTGTCATTTTAGCCGATTTGTAAATGCAAATCTTTACAATTTATTTTTCAGCGCTACTGTTCTGTGAAAAAAAATGATATCAGAGTGTCTACCCGCCGGATCATTTTAAATTACCTGTTAATTTTTTATTTTCCCGGTCTGAACATTATACCTATTTCTGAAATTTCCACGTCCTAAAGCATATTTTTATTCTTTTAAAAAATTCAATGTTCCAAATCAAAATTATACTTATTTTGGAAAATTGTTGTTTCTAAAACTGAGTTATAATTTTGTTTTCAAAAATTCTCTGTTCGAATTAAGAATGACACACAATTGCTTCAGGAAAATTTCCCGTACCAACTCAAAATTACCCTTTTTCCAGGTATAAGTTAAAATTATCATTCTTTTGGAAAATCCTCTGAATGAACTACACATTTTAATTTTTATCACTTTATCTGAAAAATTCCTAGTCATTTTCAAAATTCCTTGAATTTTCCCTGATTTTTTCCTCACGATTATTATTTGAATACTAGAATTCCAATCTTGTAACATTTTTAAAAAGAAATCTTTTACAAATAGAATAAAATAATGTTCAGTTAAAAAATTAAAACATTTATTATTTTTGAGATTTTTAAGGAACCCCTTATAGAAACTCCCTGACTTTTTCTGAGTAAAAAATTCCCTGACTTTTCTACCATTTCTAGATTCCTGATTCTAAACTTTATTTATTTTAATTTTCTAATTTATTTACTTATTCTAAACTTTATTTTCGAAATTCCGGGACTTTTCCCCAAATTTTTGTTGTTCACAATTAATATTTAAGACCGGAATTCTAATCTGACTACACTATGCTTCTTTTTTAAATCAAGATATTAGTCAGACATCGAATTCTTTTGGAAAATTCCCTGAACAAACTCGAAATTATAATTCTTTAAAAAAGTCCCTGTTCCAAATCAGAATCACAATTGTTATATTGTAATATTTTTATTATAATTACATTATAATTTAATTATATTCGATTTAAAATTGTATATTAAAAAAAATTATCTTTTTTTTCCAAAAACATCCTATGAATAAGCTTATGATGTTAGCTCGATGGAATTATTTATTCCAAATAAAAATTGTTAATTGCTATTAAAAAATTATGTAAAAAATTCGTCAGTGTTCTTATTGCTTATAAAGAAAATGATAATTTTACATATTAGAACTATCCTAACTAGACCGATTATAAATAGAAATGGTTTAAAAAAAGTAATATTATAAAATTATTTGTTGAATATTTTTTTTAGGAAATTTTTTTCTGTATGAATATAAGAATACAATGCTATAATTTATATAAATAATTAATAACAATAAAATTGTTCCTTTCGAATATATAATTCCAGCCAAGTAAAATCAAATAGTTTTTCGTATGATGTTTTTGTAAAAAATAATATTTTCTTTAAAAATATAAGAATAAAACGCAATTTTTAATATAATTTGTTAATAAAAATTATGAATATTTATGTACTGCAACTTTATTTATTTAAAATAACATTGGGAAGTATTTGAAACTTATTTCTTACAAAGAAAAAATATTAATTCCCAAAAAAGTTAAGATAGAAATTATATTAAATCATTTTACACAACAATTACAATGGAATATCTGCCTAAAGGGATCGATATAATATTATTTAAAAATATATTTTAAAAGTTAAAATATTTCAAGAAAATAACTTTATAGTCGCTCACAAAATGCGACCGGTGACATTAATTTGTCCGCTGAAATCCATTTCTGGACCACTGTGCGACGCGACAGGTAGTACCGGACGATTAGCCGAATGACTTATTACACATTAGCTCGCACAAGAAATTATTATTTTTCAATGTTTAATAGCTTAAATGAAAGGTAAAGTTCTTAAAATCGGCATTTTATTTGTTTCTTTCTCACGTGACAATTTAATACCAATAGTGTCAAATTACTTCAACTATGGTTAATTGAACGAAGAATTCAATAAGTTTTCAACCTGCTAATAGTATATTATGCAACAAGGGGCGAAAGGAGCAGATATTTCCCGCGGGTGGGTTAATGTCCAATCGAGAAGATTTTCCCCGAGGGAAAAATCATCTCGCGAGGGCAGTAATTACCCGAGGGAAAAATCTACTTTCGTCCCATGTTGCATATAGAATTTTATTCCACTCTCGACTATGGCTACCTTTTGGCCCTGAAAAACGGGTCCAACGCATTTTTCTATAGCTTTGTTCGCGCCTAGAATTTTGATCGACTAATTTTTACATTCACCCCGCAAATTTCACTTTCGCTCCGCAAATTTCACTTTCGCCCCGCAATTTTTACTTTCGCCCCGTTGATTTTACTTTCACCACGCTGATTTTACTTTCGCCCCGCTAATTTTACTTTCGCCCCGATAATTTTACTTTCGCCCCGCAAATTCATTTTGCGGGAAGTATATGCTACTTTCGCCCCTATTTTTAGGGGCAGAGGGTGGCCATTTCGGTCGAGTGTGGAATAAGAACAAAAAATTATTTATACTCTGGACGGCGTTATCACCTTTTAAAGTCGAGTCTAATTTTTAAAAAGACATCCTGATATTCGTCCGATACTGTCACTGAAAAAATCCCCAGTTTTTCCCTGATAATAAAAAATCACGGTATTTCGATTAGGTAGACACCCTGATCATCCTGTATATTGACAACATAAACAAATATTATTTCGACGCAGGCACAGATGATAATATAATTTGATATGTATGAGATACCGAGTAACATCATCCCGAGGCCCAACAGGAGGTAGAGTGGGTGCTCCTGGAGGAAATGGGGATCGGGCGAGGGGGCCTGATGGTGGCCGACCTGACGGTTTCACACCGTAAAGGCTGTATGATTCCTCCAACAGCTCCGTATCACTGCACCATCCACAACAAAACACACACACACACACACCTGATCAGCAACTAGGATATTTAAAATTAAATTAATGGGAAAAGCAGCCGACCGGCAACCGGAAGGTCTGTGGTTCGATTCCCAACGGAGCGATGCAGATTTTTTTTTTTTTAAGTAAATTTAAAAATGTTAAATTTATAGCTCCATCTAGTCTGAAAAGACGTTCAGAATGTATTTTATTTGAAGAGGTGACTTAGATTGATAGCGTTGACTTCTATTTTTACGGCGGGTGAAAATATATCTCCACTGATCGGTCGTTACCATCTCTGGTTACCATATAGATTCTTTCTAAAATTAGGACAAAACTGACAAAACAGTCATTTTAAAGGACGAGTCAGTCAATATAGCTGACTAAATATAATAGTCTTTCGAATTTACTGATTATCAGTAAATAGAAGTGACATTATTAATAATAACCACAAATGAATGATTAACACATTGAAAGTTACGGGTTAGATTTATCAAAATTACTGATTTTACTAGTTAATGATACTAACCTCGTAATTCAAAATGACTGATTTAATCAATGAAAGTTTCAGTTTGGATCATTCAAAATTACTGATTCGGTCAGTGGACATTGCTGATTAGAACAATTCGTCTACTTCGGTAGCAAATATATCTTCTTCGTTCAAAATTAATCTTTTTGGTAGAATTCAACTGTTTTTTATTGAGAATAAAAATATTTTCAACTTGATTTTTTTTGTAGAAGATTAATCTTCTTGGGGGGAAATTAAATTTCTTTGTTTAAAAATTCAATTAGATTGTATGAAAGTTGCACTGCTTTATTAAAAAATCATTCTTTTCGTCAATTATTCGCCATTTTAATTGCAGATTTTACTCAATTTCAGTTAAAAATTCATCTTTCTTATTTAAAATTTCAATTTTTAACCTGCTTCGTGGAAAATTGATCTACTTTGTAGAAAATTCGATGTTTTAGGAGTTTAGAATTATTTTTTTTAAGTTAAAACTTCAATTTTTTGGTTGAAAATTCTTTTATTTTGGGGAAACTACGCCCCTATCAGAAGAAAATTAATCTTCGTGATTAAAAATGATTCTTTTTCGGTTGAAAATTGAACTGATTTTTTTGGTTAAAGATTCATAATCTTGGTTCAAAATGTATCTCGTTTGTTTAAAGTTGAACTTTTTTGTTAAAAATTAATCTTTTTTTGTTTAGATCGATCTATTTTGTTTAAGATTCGCTTCTTTTTTTGGTCGAAAATTAATTCTGTCCATTAAAAATTTAACAATTCCATTTTTGGTTGAAAACAGACTTTCTTAATTCAAAATTTCAGAAATTAGATAATGTAAAATGACTTATCTCATCAGTGTGTCCAACTGATTTCGAATCAGTTACTTTTGATTCATTTGTCAGTCACCAAATCCGCATTATTTGAATCAGTCAAAATTCACATTGAATAAGCCACTTTTGACTGATTCAAATTTAGAGTGCACATTCAATCAAGCGTCACATATTTGCTAGAATTTAAAAATTGAAAAAATGTCTAATTACAAGGTTAATGTTATGAAAATGAACAGTTCGCCCCGACATAAAAAATGAATAAAAATAAAAAGTAAAAGGATATTCGTTTGCACATTTTTCTACGCACACTGAACTTGTTGTTAAGTGTTGTGATGAAATGATGTATCACATATCTTTTCATTCTATCTTGCAAGAACCTAACACGCTAGCCTATACGCGTAACTTTATTGCCTACCATTTATAGCTATGTTAACTTTCTCAACTCTAACAAAAATTTTTTTCCACCACCTATAAAGAATCTAAGATAACAAAAAAAAAATAAAATAAAATAAAAAACGAAAATATTCGGAGATTGTTTTAGAATTTTTTAGAGAGAACAAGGAAGTGATGCAGTTACGTATACTTCAGTAATACTTTAATAAATACTTTAAATAATTCAAAAAATTGAATAACTAAATAATAAACTAAAGACTAAATAATAATGTAAATCTTTCTTTTGCAAAATTTGCAGTGAGTAGGCAATTCAAAAACTACGTCACGCTATTTTCAAAACCTTTTTCATCCCTCCCGTTTTAAGTAAAATTACTTTTTCGATTTCATTTGATAAACGCCTAATATAAAACACAAAAGAAAAAAGAATAGAAAAAACACAAAAGTCTTAAAACAAGGGAAATAGTGTGAATTTTCACGAAAATAGAGTAATAAATTCTTTTAAATAAAATTAAAGGATAAGAACGATATTGAATTCAATATGTAACGCTTAAGATTCCAAGTCTAAATTTATTACATTTTCAACAAAATAGTTAAATTTTCTAACAAACAAAAACTAATTTTCTACAAAAAAAATGAATTTACAACGAAAGAGTCAAGTTTTCAGGTTAAAAAGTCAAATATTTTTTTAAAAAGTTGATTTTTAAACACGGATAGATAAATTTTTAAGCAAGATGGATGATTTTTCATCAAAATAGTTGAATTTTCGACAAAAAATTGACTTCAAATAAAATATTTGCATTTAAAATCAAAAGGTTGAACTTCCAGGCAAAAGAGACGAATTTTTAATCAAACAGTTGAATTTTTCATCAAATAGTCGAATCGTCGAGCTAAGAAGACGAATTTTGTATAAGAAAGTTGAATTATCAAAAAGAAGGATAAATTTTAAACCAAGAACTTTTCTAAAAGATGAATTTTCAATAAAAAAAGAATCATTTTTAATCAAATAATTAAATTTTTAACGACATAGTTGAACTTTCAAGCAAAGGAGCGAATTTACCAAAAAATATGACTTTTCTATCATAGAAGATGAATTTTTAAACCAAAAGGACGAATTATTTGTTGAAAAAGAAAAAAAGATGAATTTTTTTAGAGGACATTTGAATTTTTAATATTAAAGAACGAATTTTCTATACAAAAAGTTGGGATTTCAACAAAACAGTTACATTTTCTACCAAATAATTAACTATTCAGGAAAATAGTTGAATTTTCAACTACAATCATAAATCTATTAACAACAAAAATTAATTTTTAACAGTTGAATTTCGAATAAAAAAAACGAATTTTCAAGAATATAGTTGAATCCTTAATTAAAACCACTTCGATTGAATTTGAATCAAAAGAGATTAATTTTCAACCAAGAACATTTTTACCAATAAAATGAGGAATTGTCAATAAAAAAGACGTATTATGAAAAAGCAGTTGAATTTTCACACAGAAAGGATGACTTTTTAACAAATTTTCATCAAAAATTAGGAATATTTAACAACAGCAAAAATGAATTTTCAATCCAATAAAATTAATTTTTTAGACAGTTGAATTTTGAAACCAAAAAGATTAATTCTCAACGAAAAATATAATATTCAACAAAAAACTGAAGAATTTTCAACGAGGAAAAGAGAAAAAAAAATCAACCATATTGTCGAATTTACAAACCAAAAAGAATAATTCTTTAGAAAACAGATAAATTTACAAACCGAAAGTATGAATTTTTAACCAAAAAGACTCTTTTCAACAATTAATTGAATTTTCTACGAAAATAATAGAATTTTCAATAAAAATATTAATTCTCATAAAAAATATATTAGTTGAAATGTCAACGAAAAAAAGAAGATTTTAGTTTTAAATAAAAAAATCGTTAAATAATACGAATGTTAAAACTAAAGAGACCAATTTTTAACAAAAGAGTTGAATTTTCCATCATGAAGATTAATTTTCTAACAAAAAGATGAATTTACAAAATAAAAAAAAATGTCAACCAGATTTTTGAGATTTTAACAAAACACGATCAATTTTCAACCAAAAATGGAATAGTTAAATACGCAGTTCCAAAAATAGATTTTCAACATAATTTTTTTTTAAAAAGTCGAATTTTAAACCAAAAAGATAGATGTTTAACTGATAAAATAAATTTTTAATTGTATTTTCCACTATTAATGAAATAGTAAAAGTTTCAGTAAAAAAAATTAATTTTCAACAAAAAAAAGAACGAATTTGCATTAAAACGTTTAAATCTTCAACCAATAAAATGAAACTTTAACTAAAAAAGATGAGTACTCGAAGTAAGATTTAAAAGCTGTATTTTTAAATGAAAAAAATAAATTTTCGGCAAAAAAATGAATTAATTATATTTTCAGTTAGGAAAATTAATTTTCAATTAAAAAAATCATTATAAACAAAATAGTTTAATCTTCCATCAAATTATAGAAATTTTAATCAAAGTAGATGAATTTTAAACCAAAAATATCATTTACACTTTTAAATTAAAAAGAAATAGCTTTCAATGAAAAGTAATGGATTTTCTTATTAGGTTCTGTTAATTCATTTTCCATTTTATAGAGGAAAATGAGAAAAATGAGAAGTATCTTGAAAACAGGAAAAAAGAGGAATTAGTTAAATTTTTAACCTACAAAGATGAATTTTTTATTAAATGGTCGACTTTTTGAAAAAAGAATGATTAAAATTCAACCAGAAACAGTTTAATTTTCAACCAAATAGTTAAATCTTCAAGATTTCAATGGAATAAATGATTTTTTTTTAACAAAGTGGATAGATGAATAGACCTTTCAATTTGAAAAAATTAGCTTTCAATGAAAAATAGGAAAGAGCACTACTTTTCAATTTTTTAAGGATTTCAAAAAATTTCTATTCACAGTTATACTGTTCATGTTTGATGTTTCATTCTGCGTAGTTTTTGAACGGCCCCGAAGGAAATTTTCCGTTCGCTCAAGGATTTTTATTTTCAATAAATAAATTATTTAATTAACAATGAATTATTTATACAAAATGACCTTACCTGGCTTCCTCATCAATAACTGGTGTCACCGTTCCAGAATACTGAGAATAATAAGGATCTTCGTAGCTACTGGCACCACTATAAGGAACCGGAGGATACCTTCCAGACCCAGTTCCGACTCCACTACCTCGTTCTGGACTACTCATGTAGCCACCTTCGCCATGAATTCTATCTGTAGAATCAGTTACTTCATATTAGGACCATATAAAAACCATTGCGTTTTCAAAGTTAAATCGAGTACCATAAAGTTCATCAAATCGACGGGTACAAATGACAAGGTTCCATCTCGCAGTGACCAAATAAGAAGATGCTATCTCAAAGAGATCAAATGAAAAGTTGCTCTCTCGGATGGACCAAATGAAAAGGTGTTATCTCATGGAGACCAAATAAAAAGGTGCTATAATGTTGAGGGCGCTAGTGTTCCCAATACAATTTGTATGTGATTTTGAAGCTTTGAGGAATCTCGACGCGAGTTAGCACCTTTTTATTAAGTCTCCACGAGTTAGAACCTTTTCATTTGGTTTCTCCGAGATAGAATCTTGTAATTTGGATACATCGAAATTCATGTTTTATGTCATTCAATTAGGACCTTATGAATCTGAACGTGAAAAATTAAAGCTAAATATGATCCTGTAATATTGCGAGGGATGATACTTTTCAAGTACTAATTGTATCAATTCTACCCAATCCAAACCAACAACTACCAAATATTACAGGTGATTTATATCGTAATGATATACTATTTAACAGCATGCATTACTTCCTTTTAAATATCCGAACAAAGTTCGAATGACAGGTTATTTGCAAATTTAGGCTTAATTGACTGCAAGATTCAATGGCGACCAGTATGGGTGAATTCTAAATACCACAGGATAATTTTTCTATCAGGGGGTTTTAGGGAAGTGTACAAATACCGCTCTCAACTTTCTCAATAATCTCATTATTTATTCAAATATATTTTACTCAGCCTACACAACCCAAAATGAACTAAAAACAGGGAAAATGGAGGAATAAATGCGTTAAAATAAAACTATTGTAGGCACTGTATTTATGAATTTTCAATTGAATTGATTAGTTTTCAACAAAACAAAAAAGAAAAAGATTTTTTAATAAAGTGGTTTAAGTTTCAGCAAAGTATAGTTCTATTTGCAAACAAGAAGTTTAAGTTGCAACAAAATACATGAATTTTAAACCAAATAGTTAAATTTTCAACTAAAAATATAAACCGTCAACAAAAGTCGGAGTAGTTGAATTTTCGATTAAAATGATTAATTTCGCAAAAAAAAGAAGAATTTTCACAAAAATAGTTAATTTTTCACCAGAGATGAATTTCAAAATAAAATAATGAATCTTCAAACAACCACAAAAATAGTTTTTACTAAGAAGTTCAACTTTCGAACTATTATAGTTGTGTTTTCAACCAAGAAGATGAATTTTCCAACAAATATTTAATTTTTTAACTAAAAAGATGAATTTACAAATAAAAATGGAATAAAAGAATTTTCAATTAAAAATATTAATATTCAATAACAAAAATTAATTTTTAACTGAAATGATGAATCTTCAACAGAAAAAAAAATATTTTTAACAAAGTAGTTTACCTTTCAATCAAGTATAGTTGAATTTTCCAACCAATAAGATTAATTTCCAACCAAATGATTGCATTTTTAACTAAAAAATTTCAATTTTCAAACAAAAGTGGTATTTTAAATTAAAAAGATTCATATTCAACGAAAAAAGAAGAACTTTGAACAAAATCGTTAATTTTTCAACCAAATAAATGAATTTTCAACAGAAATTATGAAAATTTCGAACGGCAGTCGGAAGACCTGGATTCGAATCCCAGCGGAGCGTAACGAGATATTTTTTCAGATTAAAAAAAAAATGTTTAATGATGAATCCTCAACTGAAAAAAATGAGTTTTGAACAAACTATTTCAATTTTCAAACAATTATAGTTTAATTTTCAACCAAAAAGATTAATTTTCTACAAAGTGCATGAATATTCAACTAAAAAATATTAATTTTCGATCAAAAATGGAATATTTAAATTCTCTGTCGAAAAGATTAATTTTGCAAAAAAAAAATTTGTCAACAAAATAGTTGATTTTTCACCAAAGAAAGGAATTTTCAACTTAAATGATGGAACTTCAACGTATAAAATAAATTTCTAACATAGTAGTTCAGCTTTCTACAAAGTACAATTGAATTTTCAACAACAAAAATTTCGCCACAAAAATGTAGTGGTTGATATTTAGCCCAAAAAATATTTTTCTTTTAAATAAAAACTAGTTGAATTCAATCATAAAAGATGAACTTTCAACAAAACAGTTGAAACCTTCTGCTAACACGGATTAATTTTCAATAGATGGTTGAATTATTAACCAAGCAGTTGAATTTTCAACATAAAATGATGAATTTTCAATCAAATATTTGAATCTTTAACCAAAAATGAATTTTTAACAAAGCAGTTCAACTTCAGAACGAGAAGAGTGGAATTTTCAACCAAAAACATTCATTTTCAACCAAAGAATAGTTAATTCTTCAATCAAAGAGATACATTTTTAACTTTAATGGTAAATATTCAACCAATAAAATGAATTTTCAACTAAAAATAAAAAAAATTTACAATCAAGGAAGAGTATTTTTCAATCATATAGTTAATTTTAAACAAGAAAAAATAATTTTAAGCCAAACATATGCATTTAAAACTGAATAGTTGAACTATTATTAAAAATAAACGAATTTTCAAAAAAAAAGTTGAATTGTCAATCAAAGATTATTTGTTTCCAACAGAAAAAAGTTTCAATTGCGACCAAATTGGTAAAATTTGAAACCAAAAATTTTATTTTTTTATAAGGCGTTTGACTTATTAAAAAGATAGTTGTATTTTTAACCAAATAGATGAATTTATTCGCCAAAAGGAGCAATTTTGTATGAAAAGAAGACAAATATACAACAAAACTGTTACATTTTTTAACGAAAACATGACTTTAAAAAAATAGAGTAGGAGATTTTTAATTAAGAAAAATAACTCAAAACCAAAAACAGTTGGATTTTCTTATTTGGTTCACTTCTCACTCAAGCAAGAAAACGAGACAAAGGGGGATTTTTCGAATAAAGGAAAAAAAGGAATTTTTAAAAAAGGGGGAAAAGTGAGGAATGGGGGGAAGCGTATGAAGCCGAGTTACCTAATTCCAACGTAGAAAATATGTTTATGCACTTGCTTTTTTATGAGAACCTTGAGCACCACTCGACCACTCGATTTAAGGCAAAAATTTCCCATCATTCCCCACTCTAGTGGCCATCCTCAAATTAAAATAATTTAATTTTTCCGAGTTATAATTTAAATTACTGATCTAATAAAACGCCTATTCAAACCGTATAGAAAAATTAATTTTTGCAACAACCACCTCGAAAGTAAGGACTTCCATGCCTCTAAATGATGTGCAAAGTGCATGAATCCAGGAGACTGCGATAATTATATTGGCGCATGCGCACTTTCGAACACATCTAATTTTCTTATTGGCGCAATGGATGCGCATGCGCACTTTAGAGATCAGTAACTTTGCACACCGGCAAAATTTAAAGATTAAAAAAAAATTAATTAAAAAAATGTATACAAATTTGTCTGAAATCAACATACCTGATCAGAAATTTGGCGAAAATGTAAAAATTTACTAAATTATTTTCTCGGAAGGCTGTTGCAAAAAACAGCGAGTGATACACGTGTGCAAAGTCAATTGCTACTAGTGCGGTTGCAGCATTTGAAGACTTCGAAAGTTCAAACCCAAAATTTATTTTTGTTTTTAAATTTATTTGAACTTAAAACAAAAGAAATGTGATTTTTACCACAAACGATTAATTTCCTACTAAAAAAATCATCGAAATACATGAATTTTTATCAAAAATGTTGAATTTTCAAATAAATGAGATGAATTTTCAACCAAAAGTGGAATAGGTTAATTTTCAGTTAAAAGGATTAATATTTAAACAAAAAAAAAGAGTTTTGAAGAAAATAGTTCATTGATGAAAAAAACATATTAATTTTCAACTGAAATAAGGAATCTTCAACCAAAAAATGCATTCTTAATTAAGGATTTCAACCAAGTAGAATATTATTTATTAATATAATGTTACATTGATCAACCAAAGAGGAATTTTCAACTCAAATAATGAATCTTCAACAAGGATAATAAATTTTTAACAAAGTCGTTACATTTTCAAACAAGTGAAGTTGAATTTCATCCAAAACGATGAATTTTTAATTGAAATGATGAAACTTCAACAAAAAAATGAATTTTTAATTCAAAAAGTTCATCTTTCAATCAAGCAGAATATTATTTAATATAACTGTATACAAATATTAATAGTAGAATTTTTAACAAAAAAGATGATTTTCCAATAAAATACATTAATTTTTAATCAAACAGTTGATTTTTCAACCAAAAAGTTGAACAAAGGAAACATGAATTTTCAACCAAATACTAGAATTATCAACTAATTAAATTTCTACTCAAACAGACAAATTTTTAACAGAGCAAAAAAAACATTAATTTTTAATCAAATAGTTTAATTTTCAAGTAGAAAATATCAGTTATGAAACAAAAATAAAATAGTTAAATTTCCAGATAAAAGGATTAATACGAAGCCAAAAAAATAAGAATTTGTCACAAAATAGTTCATTTTTGTAGCTAATGAGATTAATTATTAACTAAAATTATGACTTTTCAAACAATAAAATGAATTTTTATCAAAGTAGTTAGACCTTCAACCAAGTACAGTTTAGGTTGAAACCAAAAAAAAGCATTTTTAACCAAGAATAAGGTTAATTTCAAACCACAAAAGGTTTATTTTAGCCCAAAATGACAAGAATAGTACACTTTTCAAAGAAAAAGATGGACAATTGAGAGAAAAAACGAGAAAACTTAATGAAAAATAGCAGTGAACATAAATTTATTTCAATCAAAAATATTATTCCAAGGTCTAAAATCAATGATTAAATATAAGATTTCTTGTTAGTATTGAATTTCAATTCAAATTTCTTTGCAATAGTTCCAAATTGATGGCGCTGTCGTTGCTACACTCAATAGGCGTTTAGGACTATAGGGGATAAAGTGTGAAGCCTGCATTTGTCTTGAGCTGCAAGTTTGACTCTGGTGCGCAATCGCCTACTTTGCGCACTTGTATCACAAATAGCTATTTTATTTTTCCATTTTTGGGCTTTTCCATTTTCCAGCTCGCTTTGAAGTTGCTACTAACCTGGTATACTATACAGGGATACCGAGCTGTCTCTAGAGAAGCGAGATGAGCCCCCCAGGCTGCCAAGGGGACTCTTGCCACCCTGATAGCTTCGAAGCGGCTTGGCTGGTGCCACCCCGCCACCACCTATCCAATCACCGAAACCAGAATAATGTACACCAATTACTATCGATCAGACCTAGCAATGTTTGACCTCAAGGGGTTCGGCCTGTTCATTTCGCAGACCAGAATCCAGTCCAGGTTTAATCAATGGGTTACAAATAAATACAGCAATAGGCTATCGTTAAATCATCAAATTTAATAAAAAATTAACTTACATTTTGTATTATTACAGGGTCAGACCTCGAACTCATTTGAAAAATTCAAAATAGTGTCAATAGTAGCATATAGTTTAAGAAACATTGGGAAAATAGTGTCATGCAATTTTTTAAATATTACATCAAGAGGTTAACTATTTTCGCAATAGGATTTACTAGGGTGGTCCAAAAAATTGTTTTCAGATTTTTGGTTAAAAGGATTAGGATCGGTGTGAAACGTTCAGTTTGCGAAAAAATGTAAAAAAGAAGTACTTGCTATTATCTTTTAGCGAATTAAAGTTTAGTATTTTTTTAAAAAAGATTTCTGGAATATTTTCCACACAAAAACTTTAATTTTAACGACCCCAACAAAGTTTTGAACTCATTTTCAGCTGTTTGAAAATGATTATTTGTTTGAACAATTTTTCCCCCGTGAATCAGGAAAAGTGATTTTTGCGTGATAAATGATAAAGTTTATAGATGTCAAGAGTTATTTATTTTAACAGATTTTGAAATTATTAAAACAAATTCTATTTTGCATAATGTGCTTTCATCAAATTGTATAAAATAATATTTTTTGGACTTAATGACACCATTGAAGAACATTAAGAGAAATGTTAAGGATATCTGGTAATTATTTAAACAACTTTTATTTTTGTAAACTATTTTTTCCCCTGTAAAACTGTTTAAATGATTACTACATATCCTAAACAAAAAATGTTACTCTTAACATTCTTTAATTGTGTAATTAATTACAAAAAATACTAACTTTTCATGATTTGGTGAGAAATAATGATACAAATAAACATGTTTTAAACTATTGCAAAATATTTTAAACAAAAAATATTATTTTGAACACTCATAAGCTGTATCATCTATCTAAAAAATCATTACTTTTTATTATTTTCACGGGAAAAATGGTTCAAACATTTAAAACTAGGTAAAAACCACTTGGAAACTTGTAATTTATTAAATAAAAATAATTCTTGTTGAAAAAACGCCTTTAGAATGAATTTGACATAAAACTGCTATTTTACATTTTTCTTAGGCATTTTCCGGGCACAATACAAGTTATTGAGTGGAAATTACTCCTTGAACATTCCTTAAGAAGTGACTAAACTTTAAATAACAAAAAGTTTTTTTCCAAAAATAAGATTTTAAAAGGTATACATTTAGACCACCCTAATAATATACAATATACTTATATATCTCCTATAAAATCGCGTGAAATATATTAGAATTTTTTTAAATACTCGTGAAGCTTTAAAATCCCTTAAAATCGGTAACAACCCCATGAAGACTTATAATTTCCTTTTAAATCCTATGGATTCCTTAAATTAAATGAAACTCCTTGAAACACCATGAAATCCTTTGAAATCCTTTCAAAATTTTCAAATATCATTCATATCCTATATACGTTTTAAATAACTTAAAATTTTTTTAAATTCTTTCCAATGGTTGAAAAGCCCTTAAAAATGGTTTAATCTAGAAATTTCTTGAAATTTATAAAATCACTTAAATTGGTTACATCCCTAGTAATCTCAAAAAAATAAAATAAAATACGGTAAGACACAAAAAAGATTTTAAATTGCTTTAAAAACCTTTGAAATTTTTTGAAATTCCTAGACACATTTTAAAATACCCTAAAAGCTTCAAAATCCTTTAAAATCTTTCAAACTGATTAAAAACCCTTGAATTCTGTTGAGATTATCTGAAATCCTTGTAAAATTCTCCAATTTTTTTTTTTTAAACTTGAGATATATCAAAGTTCCATGGAATCTTTTAATCTATTTTGAAGTCCTCTGAATACCTCCCATATTGTAAAATTCCTTGAAATCTTTGAAATTTTCTGAAATCTTAGGAAATTCTTTGGAATCATTTGAAATGTACTTCTTTAGAATCCCTTGAAATGTGGCAAACCGAATAAATCTTGAGAAATTCCTAAAAATCTTTTGCGATTCTGCACAACATCATGGAATTTTTAGTATCTTTTAAAATACATTTAAATATGTTTAAATCTATGAAATCCTCTGAGACCCCATAAAATCCCATGAATTAATATAATACTTGGAATTTTTGAAATTTTTCGAAATCTTAACGCTCTTGAAATTTCTATTTTTAAAATAGCGGATATATTATTTTAGCTAATCAGCCCAGAAGTTTAAAAATATGTTTGAAGAAAAAATATGGTTGCATCATCGAGAAATTTGAAAAGGTTAAAAAAAATGTCAAAAAATGACAATGGATCGTGAGTCCGAGGCCTGCAGAGTGTCTACTCATCTGAAAAACTGGAATTATCTGGAAATTTTTTCGAGCATGCCTAAATGTAATTTTTAAACGTAAATTTATAGTATTGAATGTATATATATACTTATTAAAAACAAACTTCTTCTTAGCATTTTCACTAATCTCAGGGAGATATGTTTTATTATAAATATTAATATGTTAATTAGGGTGGGTTAAAAATAAAAAATTCTGCATTCTATAAATATGCAGCTCGGTTACCTGAACTAAAAAAAAACAGTTAAAAAATTTATATTTTGCAGAGTTTTTAACTTTTCTTATATTTCCATTTTTATACAATCCTGTAGGTCCAAAAAAGACTTCCCAATTTTTTTGCAGATTTATAAAAAAACTATTTTCTAATAGCTTATCGCTATTTAATTTGGGCTTCTAATGAGATTATCTTTATATCTTGTATTTAGTGTAGATCTATGTTAAAGAAGCCCACATATTTTCAAAACAAAATGTGTAAGGCACAATCTGTAAAGATAATTTCATTAAATACCAAAATCATAATTTTAAAATATCGCTCAGAAAAAATTGAAAAAACAAGTTATAAAATTAATTTCATTAAATAGAAAAATCAGTAATTAAAATATTCACTGTATTTCCAATTTAAATTTCTGGTTCCTAGCGATTTATTTCTAGTGCTTTCTTAGAAATTGGTTGATTAAAATCCGAAAAAAGTTGGGAAAACTTTTCACACCGCCAGGGATGTAAAAAAAATTAAAAATCAAGAAGAAACAACTTCAAAAAATTAAGGAACATCTTTATTTAATTTTATACGTAAATGCACCATTTCAAATGTCAAAATGTGCATCGAATTTTGACAGAAATTAAAAATATATGTATTTATTACCTGAAGTTCCATTTTGCAAAAAATGGCTTATTTTATTTTAATTTCCCCTGCTAATGGATTATTTTTCTTTGGAATAAAATACGATGAAATGAATGTTTGCGGAAGAAAAACGAGCCATCAAAGGCGAAATTAAAAAAAAATGTTGTGCAAAAATGGGCTCGAGAGACCCCTAAATATATTTTTGTAATTCTGCTAAAATTGAGGGGACGTTTTGACATAAAAAGGAACAATTTGTAGGGGAGCTATTTTAGACTTCTTTTTTTAATTTTTTGATTTTTTAAACAAAAAGTATTAAGTAATACTTCGAAGGACTGCAGATTCATAATTTCCAGGAATTTTTTTCTCAAATTTTGAGTAGACACCCTCTATTAGTAATAATCATTGCCTATATATATCATTTTGATTTCATAATTTTACTTGAAGTGAAACACATTACATTGTTTAAAATTCTTTACATTAGTAATTGTATTAAATTGCTCAAACTTAAATATAGTTTAAGAAACTCTTCTTTATTTTTTCAATCATTATCTCTTCATGCAAATTTGTTCATTTTATGCGTACAATAAGGTACAAAATTTATGTGCGTTGCAACGCTCGAAAATTTTTCCATCATGCTGTAAAACATCAAGTTTATGCTTAAACCTGCCAAATATTTAAGATTTATTAAAAAATGAAGTGATTCTCTTTGTAAGTAGGTATAGCAAATACTTTCACCTACTACATTCTACAATCTATTCATAGTTTATTCTTGAATTTAAATACTTTATTGGACGTTTTACAAGTAAATCATTCATGACAGGGTAGTTATTACTATATAGAATACAGCGGCAACATTGTAATTATACTGACGTTGTATGGCAATTTGTTTGTTTAAATATCTTTTATGGTGTACTAAAGTAAACCATGAAATATTACTAATTTTTATCCATGGCACAAAACCTTTAACCTAAATTAAAAAATTTGCGCAATAAAGCAATTTAAATCACAGGAGTTATTATTATTTAAAATCTTGGGTTCCAGTATGATCTTTTATTTATTATATAGTTATCGGAGCAACATGAGATTTGTTCCAGTTTTTAGGAATATTTTGTGAAAAAAGATCATCGATATGGTTATTGTATGGGCAAAAAAATATTTATTTGGCCCAAATAAATTTTTGGTAGCTTTAAACAAATCTTTTGGTAGATATTTGATTGATTTAACAAACCAAAATTTGTTGGATCAATCAAATATTTTCTTGAATCGACGAAAATTCGTTTGATTCGATCAAATTGATAGCATGTATTTCCAAGAAAACAGTTATCATGGTTCAAGAAATTTTTCTGCAGAGTAATAACTTTACCGCCTTTATGGAATCCTGATGGATTATGCATTCTTTTATTCATGAAATAAAATTACCTGATATATTATTTTACATCATATCCATTTACATAACTGCTAGGACGAGAGCGTTTTGTTATCTATTAATGCAGGAGCCACACTGTTCTACAATTATAAAACATGCAGTGAAAAAGCCAAGACTCTGAGTGCAAGCATTTTAAATCAAATTACCCACTTCATTGCTCATTAGGGACAGTCCATAAGCAACGTTATCAATTTTCGAATATTTTTTACCCTCGCCCCCAAGATTACTACCATATTTGCCCCCCCCCCCCCGAAAGTAACATAACTGTGTTAAACACTAATTTTACGTTTATTCTGCGTTATTTGTGAACTATATAGGCCAAGAAGTGAATTTTCAATCAAAAAGGATCAATTTTTAACAAAACGGTTAAATTTTCTATAAAAAAGATTACTTAACAATATGGTTCAATTTTCAAACTAGAAAGATGCATTTTCAACCACATGGTCAAATATACAATAAAAATAAATAAAATTCAATAAAAAATGTTGCATTTTCAACCACATAGTGGAATTCTTAAGCCCAAAAAACGAATTTTTTTACAAGACAGTTTTAAATTTTTTTAACCGAATTTACGATTTTTCAACAAAACAGTTGAATTTAAGAGAAAAAAGATGCCTGCGAAAAAATAGTTAAATTAGCAACAAGGTAATTTATTATTTAACAAAATAGTTAATTCTGTAACCAAATAGTTGAATTTTTAAGCCAAAAAGACAAATTATTTAGAAGACAGGTGAATTTTCAATAAAACGGTTTAATTTCATCTCATAAAGATGATATTTTTATCATAAAAGATGAATTTGTAATCCAAAAGAAACCATTTTCAACAAAAAAGTTCAATTTTTGATTAATAAATATGAATAACAAAATAATTTAATTTTTAACCAAATATTTGACTATTTAAGCCGAAAAGACAAATTTTGTACAAGAAAGTTTACTTTTAATTAGATAATTGGAATACATATACATAAAAAAGTTTAATTTCCTCCTATAAATATATGTTTATTTTTACCCTAAAAGATGAATATTCAATCCAAAAGGACGAATTTTCAATAAAACAGTTTAATTTTAGACTAAGAAACATGGCTTAACAAAATACATGAATTTTCAACCTACAAAGATGCATTTTTAACCAAATGGTCGAATATTAAAAAAAAAAAAATCCACCAAATAGAGTTGGATTTTCATCCAGATAAATGAATTTTTAAGCCAACAAGACGAATTTTCAGAAAACAGTTAAATTTTCAAACAAAAAAGTTCAATTTCAACTAATAAAAATGACTTTTTATCAATAAATATAAATTTTCAATCCGAAATCACAATTTTCAACAGAGCAGTTAAATTTTAAACCGAATAGTTAAATTTTTAAACAGCATGGATGAGTTTTCTACTAAAAAAATACATACTTCCAACAAAATACATGAATTTTGAACCCGAAATAGGAATCCTGAAAATTTTAGTATAAAAATTAATTATCAACTAAAAGAAAAAAAAATTTCAACAACTTGAATTCAATAAAAAAAATTCGAAATTTTAACAAAATTGTTGAATTCTCAACAAAATATACAGATTTTCAAAAAGGAAGATTAATTTTCTACCTAAAAAGACGAACGGCCAACAAAATATGTGAACTTTCAATCACACAGTTGAATTTTAAACTAAAAAATACATACTTTAAAACAAAAATGAAATCGTTAAATTTTTAGATTAAGAATTAATTTTCAATTAAAAAAAAACGAATTTTCAACCGAAAATGCAATACTTGAATATTCAGATAAGAAAAATAATTCTTAAATAAAACAAAAAACAAATTTTTAACGAAATATTAACATTTTTAACCAAAGAACAGAATATTAAAAAAAAGTTATTTTGAACAAAGTCGTTCGGTCAATTATAAATCGAGAAGGTAAATTTTCCACTAAAAAGGTTAATTTTCTGTGAAAAAGTTGAATTTTGTAGCCAATAAGACGAATTATCTACAAAACAGTTTAATATTTATCCCGAAAATATGATTTTTGAACAAAAAGAACCAAACTAGATTTATTTTTAACCAAAAAGTTGAATTTGCAAACAAAAAGGATAAATTTTTAACCAAGAAACCTAATTTTCAACCAAAAAATACGAATTTTCACCTAACAGTGGAATTTCAACTAGCAAAAATCAATTTTTATTTGAAAATAAAATAGTAGTTACATTCTCCGTTCAAACAAAATTCAACCAAACAAACAAAAATATTGCAGAAAAAGAATTAAATTTTGCACCAAAGAAATGAATTTTCATCTTCGACAAAAAAATGAATTTTTTAACAAAAAAAAAATATATATATAATATGCATTTTTAACTAAATAATTTAATTTTTGACTAAAAAAATACATTTTCAACCAAACAGTTTAATTTTTAACTAACAAAGGTATACTTTCAACCGAAAACGAAGCAGTTAAATTTTCATAAAGAAAATTAATTTCCAACGAAAAATAAAACGAAGTTTGAACAGAATAGCGAGCAAAATAGTAACATTTTCCACCAGGGATGAATATAAATTGGTAACGTAATTTATGGACAACCCTTTAGAATAGAATCATTATTAGTTGAAAAATATTTAAACAAAAATTTCACAAAGGAACACATCATGCAAATAGCTACATGCTGATTAAGATAGATTTGTTTAACCAAATCTGATTAAGTCATAAACAATGAATTGTATTGTGCAACACTTCACTTTAAATGTTCGAGATATGATGAGCTGTGCACAAGCAATGTTTACGATAGACCCTGATAATTAAAATAATATCTTATAATATGATTCACCTCCTTTGTTACATGAATTTTATACAAATTATCTACATTCAGATATTGCTAGACAAATACCCATTGTTATAATTTTTCTGAATATTTAAACTTAAATTCAGTTATGTCTATATCAATTTGAAATGAACGATGAAGGAATGATTCAAAATTTATTATTGAATATTCTGAAAATAACGTTTTTTTAATTACTTACCTGGAGTACTTAGAGTCTTTGATTGCGTTGGCGTGGAATTTGGACCTCCAACTGAGGATGTAGCTGGACTGTATGCTCGAAGAAGAGGTCCTCCTCGAGGAAGTGTGCTACTACCACTCATGTAATAATTGCCGGAAGTTGCATTTTTTGCATTCTGAAAATTAAACAAAAGAGCATATTTTTTAACAGAACATTTAAATTATCGAGCCCAAAATTTCTCAACCAAAAAATTACTTTTTTAACCAAATATTTGAGTTTTCAATCTAACAAAGAGGATTTTTCAACGAACTGGTCGACTTTTCAAACAATCTAAAAGAAGAATTTTTGAGAAGACAGTTTGAATTATCAACCTGCATAGATGAACTTTCATCAAAAAAGATAATTTTCAACTATAAAAGAAGAATTTTCAACGAAATTGTTGAATTAAAAAAAAAACAATTATTTTAATTCACACAGTTGCAATTAGAACTTAATACTTGAATGTCCAATAAAAAGAGATGATTTTTCAACAAAATAGTTAGATTTTTAACTAAATAGTTGATTTTACAATCCAAGAAGATGAATTTCTCATAAGACAGATCAATTTTCAATAACAAAGTTAATCTAAAAAAAAAAATTAATTTTCGATCAGAAGAGATGCATTTTTGATCCAAAAGGAAGCCAAAAAGAATTTTCAACAAAATGGTTAGCTTTTCCTCAAATTAATAACATAAGATATTGAATTATCAAAAAAAAAATCAACTACAAAAACTTGCATTTGCAACAAAATAGTGAAATTTTCAAACCAAACAGGAGATGTTTTTAGAAAACAGTTGAATTATCAAACCTGAAAATGTAAATTTTCAACAAAAAATCAGAGGAGACATATTGTCAAAAAAATATTCAAATTTTTAATGAAATAGTTCACTTTGCAGGCATAAAAGGCGATTTTTGTAGAAGAAAGTTCAAATGTTAACAAAAAATAATTTTCAACCAAAAAATATGAATTTTTTTAACAAAATATAATTTTTAACAGAATGGTTCTATTTTGAATAAAGAAAGATTATATTTTAACAAATCATTGATTTTATAACCAAAGAATTGAATTTTCAATCTATAAAGAGGGATTTCCCAAACAAAACTTGAATTAAAAAAAATTCAAATGCAGTTACATTTCCAACCAAAAAGTGGAATTTTCAAAACAAAAAAAAGGAATTTCATAGAAGATAGTTGAATTTTCAACCTGAAAAGCTGAATTGTGGACAAAAAGATCATTTTCAACCCATAACGATGAATTTTTATCGAAAGAAATTAATTTTCACCTAAAATGATAAATGCTGGACCAACAAAATAAAATGTTCACAAAGTAATCCATCTTTTAAGCAAGTAATTGCAGTTTCAACAAAATAATGATGAATTTTCAACGAAAAATCCAATTATTGACATTCTTACCAAAAACGTGTTTAATTTTACATAAAAAAAACAGTTGAATTTAACCAAAAAAGAGGAATTTCCAACAAAACAGTTAATTTTTCGAGCAAATAGTTGAATTTCAAGCTACGAAGATGCATTTTCAACCAAAAGGTCGAATTTTATAACAAAGAAGATGAAAATTCAATTAAAAATAGTTAGATTTTCACCCAAATAGTTGAATTTTAAAGCCAGAAAGATGACTTTTTAAGAAGACAGTTGAATTTTCAAAAATTAATTTTGTATCCAAGAAGACGAATTTTCTACCAAAATATGTAGTTCAATTTTCATATTGAGTTCCATTAAGTT
The DNA here is from genome assembly GCF_010883055.1 of Belonocnema kinseyi. Classification (NCBI taxonomy): domain Eukaryota; kingdom Metazoa; phylum Arthropoda; class Insecta; order Hymenoptera; family Cynipidae; genus Belonocnema; species Belonocnema kinseyi. Next base: position 45,899,455 of record NC_046663.1, read on the forward strand.
AGTTCGCATTCAAACGAAAAAGCGAGAAAAAATGAAGTTTCTTGAAAACAGGGGAAATTACTTTTTTTACTCGGTAAATATTTGTACAGCTATTTTTATCATCAAGGACAATTTATTATGTCCTTGCGTTAAGATTAAAACTGAGCATTATTTTATCACCTTCAAGTTTTTTTAAATTGAAAATGAAACGAAATTCCCTGTCCCCATAAAACTGTCGATTTTCCTGGTCCACTGGCCCTGAAAATACTTTAGAAATGGTACCCTTATTTTACGTTTGATTCAACATTTGATTAACGATTGTTTTAATTTCCCACGATCTAAGCTTCATATCTATCGTCATATCTAACGACCCGGAAATATCTCAAAATCTGACCTCTATTTCTCTGTATTTATCAAAACGGCTATGCTGTGCGTATAAAGGTTTTCTGTGAATCGAAAACCCTCCAGGCTAAACTTGCGATGCTGATTTGCCATTGATTGTACTGCTTGTGAAACACTGAATATCGATCAACCAACACAAAGGGCCACTAATTTAATATCAATATCTGGAACCAAAAAACGCCCCTCCTTCGCTGATTGGTTCTCAAGTTTGAATCAATTCAATTTCTCCTACAAATTGGCAAAAAGTAGGATTAAAATTGGCAACCACCAGCGGTTGATATAAGCGCCAGGTTAATCCTTTAAGGCTTTATTGTCCGTCGCTCGATAACCTTGCGCCATCTTGCATCAATTGTAAGCGCACATGGTCCGTCGAAATTTAAAGAGCGGGGCAATACGGCTATGGGTATTCTGGCACAAGGTCTCCCCCTTAACTTCTTAGATTTCCACCTCAAGAGAAACAAGACTCGACTGATACGACTGCGGATACTTAATTCGCATTCATGTGTAAAACGAGCAACAACCAACCACGACCGGTTAAATATTCCTAGCCAAGTTCACAGGAAAGACAAGTCATCATTTGCATTTAAAAAGAAATGAGAAAGTTACATTTTTCGTTAAAATGTTGCACTGCTGTACTACTGTTGCTATACATAGATGTCGACTCTATTTGTACGGACCATGCACCGGCCTCGAGGGAGGGAAAATTCTTTTTGACGAAAGAGACATTGAAAACACCAATGCACAAAGTGCAAATGACACAAAGAGGATACATTCAGGTAAAAATCAATTTTTTACTCAAAATTAACCATCTACAGTGATCAGTGTAGTCTTGTGTATAAACAGGTGATATAAGTTAAATAAAATAACGCTAATCAAACATTCTCATCAGTTTTTGCGGTGGGAACTACCAGTACCAGAAATTAACGAATACACTTTCTGCCTTTGGGTCAAATCTTCGAATTTGACCTATGCTCAGTCGTTTTTCTCATATTCAAGTAAGTCAAGTTAGTTTTATCCTTATCCATTATTCGAACAATAAGTAATCTTTATTTTATTTGCGCAATATGCCAACGGAAAAAAATTTAATTTTGAAAAAAAAAACGTCAATACTTCCTTAAACAATACTGAACTACAACTGGTCCATTTTAAAGAATAGACACATTCAAACTATTCAATTGTTTTTATTTTGCCATTGATCATTGTAGAGAACATTGCTGCAGTTCATAATGAGTTTGTAAGCAAATTGTGAATTTAGTTTAGGCAAGATAGCACATCCTTTAGCAAATTAATACTCAGCTAATAACCTATGATTTAAGAAATATATGAAACGAAATTAAAAATCACAATTGGCCGTTTCCCCTTGTGAAACAAAGTTAAAACACCACTTTTTTTCTGTCAAATTGAGTTTTTTTTCTTTTTCAGAAAACGAGAAAGATCGTTTGATACGGTCTTGGATATCACCGAATGGTCAGAGCATTCACCTGGAAATAGGCAATGTTGAAATTTTTCAAGTTCCCTTTTCTGTCCAAGAAAATAAGTGGTACCACTTATGTCAAAGTTGGCAAAATAAAGATGGACGATACGCATTATGGATAGACGGAAGAATTGAAACACAAGGCTACATAACAAAGGTATAATTTTTAAGTTTGATGAATAACCATTCGTAAAATACAAGATTATTTTATTAGCTTTTGCAGAAACAATAAAATTAATTGTAAATAAAAATAAATAAACAAGAAAAATAAGATTCCAGGAACTCAAAAATGATCGGCTAATTATGAGTGGTTCTTTGCGTTTAGATATTTGAAAAAAGCGTTATTTTGTTTATAAAAGAAATACTTTTTTGATAATCCAAATAAAACAATACTGGTGCAGTCCACGTCATCTGATCACGGCAATTCTCATATCAAAATGGAATTCCGCTTTTATGCAGGATATATGATTGTTTGATAGTGAAAAAAAATCTTTGGTTCTAATTGACTGATTTAACTTTTTGGCGTCTCAATTTACTTTTTAAAAGCTACACGTGTAAATAAATAGATAAATTAGAAAAATTAAAAACGAGAACAAATTCTTTGAACAAATTTATACCTATAGCACAATTCTTGTCTGATTTGAACTTTTTTTACTGCAAGTTAATAAAATTCTGAATACATCTTTATTAGCTGAGTTTAAACAAAATTGCATTACTTTTTTATTAATAAATAAAATGTCAAATCAAAATTGGTTGATTCTTGAAGAGTACCGTATTCTATAAAATAAACAGATTCATTTCAAAATATCTAGAATCAATGGAACACCTATTTAGAGATATTTTCCAACAGGACAGTCGAAGTTAACAAATTTATGCACTTTGTTATAAACAAATAAGCGGCTGAAAATAGTTTCGTGGAATTAACAGTGTTTAGTCATTTGTTGCAACTAAATTTTCCCAATTTACAGAAAAAAATTCTGAATTGAATTAATGAAAATTAATTAATAATTCAGCTTTTCATGATGAAACAAATAACATTGCTTTCACGGAATCGGAAATGAATTACTCTATAAATACACACAGTTTACATATGTGATTACCTGGTAAAAAATGATAACTATTTAAATATTTGTTATTAAATGACAAATCGTATTGGAAAATATTTCTGGATGGTTTTTTGATTGATTTATTTCGGAATGAATCAGAAAGGGAATAAAAAAAATTTTATTTTACATTTTATTTATCGAGTCAAAAAGTAATGCAACTTTTTTTTAATCGGCTAATAACGACGTAGATGAATTTGTTCCGACACTTTTTTGCCGCGCCTCTAGCCGTGCCATACAAGACAAGACGTTTGAATTTTTTCTTGAAACCAGTTGCAGTCCCACTTCAATATTTTCAGGACTTGTAGAGAAAATGTAGAACGCACTTAAAACTTTCTTTATGACAAAAAATAAATACTAATTTTTTAGATGTTACGTTTTTAAATTGTATTCTTTTAACCAAATTTTCAATAAATTATTGTTATTTTTTTGGTTTTCATTTTATTTCGAAGAGTCTCTTATAAAAATTAAAGTGATGCATCAGAAAAGTAAATTGGTCAATTAAAACCAAAGATATAGCATCAAAAATAAAAAGTTGCAGAAACTTGAGGGTAGCACAGCAAAACAAATCAACCCACATTTTTCCGAAATTGAGATAGCAAGTAATAATCTAGAAAAAATTCTGAGTTTTAAATTAAATTGAAAATTCAATTTTTAAAATACGCATCCCAGCCTCCAAATAGAAGCTGTCTCGTGCACTTACTCGGGACTGGTTCACTTTTTTTAATCAACACCTTTTTGCTTTATTCCAGCAACTAATAAGGCAGAAACAGAAAAAACTCGGTTTTCAATTAAACAGAAAATTAGATTTCCTAGAATGTTTTTTGTCCCTCCTGAAAGTAGGCGAAATGTGGGTTCATTCAATTTGCTGTACCACCCTTCAACTCGATGTCCCATAAGTCAAACATTTGTTCCAACTTTCGAAAAAAAACTTGGCGAAACTTTTGTTCACTGTCAAACAATCGTATGTCCTGAATTCGAGTTAAATCCGATTCCATGATGAAAATTTCCGAGGTCAGATAACAAGTACTCCACCTACTATATATCTGATGTATTTGTTGGCGTCTTCCAGACGCATCGATCGACGTATTGTGGAACCTTTCATGACCTTTTACGATCTATCAATAGCGATTTATTTAATTCAACTAATTTTTTACTTTGTTTACATAAGGAAAAGTTATTTAATATTTGAAATATGACACTACTGTAACTTACAAGGTTGTTCGTTGCAACAAGCCACATTGATTGACCTTTTAATGGTCTCCTTAATTATCTGAATAAGATAGAAACATCAAATGGATGAAATAAGTATCAGTTTTTTGTTTGATTGTAAAAATAAACATCCCTTTATGAGGAAGCAAACTGTTAATAAAGTGAGAAATACATCAATACATCAATAGTGAATATGACAAATGTGCTGCAGTCGTATTTTTTCGGCCAAATAATCTACAATATTCTCAAATTTAAATAAGTAGTATCTAATCGTACCTAATAAATTCGGCTATTTGGATCGAAGTTTCGGTACAGGTAGACACGAGCATTTAAATAACTGTCGTTCTCAGTTGTTTAGAAAATAAATAGAACTAGAAAAATCCCGGAAAGTTAAAAAATAAAAAAATCTCAAATATTTTCAGATGGCTGGACATGTGATCCCCAGCAAAGGCGATATCGTTGTTGGCCAAGAGTACACTGATTTCGACAAAGGGCTCGAAGATGGAATTGAAGGATCAGTTCTGGGTTTTAACTTACTCCTTGCTTCAGCTTTTGATCCGTATGAAACATTTTTCAATGACGATCAGGGTCTAAATTTACTATCAACTCCACCCACACTTAGGAGAAACATAGACGCCCCAAACTTGAACAGTCAGTTTGGAGAAAACCTTTCATCGAGTCTAAGTGATAGGAAACATCAAATCTCTTTCGAAGAAGAATCCACGAGTTCATACCAACAACAACTATTTGGAACTTTTCCAAAAAATGTACAAGATCGAAAGAGGAAACAAATTGTGTTTAGAGAAGAAGCAGAAAAAACCACTGATTATGAAAATTTTAAGAAACCATCAATATCTGATATCCCGTTAGGGTTCCAATTAGTTACTATTTCTTATTCTCAATGTGAAATCGGGCGAGGAAGTCCTTTCATTGGAGGCCCTTTAATGTTAATATCATGGACAAGAACTCCAGTAAAAGTATTCGGTGGAGCTATAGTGAAAAATGTCAAGAGTGAATGTGGTGATTTTTGATATATAAGATAAAAACGAGCGAAAATCAATGAGCATTTAACAAGGAAACAATATGTTGCCGTTAATTGAATTTATTAATGCCATATAGATTTATAAAGTTGTTTATTATATAGGAAGAGCAAACTATCATCTTCACTTTATTTATATGTATACTTTAGTATAATTTTTTATATCTGTATTTTTACATTTATACCTTAGGTGTATTTAATAGACGTATTATTATTATTATAATTTATATTTTACCTTAAATGGTCATTAGATCATTGTCTCTCATAATTCATGAATACCTCACACTACTAAAAACATCAATATTGTGCAGTTTTTTTATATCACGTAATGTGAAACAATGCTTTAGTCCTTATTTAAAAGACAATTTGAAGAAATTTATTGACACTCATTTGGCGATTTATTTCTTCCTTCAAACAACTTTTAAACGATACTTCTTCTTTTCCTTTTTACTTACTTTAGTTAAGTCATTAAGATCGATCATTGCTATTAGAAATGCGTCAACGGAGGTGGCAAGAATTTCCTATTGCCTATTTCAAAGACTATAGTAGTAATGAAACGTGTGAAAGTGCATACATATATAATCTACATATACTTCCAGACCAATGACGACAACCGCGATTTCGCCCGGAATTAAGTGAGATAGTGATTTCATTTTACTTCCTTAGTTGACACATCAACGTTGTATAAGTTTCCATGATATATGCTAATATATCCATCTATCGAAATGGCAAGCAGCTTCACATGTATAAAATTCTCTAAAAAGTAGTCATCAATGTAATCTACTGTTTTTAAATAAATCCGACCCTTTTCTCAATAATATTAGTCTGATAAAAGTCCCTCCGACTATATTTTTGAGGTCACAAAAAGAATGAGATCGACATTAAACGGAACCTGTCAAACCCTAACGTATTATTCTTTGTAGCCATTCATATCGCAAACATTACAAAACAATATTCTGGTTACTATCCCATTTATAATCGATATTTCATTTCAATATAATTGGGCCTCTATTTTTGACCTTTATATACACTTTCACTGCAATATAAAATAAGAGCAAGAATTGATACACATTGTAATTTTACGTTGCAATACCAAAAGTTGGTCACTGTATGATACAATGAGACTGACAAGTTACCATGAACTTGTCAGTTTCGCCGTATCTTTTTTCAGTAACGCTTACTTTCACCAAAAAGTACCTGAGAACTTATGCCGTAACAGAAGATTGTAAAGCGAGTTTTTTTTTAACGTCAATTCTCCTTATTTTTATGTGACGCAATATCTATTTACTCTATACAGAAAACAGTCTTCAAAGTAAACAACGATGTTCAAAACCTTGTCTTAACTTAAAATTTCATGTGACTAGAGCATCATACTTTTAGCATAAAAAATGTGTCCTTTTCTGAAAAAATGTATAAATTTAAAAAACTAACAAAACATTTTCAACATTAAGAACCGCCTATTTTAAATTATTAGACTTATATCATTGTAATAAAAATATTGCTTTTCACGAGAAAAAGATTAAATGTAATTGTATTATTGCTTTAAATATTTATGCAAATAAAAACTTCTATCAACCTGAAGCATTTAAAAAATGTCACTTATCCTGTTTAGAGACCAATTTTAAATTATCGCTCTTTAGGGAAACTGGAGATTGCAGCCAGGATTACAAAAAGTTTTTTATATTCCAATCCCGCTAAGGATATAGTCTAGTAGACTATTACTTAGAGTTTTTTTATCCATCCACTTTCCATAAATGAAGAAAGTCGCACATCTATTTATAAACTGATTTATATTTGTCCCTCTCGCATTAACGTTCTATGCTGCCGTCGAAATAAGAAAATTAGTTACTAGATTTTGGATTAGTCCCCTGTCACTCCAACCCATTTACAAATTATATCTTAGTTTACATGTCTTTCGAATTTAAAAGAACATATACATTCACTTATTTGTTCTTTTGAAAAGTTAATTTTATGAAACTCATTTATATTTTGCTTTCTCAATTTATCACTGATTGCGAATAGGATAGACGAACGATATATACTAGATATAGTAAATACACTTTCACAGTGAAAACTATGAATAACTAATAATTTCACATCACCAGATGCAAGATAGTACACTGTTCAAAATGTTTGCAATTTTAATATACATTTACTGTACATTTATATAGTAAACCTAAGAACTCCGTCTATGAAATAGTTATTAAGAGGCTGCGTAGTAAATTTAATATACATGTATATTGATCAATTCTTAGAAGAGCCAAGTAATTTCACTTTACACAAATTAAAGATAATTTTGGCACTAATGTTTAATTTTAGATAATAAAGCATTATATTTGTTTCAAGTTGAACATAAATTATACTCAGTTTCAAGTGGATAAGTTCAATTAAGTACATAATTAAGACACCTAACCTAAAAGCAGTAGTACTCACGTAAAAATTCTGACATTGGCAGTGAATTTTGATGTAAACCCCACCTGTACGTCGCACTTTGATTATAAATAAGAATTTAGTCGATAAATTGTAGGTTATTATTTTAGTTTTAAATATTTGACAAGATTTGAATACATCAAAGAACTTTCAACTTTTATGCACTCTATTTTACTATACAATATACATGTATATTATTTTACAAGATAATGATATATTAAATTTACTACACGTATATACATATTGCTTCCAATACATTTATAGTAAAATCGCTATGGAAATTGCTAACAGTGTAGCAAGTATACAGGCCAGAATTATAATTCTTTTCAAAAATTTCCTGTTCCAAATCAGAATTATAATTCCTTTGGAAAATCCCTTGTTCCAAATCTGAATAAAATTTTTTTTTCGGAAATTCTATTATCCAATTTAAAGTTAGATTTACCAAATATTGGTTTCAACCATATATTTCAAAAGTAAAAAACAAAATTAAATGCAGCCCCACTTGTGTTATCGTTATTATCAACAATGAAGTCTTGCCCATTGTTCGTTTAGAGATTAAATAAACTGAATAAAAATTAATCCCTGAATCAAATTTCTGGGGGTTTCTCGGTTAAGATAATGCCCCGCCTTTTCTCGGTTAGATAGACACCCTATTACTAATATTTCTATTGTTACTTATAATTGAAAAATTTAATTCTTTTATTCTTTGTGAAAATTATGCAGTTCTTAGCAGGAATAGAAAAACTATTTCTAACAATACTGCTTCTGTCAAATGTGGATTATTCATGAATGTTTTGTCGTTTCTATAAAGTGAACGCAATTCGACCAGGAGTAACGCAATGCGTTGAATGTGCAATGAGCCTCGGTAAATTATGGTTTCAGGAGCGAAAAATGTCCGGGTTTTCTGTGCTAAACCAGCTAAAGTATTCTTGATTATCGCTTAAGATAAATTAATAAACACGTTAAAAAGTAGAAACAAAAATCATTGAATTTAAGAAAAAAATGATACTTCATACAAGTAATTGCATGTTTTTATTTTTTCCTCCTTGACTAATTTTCAAAAATAGCGCGTCATCTTTTAAAAGCATTGTTTTCGTATAAATCGAACTTTTTTTATATGAATGAGAGTTCTTGCGCGCAAAAAAACTGAATAATGCAATTTCATAAGTGATTGTTTTCCGACAATGCGTGGGCAGCAGCATTATGTTCCCTGCTTGCATTCCTAGTATGTATGAAGACAAAATTATGAAATACTTTTAATATATTAACAATTCTTACGCTCACGATGTAAAACTAATTTTCTTAAAGTTATAATTAACCCTAAATTTGGAATATTCTCAGTTTTAAGCAAAAGAAGATTTTTACTCTTGAAACGAAACAACAACATTTGTAGCCTGAAGACGTACTCGGCTAGAAAAAACGTTCTACTGTAATTGCTATAATTAATTATATTCTAGTTTCATAACAGTAAATCCCAGTTTCAGTTATTAATAAAACATTTTCTTTTCATAAAGTATATTTTTTATTGTCAGGTATGATTCTACGCATGTTAAGAGTTATTTTCTAAAATAAACAAGGTGACTGAACAATTTGATTTTTGAAATTGCCTGATTTTTCCTTGATTTTCTTTGTCCAGTTTTTGATTTTTCCTGACTATTAACATGAAAAGACCAGCGTTTTAATCTTGCGACACTTTTAACATAAAACCTTTTATAAACGGAATAAGACAAAAATTGTTAGATAATATTAAAAAAAACTCTATTTGTTTATTTCAATACAGAAAGGTGACCTTCCTAGAATAAAAGATGAACTTTCAATCAAAAACAACGCTTTTTTTAATAAGAAAGTTAACCAAAAAATGAATTTCTTACAAAATACTTGAATTTTCAACAACATAGTTGAATTCTTAGTCAAATAGTTGAATTGTCTACCTGCAAAGATAAATGTTCTACCAAGCAGTCTAATTTTCAAAATAAAGGTTAAACTTCAACCAAAAACAGTTGAAATTTTAAACAAATAGCTCAGTTTTCAATTCAAAAAGGTGAATTTTTTAGGACAGTTGAAGTTTCAACTCGAAAAACGTACAAAGATGAATTCTTGATAAAAAAAGTTATAGTTGATATTTTAAACGAGAAAGATAAAGTTTCCAAGAAGAGATACATTTTAAAACCAAAAAGTGCAATTTTCAACCAAAAAGATTAATTTTCTGTTGAAAACACGTATTTTTCACAAAATGGATTAATTTTCAAAACAACTAATTGAATTTTTAATCAAATATGAGAAAAAATCAATTTTCAGCCAAGAAAATTAATTTTTAACAAATGAAAACACCATTTTCCACAAAAAAGTAAAATTTCAACCCAACAATTGCATTTCTAACAAAAAAAAGGAAACTTCGGGGAAATAGTTAAACTTTCAAACTAGAAACGAATGACGAGAAATCTGAAATCAATCAATTTCCGTTGGTTTAAGCAGGGAGCGATTTAGAGTTGAAAGTCAAAAAGATAATTTTGGCAAAATTTTAAACAGAAATATTTTCAAATATTTGAATTTACACTAATTAAAGTCTGACTTTGTAATTTGGTATCTCACGTATACCTATCGACTCTACATTCAAATGAAAACCAGTTAAATTCAACAAAAACATGAATGTTCAACAAAATAGTTAAATCCTCAGCCAAATTATATTAATTGTTCACCATATAGTTTCTTTTGTATCTAAAATAGATTAAATTTCTACTGAAGAAAGTGCATTTTTAACCAAAAAGACAAATTTAAAAAAAAATAGACTAAGTTTCAACCAAGAAATAGTTAAATTTCCAGCCAAATAGTTTCATTTTCATCCAAAAAGATGACTTCCTACTAAAAATAATGATTCTTAACTTAATAGGTTCAATTTTAAATGAAATCAAATAATTTTTAACTAAAAATATCATTGTCAGAAATAAGCAAATGCAAAAAAATTATAAATAGAATTACAAGAATGTTGTATCAATGTGACCGCAAAACTTAATTTTTAAAATTCCTTGATTTTTTCCCGACCATTGATATTAAAATACCAGAATCTTAATATTATAAAAATCGTAGTAACATTTTTTCCACCAAATTTTTTGTAAACGGAATAAAACAATTTCAAATTAAAAATTAAAAACTTGCCATTTATTATCCTTGACAATCGTTTAAAACGCCTCTTATAGAAATTCCTGTAAATTTGTACATTTTTTTCAAAGTCCCTAACTTTTTCCTACCTTTCCTAAGGCAATAAAATTCCCCGACTTTCTCCTGATTTCCAGGTTTACCCTGACTTAAGGCCGCCCTGATAAAATACCTTTTTATTCAATTAAATAATTAGTATATGAATGAATAAGATCTTGAACAATAAAATGCACCAATGGCATTAAACTTTCTCTTCAATGATCAGAAATCTACCTTGATAGCCTATGTACACTATAAACACTGCTACAGCAGTTCAACTTCCTGATACCGATCCTTCATTATCTTTTTTCACAATTTCACCCTTACTTATATACACATATATTCTATTTCGTCATATGGAAAAAGAAAATGCTGATTATACTACTTACGAAAAATAATTAATACCTGTCAAATTTTGGTACATTTGATATTATCCTCTTGTTGCCTTGGTTTTTTTTTTCACGGAAAAAAATGTTGATCAGTAGAACCTAAATTCCGAATGAACGAACGCATTTAGAAGGATCAGTGGATCAGCGAAATTAAATATATTTAGACTTATTAAAATGCACCCAATGTTAATATTAAATAGAGTTTGTGTCCAGATAAGAATAATTTATAGGTGTTTCGATTGTAGGCAGTTTTTAAATTGAGGTATCAAGAAACGCGAGGAAAAAAAATGAACTTGGCCTCCATATGCATTTTGCCGAATTCAGATATAAATATTTTTTATACCAGACGGAAAATTGGCTACTGTAAGTTTATGCATTTCCACATGAAGTAAATGTTTCCCTTATTTAAAGGCAATGAAAGTATACACATCTGTGGAAAATAATAAATTCTGGAACTTAGCAACTGGGTCAAAATTACTGATGTCAGAGAAAAGTTTATATAACGTAACTAAACGTTTTCCTTTAACTAATTAAATGTTTTATCTAGTCTAAGCGAACAGATTTCTTGAATTTAATATATCTTTAAAAAGTGGTATCTTCCGTTACCATCCTTATGAATGCTGGAAACGAACGAAGGAATTTAGGAAGATCCCTGGATCAGCCAATGTGACTATCTTTGGACTTATTTCACCATTTTAACATTACCAGGGCTATCATATAGTCAATACACATTATAAGTTTAGCTAGAACAGAGATATAAGAATAGCTGTCCAAAGGAATTATGATCAAAGCAACATTATCATAGCATCATAGCAATTAACACAGGCATTTAAAAGAGTGTTACCACCGGAAATGCACCCCAAAGTTAATATATAATAGAGTTTCTGTCCGAGTGATAATAATTTACACGTGTTTCGATTGTAGGTGGTTTTTGAGTCGAGATATCAAGAAACGCAAGAAAAACAACAAACTTGGTCAAAATTAATAATCTACGAAAAGAGTTAATAGAAGGTAACTAAACGTTTTACTTAAACTTACTAAACGTTTTACCTAATCCAAGCGAACCGATCCCTTCTTAAAAAATGTTCTCTTCCGTTACCATTTTTTTGCATACAATGAATGTAATGATATGCAAACAAGTGTGGGAATAAGGACGATTATGTTGTCAATCCGAACATCATGTAGACTATAAACTGCAAGATCCGTAACAATAAGCAGTTGTGTTGTAACTTGTGCCCAAATATTTGTATCCGGTCTGGAAGGTTCCTAAATCGTATATGACCTGTTACACACTGTCTGAGAGTGTAAAAGAAAAAGGAATAGGTAGGAGGTTCCTCATGGGTTTGCGAGGTGTATAGTGAACACTTGAAACAGTCAGTTACCTTTCCGTTTTAAGACCGTGAGGATCTACCAGTCACGCGAGCTTTCTGATCTCTCACTTCCACTCTCATGTAAGTCTTGAATAAGCGAGGCACTTGAAATCACTTGTTTTTTCATTCACTTTCTTAGTCTTCTTGCACTTCTACAAATGGTCAAAATCCATTTTCAACAAAAGGAAAAAAAATAGATATCTTTATCCCGTCAGACAGAAGAAAACATTGTTATAATTGTCAATTTAACATATATTCTTAGAGCCGTTAAGTTCATTTTTCATAAAATGATATGTAATTGAAAGACGCTTCTCGAATATAAAGACGTATAATCACATTCAAGATTATCACCTCATGATACCAACTTCTTCCTTCACGATTTACCATTCAATCTGAAATCTAAAGTACCAATTTGCAGCCAAATGATATAAACTACTGACTTTCACTCATACTTGGAATACAGATGCACATTCCGCAACATTTTTTTTTTAGATAAATCTTTCAGATGCATAATTACACATCCACCTTGTTAATAATGTTGAGGTCAGTGCTTAACTGATCAATGCTTATGAATTAGAACGTCCAGTCGTTTTATTAATCTTCTGTGAAGAAATAAGAAGCAGCATTCTTTACAGATAAATTTTGCTATTTTTCTATAACAAGAAATCTAAAATTATCATTGTATCACTGTCTTATCCTATTGACTATTAAGCGTGTGAAATTTAATAACTCATTTGTTTTTAAAGACCAGTAGAGGTTTTCAGAGAAAGAGAAGATTCACTCTGACATCAAATCAGAACATGTAAGAGCCATCATTCTTTACAGAGAAAGTGAATTTCTTACTTTCTTAGTAAATTATTTAAAGTGGAAACCAAAATTTATCACTCTATAATATTGCAAAATGCTCCATAAGAATTTTTAAACAAATATACCCATATAGCAAAAGTCATTGAATAATAATTATTACTATTGAATATATTCCTTAAATATCTTGAGACGGACATAATTTTATTGACCAAACAGTGAAAGTGTAAAAAAATGTTAAAACAATGCAAAATACACATAAAAAAATTTTAAATTACTAAAAAAATTGAAGTACAATTAGATCATCTAGAGCAATTTGGCCTGGAGATGAAAGTGAAATTAATGTGAGAAAATTAACTGATAGAAAAAAACAACAATGGTGCTCGAACTCGATGGAACAAGTGTATTACAACGACCCAATGCACAGTGTCGGACACAACGCGCATTTTTTGCATGATTTGTGTAAAAAGTTTTGTTAATAAGTAATACAAGAAAAATATCATTTCCCAATATGTATTTTATCTGTTCGTGTAAACAAGCAAAGTACACTAGAAATTATTAGTATTTTGCACAGACACAAATATAGTAATAATAATGTGTTTAGACAAAAATTCTATTGTTATAAACAAAATTGAGGAAAAAATATAAATCTATCATTCAAAGTTTCTGAAAGTAAATATTAATTCTTCATAACAAAATTTTTCCCATCTCTTTTGTAATAACAATTTTTTAATACATATTCATCATTTCACTAAACGTTCTGCGAATGACTTTATGATGTTATTTTGATAAAAAAAATTACTCTGATTCAACAATTTTCTAACATAAGTCAAAAAATTCAATTGTTATTAACGAATTGTACATACACAAATTATTTAATAATCGCATTTTTGGAAACAAAAAAGTGTCAAGAAACACTTCTTTCAAACTTTTTTTTAACATCTGCATTCATAAAAGGCCTAATACTAATAATTAGTACTAAAAGCAATAATGCGTAAAAAACGTTTTTCTCTACTAAAACACGAATATAAACAAATGATTTATATAATTTGTTAATAACGATGAAAAATGTTGATTTAAAATTAATGTTTCCAATCAGATAAAATCATAACGTTTTTGGTAGAATGTTTGCGTAAAAAAACAGTATTTTTTCTTTAAGGATATAAAAATAAAACGCAATTGTTTATATAAATTGTCAATGACAAATACAATTATGAACTAGAGTGAACCTTTCCAGCTAGACAACAACATAAAGTCATTCAAAGCAGGTTTTAGTAATAAATATTATTTTTCTAGACGAAAATACCAATATAACGAAATTGTTAATATAATTTGTAGATAAGAATTATGACTATTTATATATGACAACTTTTTTTATTTGAATAAAATTGGGAAGTATTTAAAAATGATGTTTTATGAAGATAAAACATTTAGTCCCAGAAAAGTTTCATAGATGTCAATTTGATTCTAAAATTTTTGTTATAAAAATCAGATTCTTAAATAAAAATTTAATTATTTTTGTTATCTATATTTTTTGTTTATTAATTAATTTATAGTTCTATTCCACTATTCTTCTCGTCAGGGTTATCTATTATAAAATTTATAATTAAGAACTAAAGTACCAATAGGAGTCTGTTAAAGCTATAATAATTAGTGAAATTTTGTTTTCAAACTTGCATTATTTTAATCCGTTAACATGCTTGGATGAGTATCATTTGTAATGCAATGGATCATCAAGGAAAAACATATTAAATTTTCATAATTTGTAGGGAAAACATTTAAACAACCGGAAATTTTTTTATAAACTTGAAAAACGTCAACAATAATATGATTCCTAAACATCATTATTTCCAGAAAATACGAATTTATCATGATTTGGAATTAAAAGCAAAGTTGATACACATATAAATTATTTAGGGAATTGAAAAATAACTAAAACGAAAAATATTCTCAAAATTCACTTGCCGCGTCATTGATTCCAATAAATAATAACTTATCATAATTTACAGGTATGATAAAAATTAAAAAACAATTATTATTATCTAATTAATTTAAAATTAGTTCTGAAATATTTGCAAATTTTCACTCAGAAAATAGGTTAGAAATTTTGTTTAAAAGTTCAAAATTAAGAAAGTGATGACGGCTTGTTTGAAAGTATAAAAAGTCAATTATAACAAAAAACCCAAACTTATATTTTTATTCATTTTTTTTTAATTTAGCCTTCTATAAGAAAGACATTCTGTGAGTTTTATGCGGACTAAACCATTTTTGTAGCCAATATAATTTTTTCATATAATCAAATTTTCGCATTTTTCTCGGAAACAACGAAAGATGACAATGTTTTTTTTTATTTTATTTTGCACAAGATCTGCACAGGTTCTTCAAAAAAACGCTTCTCTCTTTTTTGTGATTTCTTGCATCGTTTACGAGAAAAATTCGAAAATTATAATTTTCGGTGGAGGAGAGCCCTGATATCTATGAATCTATTGAGACTATATACTTTCAGGGGAAAAAATTATCTCGGCCTCGAAGAAGGTTTAGTCCATATCCAATTAATAGTGTAATGTCCTTATATTATCCTAAAATTAACAAAAAAATTGCGAAAATGTATATTTCTAACGAATATTCCAGGAATATAAAATTCTACAAAATAAAAAAGTTTTATTTTTAGAAAGACTTTAAACCCAAAATAATATTAAAATAAATCAACTTTTTCTAAAATTCTGGTTTTATGTAGAGTTTACAATAAAACTATGCAAGTGAAAAATATATTTTTAATAACTTAAAAAAAAAATTTAACCGACAAAAATTCCGATTTTTGTATTTTTCACAATTATATAAATAAAAACATATTTTTAATAATTAAAAATCTGCCCGCTTCGCAGGCACATTCTCGGGGCACGCAACACGCGTGGTTCGCTTCGCTCGCAATTTTGAGCGCGCCTGGGGCACGCATCTGTTGGATCCGCGCTTCGCGGTCGGATTTTTATTCTTAACATTTGGAATGCTTCAATGATTTCATTTTTAGATCACAGTATTTATATATGCGTCTTCATATTCTGAATTTTCTACTTAATTAAGTATAGTTAAAGATTAATTTTCTCAAATTTCTGTTGGCTTGGAGGTACACACATTCTCATCGTAAAACTCGCTCTGCGCGCTCGATTTTTGACGGACAGTTGTAAATGGATATTTTCTGAACCACCTTAAAATAAATAAAAACTACAACACTTTTTTCAGACATTTTTCTCTATCTCGAGTTGAAATGCTAATAATAGGGTTTTTGTTTCTTTATTATTTTTTATGGATAGAGCAAAATATCCGACAAGTCTTCTTTTATATTTTTACTAATCTCGCGTCTTTTGGCGTAATAGTGGAAGTTTCGATTTTCTGCATATTACTTACGATAAATAAAAACAAAATTACGAGTCCTAGTGGAAAATGGTTGAAATATTTTGTAGGGTTTTTCAACAGCTATAATTTCTCTTTGAGACTTTTTTCATATTTTTCGTCGTTTGGTTTAAAATTTTCAAGTTGTGGTGTCAAATTTCAGGCAATTCTAATACTAAATTATTAAAAACTTGTATCTCTTTTTTAGGTCAATAGCTTTTCTATCAATTTTTTTTCGTAATGTTTGTCATTTTTCCACAAATTTTTCATTTTTATTTTTAATGTCATTTTTATGATTAAAAACAAAACTACATGTCCTATCAAAAAGTGATTCACAACAAATTTGGCATCACGATTTTTGTTAATTCATCTTCTTTCGTATCCTGTATAGTTTGACTACAAAACGTCATTTTTTATTTTTCATTATTTTTTGTGTAATAAAAATTTGAATTTTCGATTTTCCCAAAAAAATCCAAAAATTTATTATAATCTTTTAAGGCTTTCAAAAAGCAATATTTTTCTACTCTTGACTTTTTTTAATATCGCGCTTTTGGCTTAAAATTTTGATTTCAAACATTTTTTAAATGCTATGACTCTGAGAATTTTGTTTTCATCGAAAAAAGTCATAGGAATAAATTGTTCGTTTTTTTAATACTATAAATATCCGCTGGTTAACGAACTCATCCTTTCTTTTAGGCCCTAAAAAAGTGTGCCAAAGATCGATTAGATTCGCTATTTTTCGAAAGTTATCGTGTTTACGGACGGACGGCCGGACATACGGACAGACGCCTTTGTAAAAACTTGATTTTTGGATTCAGCGAGTCTCAAAACGTGGAGATCCGTTGAAAAACTGTGGTGTCAATTCTAATACTTTCTCAATCATAAATGATTAGAATGTAAAAAAACTAAATATATTGAAGAAATATCTATATGAAAAACTAAAAAAAGTTCAGAAATAACTAAAAAAATTGTGAGAATCTGACAAAACTTTCGGTTATCATGTTAATCAAAATCACATATATAAAAAAATATTTCTTAAAAACCTCTTAAATAAAAAAAGGGAACGATAAAAAATAACTATAGTGAAATTATTTTTAAAAACTTGAAAAATGTTTAATAATGAAAAAATACATATAATAATAAATTAATCAGCGAGATTTTTCCGAATTAAACAATTGGCACTACACCGAGGACGTTTGTACAAAAAATCTAAAGAAGGAACAGAAATATAAAACGTCCCCGGTACAGTTCAAGTTTTTAAATTAAGAAAATTTTCGTTTGTTAATTTTTTTCCGTAATCAAATATTTTTGAAGATTTTAAAAAATAATTTGGCTCCTGAAATGACCTCTTCAAAGTTTGAGTATTTTCCGTATTATTATCTACATGGATTTTCAATTTAAAAAAATTATTTCGATAGTTTTCTATCGTCTCAGCTATTTATTTAGGAGATTAAAAAAATGTGTTTTTTGATATAATTACAAGTAGCACGAAAAACGTTAGTTTTTTTAAACTTTTGAATTTTTACCATATCTAGAACTTTTCTATATGTGCAAACTTTTATCTTCAATTTTTCGCTGTTTCCGTGAAAATAGCGAAAATTCGGTTTTATGACAAAAAAATCTCCAGATTCAACAAAAAATGGCCAAAAAATATGCTTCTTGTTTTTTTTTACACAACAGGTAAAATTTAAATCAGGGTATTGGAATGACGAAATTACAATACATGTATTGTAAGTGTTGTAAATCGTGAAGTCACCGTCCAGCATTCCAATACTTATATTAGAGTGTTTGTACAAAAATTATGCACAAGAAAACCACGGAATTAATGGAATTCAATACGCTTAATTTATGGAATTCGAATAATTCACGGAATTCATAAATTCGCGGAATTCATAGAATTCCAGGAATAAATGGAATTCTCAGAATTCATGGAAATAAAGAAATTCACGAAATTCGAGGAATACACGGAATTTATGGAATTCAAGAAATTCGCGGAAGTCCATGAATTCCATACATTCCGTGAATTCTATGAATTCCGTAATTTCCGCGAAATCCATGAATTTCCTAATTTTCTTGAATTTCGCGAATCCCGTCAATTCCGAAAATTCTGTTAATTTCCTGTTTTTTTTAATTCCGTAAATTGCGTGAATTAATTGAACTCGTTGAATTCCGTGAATTCCATGAATTATTTGAATTACGTAAATTCCGTGAATTCTTTGAATCTCGTGAATTCTTTGTACTCCGTGATACCGTGAATTCCTTGAATGTCGTGAATTCTGTAAAATCCGCTAATACCACGAAATCCGTGAATTCCGAGCGTATTATGAATTCTGTGAGTTCCTTAAATTTCGTAAATTCCGTGAATTTCACAAATTTCTTCAATTGCATTGTAAAATTTCAGTACATGTGAGGTTGCATACCAATGCCAGCATTTGGAAATTACAACATTATGTATTGTAGCGACCTTACGTTCCGGAAATAAACTTCCAATACATGTAATGGAAGTTTCCAACAGAAATTTTTAACAGTGTAAGCGTGTTATTTGATTAAAATAATGTCATTTAAAAAAATATCCATTTTCTCTAAATTTCCAGCAGTGAAATTTCACTGATTTTCACTAAAAATCCTTACTGATTAGATTCAGTGGCCTATTTCTCACTTATTATATTTATTATATTTTTATTTAGATTTTAATTATAATTGCTA
>NC_046663.1:45919047-45955451 GCF_010883055.1 Belonocnema kinseyi
TGTTGTTTTTTGCTTTCCGCTACGAGACATATCTTAATATTGATGAATTTGAAAAACAATAATGTTATAATAAATAGAATCATGTAAATTTAAGAACAAATTTTCACCAATCATTATATATTTACCAGAATCTTATTGTTATTTAACTTAAATAATTATATTTATTTCATTTAAGAATTAACTTTATAATAGATACTTCTGCACAGAAAAACTATGTATGGATATAGCTTTGTTTCAGGTCATTTTCTTACAAACTCGTTTTGAACTTCAGTTATACTCTCGCTTTCTTCATCATTGTCAAAACTGAAAAAATTGAATTGAGTTCAATATTCGTATTGCTTAATATGAACCAATTATGGTTCAATTTTATTTCATTTCATTTTAAGGTCGTTTCTTTGTTCAAAATAAAACTTTTTTTCTTTCTGTGAAGTGACGAAAGTAGTGGATTCACGAAACGTTCGGACTAATAAATCGTGATAACTGTAATTTCATAATATAAATTCATATTATATATTAATAAAAAACCGTTATAAATTTTCCCGACAGAGTTAGAGCAACATAGTTGATCTGTTACCTTCCGAATATTTGCATCTCGGATGTTGAAGGATTCTAAGAAAAAAAATGGACATCTTGTTTTTTTCTAATTATTCATTAACTAATTGCAATCACTCAAAACTTTACATCCTGCATGTAACGGTGAATGATGTAAGAGTTTGCTATGTAATCATCTCGTTTCATCTCTTTTCAATGCCTGAAGCAAGTATTGGCCCATTGCGAACCAACCGATCGTTTACTGGAATTCAACCTAATTAAGATTGATTTAACGTTTTTCCTAAAACGGTTCGATTTAATCGCCATCAGAGTGGAATTCTTAATAAATAATGTTCAGTGTATACTTAAATAATAAATGAATAGCCTAATTGCAAATAACTCGTTATGTTCATATGAAGACATTTGACAAAAAGTGAGAAAGGCTCTATTACTCATGGTATTGGAAGCAAATAAGGGCGAAAATAAGAAGGCCAGATATTACGGGATACCCTTTATTAGTTGCATTTTTAACCATATTGGTTGAGTTACGCAGTTAAAAAGACATCTTTTTGACGAGACAGTTGAATTTTCAATCCGCAAATGAGAATTTTCCATAAAAAAAGTTCTTTTTTAGCAAAGATAGATAAATTCACAACTAAAAAAGATGACTTTTCTGTGGTAAAAGATGAATTTTTAACAAGGCAGTGGAATTTTCAACTAAAAAAATTAATAACAAAATAGTTGAATTTTCAACAAAATAATTGAACTTTCAACAGGATATTTAAATTTCTTACCAAATAGTTGAATATTTAATCCACAAAGACGAAGTTTCAATAAAACACATGAATTTTTAATTAAATTGTTGAACTTTTAACTAAAAAATATGAGGTTGCAACCAAAAATGGAGGTTAAATTTTCAGTTTGGAAAATCACTTAAAAAAACCGACTTATCAACATTTCATTTCGTTAAATCCAACGAAAAAATAAGAATTTTCAGCAAGATAGTTGAATCCTCAATGAAACATGAATTTTCAACAAAATTGTTGTATTTTCAATTTATAAAAAAATAAATACTAAAAAAAACAGAATCGTTAAAATTTCAGTTTAAAAAACTGATTTTAAACAAAAAGAAACGAATTTTCAACCTGTTAAATTCAACTAAAAAGAATTTTTAATAAAGTGGTTGAATCCTCAAATAAAATGATGAATTTTTAACAAACAATAGATACATTTTCAGATAAAAAATAATTGTAAACATGAATTTTCATCAAAAAATTTAACTTTCAACCCAATAGTTTAATTTTCTACTAAATTGCCGCATTTTGAAGCCCAAAAGATAAATTTCCTAGAATAAAGCTAATTTACGACAAATTATATTAATTTGTAACCAAAGAAAGATCAATGATCAATTTAGAATATCAATTTTTAACCGAAAATACAATACTTACATTTTTAGTGAAAAAAAATTCTCAACCAAAAGAAGCGATATTTTAGCCAAATAGTTCAATTTTCAAACAAAGAAATAAATTTTTAACTAAAATTATCAATCTTCAATAAAAAAAAATTATTTATAAACAAGTTCAACATTCAGCCAGAGTTAGATTTGCAACCAAAACGTTGACTTTTATAACGAAAAAGATTAATTTTTTACAAAGAAAAAAGAATTTTATACTAAAACATGAATTTTCAATCAAAACGTTGGGTTTTCAACAAATAAGATTAATTTTATAAAAAACAAAAAAACAGATAAAATTTTAACAAAATACATGCATTTTTTCAACGAAGTCTTTGTATTTTCAACTAACAAAGATGAATTTTTAAATAGAGCTGAATTTTCAACCAAAATGGGGATTTTTGAACTAACATTCATTTTCAACAAAAAATGGAACATATAAATTTTCAGTTAATAAAATTAATTTTCAAACAAAAGAGAAATGATTTTTCAACAAAATAGTCGAATTTTCAAAAAAAGAAATGAATTTTCAACTAAGATAATGAATCTCCAATAAAAGACATTAATTTTTAACAAAGTTGTTCAAAATTTAAAGTTTAAGCCAAGCAGTTGAACCTTGACCGAAAAAGATTAATTTTTAACAAAATAGTTGTATTTTCAATTAAAAAAAAAAATTTCAACAAAATAGTAGAATTTTTAACCTAGCGAGACGAATTTTTGAACAAAAATATAATGGTAGAGTTTCCCACAACAAAAAGTTTAACTTTTAACCAAGACTACTTGGATTTTTCTATAGTGTTTTATTAATTAATTCAGTTCAGATTTGAGAAAAAGGGGAAAAGAATGTATTGAAGGTCCTAATATGTTAAGATAATCTACCATGTATAATAATTTTTACATCATATCAATGTCGTCAAATGAAAAAAAAGTCAAACAAAATTAGTTAAAAGTATTCTCGCACTCATTATTCATTGTTCGATTGACAATTACATACAATTTTATTTACATTTCGTATTTAAAAATATGAGGGGGGGGGGGGGTCTTCGATAAGTCACAAATTATAACAAAAGGGAGGGGTGTGTCAAAAAATCATTGACAAAAGATTCAGGTAAAATTTGGACGCTCCCTAACTTTAACTCAATTCCTTTTATAGTCAGCTCTTATAAAAAGAAGATTTTGGATTTCAGTTTCTTATTGTCCATAAGTATGAAGTGGAGCGACGTGCAAGTTTTATTATGGATTTTCTTTTCAACTTCTTTGGCCGTTTCTTCTTGGAGACCAGTTGATCCAGCCCAACTGGGAAGCGGCATTTTACATCAAGAAGCGGCAATATATGGAAATTCACCATATACCGACGAAAACACTCTGACAAAGGCAAATCTTTACGCACATGCGGAAAATGATCAGTGTGCTCTTTATAAAGTTGCTATGAGGCAACAATTATATTTTGAGGTAAATTTAATTTTATATCTTAATTTATGAAGCTAAACTGTGTTTCATAATGTTTACTCCTGAAGAATTATTTAAAAACTAAGGCAACTCTTTACGCACATCCGGAAAATGATGAACGTGCTCTTCACAAGATTGTTATGAAGAAAAAATTATTTGAAATTTCTAAATTTCCTGTTAAACTGCAATGAAAAAATGATTAGTTAAGCAAAATATTTAGCTTGTGATATATGCTTTTGCTATTTTATTAGTTGGTGCAGCAATTATATTGGTTGCAGTCACTATTCAATTAGTATCAGAGACTAATAAAATGTTTGTCCCAACTAATAAAATTGCATTACCATATCTTAAAACCCAAATAGTTGGCCTACCTAACCATTTTTTTCGTTTTTTTTTCATAGTGTTTGATCCTAAGCAAACATTAAAATACTAAAGAAAATAATTGCACACATGCCGAAAATAATCAATGTGTTCTTTACAATGTTGCTATAAAGAAATACTTATAGTATATTTTGCGGTAAATTTTATTTTATATCATAAAATGTTAATTTAAGCTGTGTTTCATAATGCTTGCTCCTCAGCAAACTTTTTAAAAAAACTAAGGAAAATCTTTACGCTCATCTGGAAAATGATGAATTTGCTCTTGACAAGGTTGCTATAATGGAAACAATTATATTTTGAAGTAAATTTTAAGTTTTTATTTTAAATTTTCATTTTATATTTTAAATTTTCGTTTTATATTTTAAATTTTCAAGTTAAACTGCGTTTCATAATGTTTGCTCCTAGGCAAAAATTAAAAACTAAAGCAGAAAATTGCACACATGCAGAAAATTATCAATGTGCTTTTTACAATGTTACTATGAAGCAACAATTATATTTTGAAGTAATTTTCATTTTATATCTTCAATTGCCAAGTTAAATTCGTTTCATAATGTTTTCTCCTAAGCAAATTGACGGAACTCTCCATTATGCACCAATCATTTATTGCACCTTTTTCATTATGCCTACACACGAATACATATACCCATAGGGAAAATGCCATTATTCTCATTTTCTGCCCGAGGTATACAATTATTATTCGAGTGCCTTCAAATGTTGGAACCACACTAAAAATGAAGTTATATTGTTTAATGAATATGCACTTTCCTCAGCTACATTTTATGCAAGGACATTTCAATTTCTTAGTTAAAATTTCACCTCGTAAAGAAAATATGCTACTATTTATGGCATAACTACATATCCCTGCCTTGCACTTACGTGAACTAGAATTATTTTTGCGCGCGAAAATACTGCTATATATTTCTTTTCATACGAAGAGTGAGAAAATTATTGCGACAGATTCGTGCACGTATTGCGAGACTCGATAATGGAATACGTTGAGCAAGGCACGCAGCAATTCATTAAATTATTTAAAAACAATTTCTTTTTTATCCTATTCTATCTAAAACGATGAGATTTGATATCTATTTGAAGTATTTAAAGAAAATTTATGAAAAGTTTTCGGGGTGGCCGAAAAATTTAATTTTCAAAATTCCTTAATTTTTCCCTGACCAATTTTGCATCTTCCCTGACCATTATTGATCTAAAACCACGATATTAATATAAAAACATTTTTAACATCTAATCTTTTCTAAATGAAACAAAATAATTTCATATCAAGAATTGAAAATTTGAAATTTATTTATTGCAAATAAAATATATGAATAATCTACCATACAAAATTAATTTTCGGCAAAACATTTGAATTTTCAATCAAAAAACAAAACTTCTTAATAAAACAGTTCAATTCTTTGAAGAAGATAAATGAAGATTTAACAAAATAGTTGCATTTTTCACAAAACTGTTGAATTTTCAATCACACGGGCGAATTTTTAAACAAAAGACCTTCTCGTTACCGTCGTGTAAAAACATTTGCGTTTTAAACCAAACAATTGAATTCTTTAGCAAATAGTTTAATTTTTACCAAAAAAAGACAAATTTTGAACCCAAAAGGACGACTTTTTTATCCAAATAGGCGAATGTTCAACAAAACAGTTTCAAGCTCGACTAAAAAAGATGACTTTTAACAAAATACTTGAATTTTTCATCAAATACTTGAATTTTCTCCATAAAAAATAAACTTTTGAGCCAAATATTAAATTTTTTATCAAATAGATTAAACTTCAACCGACAAAAGTTGCATTTTCAATTAAAATATGAATTCTCAACGAAAAATATTATAGTTTATATGAAAACAAAATACGTATATATATATATATATATATATATATATTTTCATCAAAATAATTAAATTTTCCACCAGACTTGAATTTTCAAAAAAATTAATTTGAATCAAAATAGTTCCATTTTGACAAAATAGTTGAATTTTCAATAGAGATATGCAGACAAGTTGAATTTTCGACAGTTATCAACGAAAAATACAATAGTTTCTTTTTTAACCAAAAAAGATTAAATTTCTACTAAAATGGATGAATGTCAAAACTTTTCAAACAAATAGTTGAATTTTCTCTAAAAAAGATAAATTTTCAACAAAAAAAAAGTTCAATTTTCAGTAACAAAAATAATTCTCAACAAAAAGCGCATTTGCAACAAATTATTCAAATTTGCAACCAAACAGGTGAATTTCTAACAAAAAAGAAAAAATTAAAAAAAAAAGATTATTTTTCTATAAAAAAAGAAGAATTTTTATCCAAAAGAATAGTTAAACTTTCAACCAAAGATAAATGATAAATCTTCAACTACACTTCAATTGTATGCTTAAAAAAATAATTTAACATAAAGTTTAATTTTTTACAAAATAGTTTAATTTTCAGCCCATAAAGGAGAATTTTCTACAAACTAGTTGAATTTTCAACCAAAAGGGATGATTTTTCAAACAAAATTTTTGAATTTTTAACCCAATAATAACATTTTTGACTAGAAATATTATATTCAAGTGAAAGGAACTGCAAAAAAGAAATACAAATTCAATCCAAATAAATTACTGACTAGAATAAAATTACATCAGGGTTGCCGCAAAACTTCATTATCAAAATATCTTAATTTTTTATTTGTCTCTAAACATTAATATTCAAATACAAGAATCTTAATCTTGAAACATTTTCAACATAGAATATTTTATAAACGGAATAAAACAATTTGAAATTGATAAATTAAACATTTATTATCGTTCACAGTTGCACTATCGTTCAAAAATTTGGATCCATCTCTTTTTTGATGATTGATTAAATTTTCTTAATTTCAAATATATCAGAGATAAACATTTTTCTCTTCAAAGGATTAAATTCCCTCAACATTCTGCAGAAAATTAGTCCAGGATGAAGCCTACGTGCCTATTTTTCAAGTAGATATTGCAAAAATTGTGTATATTTCAATGTTTTCTTAAAGTTTCAATAAATTCCGTAATATTGAACATTTTTTAATGTTCCTGGACTCATTTTTAAGCTGTTTATTTACATTATTGCAACAGCTTACGACCGCAAATCTAAAAAAAAAATCTTATAACAGTGCAAGTTCTTAAGCTATTTATCTACAGTATCGCAAGATCGTTATGAGCGTAAATTAAAAAAAAAATCTTATCACAGCGTAAGAACTTTGTTGTTTTATACCAATAAGCTGTTGCAATAAAAAGAAAAATAGATTCCGAATGAGCCCCAGAACATTAAAAAATATTGACTTTTAAGGAACATATTGAACATTTAAGAAAACATTGAAATATACACTATTCTTGTAATATCTATTTGAAAAATAGACAAATAAGTTTCATCCTAGGCTCATTTTCTATAGAATGTTG
Source organism: Belonocnema kinseyi (assembly GCF_010883055.1). Lineage (NCBI taxonomy): Eukaryota > Metazoa > Arthropoda > Insecta > Hymenoptera > Cynipidae > Belonocnema > Belonocnema kinseyi. Next base: position 45,926,274 of record NC_046663.1, read on the forward strand.
AGACCATTTAATGTTTTAAAGAGAACAAATTTTAGCTCTAAAATATTTTAAATTAAGCGAGCTTAATTAATCATCAAAAAAGAGGTGGATCCAAACTTTTAAACAGTAGTGTATTTAAAGTGTTTATTATAGAAATTCGCTGATTTTTCCCTAAATAATAACATTTTGTGACATTCCGGTTTTTCCTTGCCTGTGGCCATCCTGAGTGTTGTAAAAATATGCTAATTGAATTATGTTTAAAAAAATGCTTTCTGTCTACAGTATGTCCAGTATAAGATGGATTTCCCGGACATGAAAGAATTCACTCTTTGTATGTGGACCAAATTCAATAATCATACAAACGACCATCCTCTTTTCTCCTATGCAGGTGAGGATATGATCCACTCTTATTTTAATGCTAACATAATGAAATTACTTTTAAACTCACAAATAATTTTATGCAATCTGTTAGATAATTCAAGGTCTCATTCATGAGTATTTCAGGAAAGAAAAGAATTTCGAATCGTGCTTCACATTAAAAAAAAATGTGGATCACGATACACTTGGTATTACCGGCATGATCTAGAATTAATAGGATATTTAAATTAGCATACTTGTTACGCGATTTCAGTTGGTGATCAACCGCGAGGTGTATTATCCTGGATAGCCAACACGGCCAGGAGCTCTTATTACATGCTCAACATAGATGGACATACCCTTTACAGATTGAATTATCCTTTAAGACTGAATAAATGGTACCACTCCTGTCAGAGTTGGAATGGACATACAGGAGAATGGCAGATCTGGGTCAACGACGAGCGCGTAGGTCGCGGGTTCAATAACAGGGTAAGTCTTCTCTTGAAATTAATAACACAGAATTTTGCAATGGGTGAAACCAGGTTAGGTCTACTAAGTCATGTTTACAGCCGGTTATTTTAATCAACAGCCTAACTCAGGCTTTCGAACTCTTTCTCGTGCGAGTTTCTAATTTTGCTTGAAAAAAAGAAGGTACAGACAAAGGAGAGCAATTACAATATCTCAGATCTGCGCCCAAAAAAAGTCAATATATTTCATGCTGGCATTAATAGGACTGCCACAGACTAATGCACTCCAAAGAGTGGCTAATTTAGGAAAAAAAATGACTGAAAGAGACTACTGTTCACACAAAAAAAGAGGCCTGTAAGTGCAAGAGAACGTTAAAAGACTACGTTCACAGACTAAAGTGCTCTGGGAAGAGGGAAAATTGATGCAGATACCATATTGAATTCAATATAACGTGCTTAAGATTTCGAGTTAAAATATATTGCATTTTTAATCAAATAGTTCAATTTTCAACAAACAAATTAATGAATTAATTTTGGACCATACAGTTGCATCTAAAACCAAACAGTTGAGCTTTTAAGCAAAAGATTCAATTTCTTAGCTAAATAGTTGAATTTTCAACATACAAATACGAATTTACAAACAAATCATTGAATTTTCGATCAATGAATAATTAACTTCAACCACAAACAGTTGCATTTTCAATTAAACAGTCAAATCTTCAAGCCAAAAAGACGATTTTTTAAGAAGACAATAGAATTTTGAACAAAGCACTTTTCTATACAATTAATATGAATTTTCAATCAAAAAAAAATTAATGTTCAACCAAATAATTAAATTTTCAATCCAAATATATAAATTTGAAACCAAATATATAATAGTAAACTTTTTAAATAAAAATAATTAACTTTCAAACAAATAAACATGATTTTTTCAAAAAATAGTTGAATTTTCAACAAAATGAGAAAATTTTCAAACAAATGGTTGAATTGTCAACAAAAATAAAATAAAATATCAACCAAACAGTTGCATTTGCAACCAAATAAATGATTTAAAAAAAAAAAAGACGAATTTTCAACACAATAGTTAAACTTTCAACCTAACGATTAAGTTCTCAATCTACAACGATGGATTGTCAACCAAATGGTCGAAATTACAAACAAAAGAGATTAAACTTCTACCAAAACTTCAACTTTTAACCAAATAGTTGCATTTTCAATCAAAAACCAAAAATGTTATACATAGTTGATACGAGTAATTCAATCAAGAAAAGATGTTAATATTAAATCCAAACCAATTGAATTAAAAAAAGCTCCATTTTCAACATCCGAAAATATGAATTTTTAGCAAAAGCTTCATTTTTACTCAAATAATTGAATTTTCCACAAAAATAATAGAATCAACAATGGAGCCGTTAACTTTTCAGCTAAAACAATTAATTAAGAAGAAAATTAATTTCCAACGAAAACGTTCATTTTTAACAAAGAAAGATAACTTTTCTACCGAAAAAGATTAACTTTTAATATAATTTTGCAACAAAGTAATTAAATTTTGAAACAAATAATTTTATTATAGAAATATTATTAAAAAAGATTCATTCTCAATCAAAAATATAACAGTAGACTTTTAAACCGAAATCCAGGCAAAAAAAAAACAAGAAAAAGGGACAGTTTTTGGAAAATTGGGAAAAAATAGAATGTCTTTACAACAGGAAAAAAGAGGTGAATAGGGAAAATAGTGTGAAGTCTGATATGGAATAGAACTTTTATATCATAGATTACTATAGATTAATTAAACTTTCTTTCTTTAGATAAAATCTTAAATTATATGCATTAAAGTGGCTGAAGTGACCCTATCCTTTAAAAAGTTAATAAAAAGTGACATGAAAAAAAGTGACTACGTGATAGCCTTGAGCATTGAGATATAGTGCTGAAAAGTTTCTAGTGGGTGCCAAAACGACTTCTTGAAAGTTTTAATGAAAAAAAATCTCTCACTTCACACATTGCGGTGAAAGATCTAAATCACGGAAAAATGCATTTTTCTAGTTATTTTCAAGCGGAAACTGGTGAAAATCCCGAAAAATATTTTTCTAGTTATTTGCAGGTCAATAACGTTTTTTTATTATTCAGATGAATCATTAAAGTTGGATACTTTGATTACATAAGTGCTTATGAAGTAAACATATTGCCAAAAATTATCCTATGTTCGTGGCCTGAAGTTAAAGTGCCAAAAATGGTCGAAGTCGCGAAAAATGGTAATTTCCTCAATATTTTCAAACGATAATTTTGTTCTCTATTCCAGGTGAACAGTACGAATGGTGTACAATGATGATATAAGTGCATACACAGCATATATCTCTCAAAAAAATCGTATGTACGGTACTTTAACTTAAGTGGCGAACCACGATCATTTTTGATGAGGTCTTTACACCGTAGGCACTTATAATAGTAAACAACTTTTCCGATTCGCCCGGATTAGAAAAAAAAATCATTACTAAAAATAATGAGGAAAATACCTTTTTTTCGTGATTTTTATCATTTTCAGTACTTTAAATGAAATCCACAAACATAAGATAATTTTTGATGAGATCTATAAAACGTAGACACTTACATCATCATAGTCTACAACTTTAACCGTTCACTCGGATCACAAAAAAATGCACAAGAAAATTATTATTATTATTATTACACCATTAAGCCATTTCCCTTTCGGGGTAGGCGTGACTCACTCGGCAGAGGAAAGGAGTAGTGTGTGGAAGGGATAGAGATTTTTCAGATTGATCCAGAATTCTCGTGCTATTTAAGTAAATAACACGTTCGTTCCGCAACACTGCTCCGACCCAGGTTGCTGATCAATCTCTCTAGCAATCACCCCAAGCGAAGAACTTCACGAAGTCGTTATGAAAGGTTCCCCGCTTGGGTCCATTAATAGCCAAGGTCTTTGTTTCAGGCGTCATTCACTCTACTGACACTCTTTTTATTAACGATCTAGAAAAATATCATTTCTCATGATTCTGACCTCTGACCCGGCTGTAAAATAAACCCTGCCAAGTATTTGCCAGTGCTGTTTCCGCCTTGGATAAATAAAACATTCCCAATTTTCTCAAACCCATTCTGGCTCTCGTCCAGCATATTATGTTGGCGGTTAATCGTTCGCCCATGGAATTCCAGGTCGTCAATTCCCATTCGTATTTTCGCCATTGCATGGGAGTGTATAGGTGCTAACATGTTCTCGAAAGTTGGTGCGGCGTAACCGGCGAAAGTATGTATTTGCAACGATGTTTAAGGCAATTCTTTCGGTTAGTCACGGTAGTCAAGTGGTCTGGCATTGTTTACACGTGCGTTTCATATAAGAGCTTTTCGCTTTTCATTCCATTGTTAATGTAATCTTGCTAAACGCACAAGGAATTATTTCGTCGATTACACTTCCGGCACTTTCCGATCACACCTTGTGTTCATCCGGGAAGCGGGAACTGCTGCAGATTGTACACGATATCGTCATCGGATATGCACTGGCCGCGGCCGTCAAAGTTACCGAACCGTAAAAGTGATATGATCGATCACTGGCTGGTTAGAAAGTCATTTTATCGAATCAGAATCGTGATGCGGAAACGTTAATGTATAATTATCAGAATCGATAGTCAAGTTCGCCCACTTTTTAGGGAAACGAATAGATATTGATTTATACATTTTTGCTATTCTAATCTCTCAACTTTAAACAAAAATAACACGATTTATATGGGAGAGTCCTTTATTTGACTTTCTGGTTTTGTAACACGTGACATGCCTCGAATCAAAAAATAAAATTTTAATCCATATCGATATATGTAATGCCAATATTATCGTACAACCAAAATTTACTAGTTGCATGTTCAATCAAATAGTGAAATTTTCAGGCCACAAAATATGCCTTTTTTCAGAATATAGTTGAATTTTCAAGAATATAAATGAACTTTCAAGAAAATATTTGAATTTTTTACCAAACAGCTGAAATTTTAACCTAAAAAGATTAATGTTCAACCAAGAAGATTCATTTTATACCAAAAGACGATTTATCGATCAAATACGAGATTGTTTAACGAAATAGTTGGAGTTTCAACTAAAAAGAAGAGGGTTACAACTGAAAATGGAATATTTCGATTTTCAGGTAGAAAAGCTAATTCCCATTTTAAAAAAAAACGAATTATGAACCTGCCGAATTTAACGAAGAAAGACCATTTTTAACAGAATAGTTGAATCCTCATCCAAATAAATGAATTTTCAACAAATAAGATTAATTTTCTATACAATTAGACGATTTTTTAAACAAATAGTTATGTTTTCAGGCTGACACTAATAATATATAAATAAATAATATATTTTTTAGAAAACTGTTAACTTTTAATTCGGAACAGAATAATTTTCAAACATATGGTTAATTTTCAATCAAGAAAGAAATATTTAAAATGAAATAGTTAAATTTTCGACCGAATACTTGAATTGTCTACTAAGCTGCTGAATTTTCAAGCCAAAAAGACGAATTTTCAACAAATCTGTTGAACCTATATTTTTCAACCGGAAAATATATGAATTTTTGATAAAAAATTTTGGTTTTCAATATAAAAAGTCGAATATTTTAGAAAACATTTGATATTCAGTGTAGGCAACTAATTTTCAACAGCAAAAAAGACTGCTTGTTCAGTTGAATTCAACTAAACAGACGAATAATTAAAAACGTTAAATTCTTAAACAAAAATAGAAATTTTCAACAAACAATATTAATTTTCTAACCTAATAAACGAATTTTCAACAAAATACATGAATTTTATACAAAATAGTTAAACTTTCAACTTATAAAAAAAATATTCTTAACCAAAAATGTACTTTTTAACTAAACAGTCTAATTTCTTACCACAGTGGTTGAATTTTAAATAAAAATATGAATTTTCAACAACATTTATTTTCAACCAAGGAGTTTAATTTTCTACCAACCTGCTAAATTTCGAATTGAAAAGACAAGTTTTCAACCAGAACACAAATTTAATTTACGACAAATAGTTAAAATTAAAATAAAATGATCAGTTTTAACAAAAAAAAATCATTTTTTTTTAAACTAAATAGTTTATTTTCTAACAAAAAAATAAATTCTCAACAAAATACCTAATGGTTTATATTGTAATTTTAAACAAAAAACCTTAAAATCCTCACTCAAACAAGATTAATTGTCTACCAAAAATGATAAATTTTGAACAAAATTCCTGAATTTTTAACCAGGAAAGATCGATTTTCAATTTAAAATATCCACTTTCAGCCAAAAATGGAATAGTTACATTTTTAATGACGAAAATTAATTCTCAACTAAATAGATACGATTTTTTATCGAAATGGTTAAATTTTCAATCAAAGGTATGAATTTTTAACTCAAAACTGAACAGTTCAATTTCTAATCAAAAACTTGATTTTTGACGAAGAAGATTAATTTTTTTATAAAAAAACACGAATTAACAACAATATATAAGAATTTTCAACCAAGTACTTGAATTTTCAACTAAAAAGTATAATTTTTTTACCATTTTCATTGTTTGAAAGTGTTTTTTTTTTTAAATTATCTAGCTACTACTGCCACTTCTGCAAGATTAACAACGCCCTAAGACCAACAGAAAATGTTTTAGAAAACGTTGCATTCTTAACAAAAAACGAATATTTAAATTTCCATCAAAAAATTATTTAAAAAAATGAATTTTCATCTAAAATGATGAATCTTTAAGAAAAATTTATTTTTAAAAGAGAATTTCATCTTTCAACCAAGTCGTTAAATATCCAACTAAAAAAGATTAATTCCGTTTTTACTCTGAATTGTTTATGTTCCATTCTTACTTACAAAGTACTATCCCGCTTTTACTTATATAAAAAGGCGTTTCTCCAAACCAATTATTTCAATTATAGTTAGTGGGACATGTCATAAAAGGCGGAGGTATTGCCATAACTGGCCAAGAGCAAAGACAACTTGCTGGAGGATTCCTCGAGGGAGAAGGAGCACCTCCAGGTAGACTGTTACCAATTTTTTCACTCTTATATAAACCTTTTGCTACCGCTTATAACGCATTTAAACGTTAGGTTCCGGCGGTATGCTCGGAGAAGTAACGATGGTCCAGCTTTATGGCATAGCTTTAACAGCAGGAAAAGCACATCGGGATCACAAGCATCATCATGCGCATCACTACGAGCACGACACCAACAACAATATTCCACCTTCAACAACTCCACAGGCACCTGTGACTGGTCCTTCTTTACCAATGAACCCCTACTTAACCGGAGGACAGATAAATCATCAAGTAAGGACAAAAAGCATTTCATAATATTTAGACGCGGCGGAGCTTTATTTCTCTAGACGAAAGCATGAGAATAGACAGAATAATACAAATGGTACATAAGATAAGATTTCTAAAGATTGCAGAAATGTTAGAAAATAATTTAATGATTATAGAAAGATTTTAAAGATTTCACGAAGTTTTCAAATATTTCGCATAGATTTAGACAATTTTACAAAGACAATAATTTTACAAAATTTCACAAAGCAATAATTTCACAAATATTACCAAATATTTGATAAATATTTTTAATATATCGCAGATGTCTGAAGACTTTTAAAAGATTTTATAAAGGTTTCTCAAAGATTTCAAATGTTTCGTAAAGATTTTGGATAGATTTAAAAGATTTTACAAAGGCAAGAATAATTTCCCAATGATTTCACAAAGATTTCAAAAATTTGGAAAATGTTTCAAAAATACTTGAAAGATTTCCATATATTTCATGAAGATTTCAAATCTTTCACAGACATTTGAAGAATTTCACAAATATTATCAAATATTTCAAAAATATTTCCAATATTTTAATTGTTTTCTACGGATTTCTCAAAGATTTAAAAAATTTCGCAAATACTTAAACAATTTCACAAATATTATCAAATATTTGAAGTATTTCAATGATTTTCTCTAGATTTCACGAAGATTTCAAATATTTTACAAACATTTCGAATATTTTAAGAATTTTCAAATCTTTCGCAAAGATTTAAAGAATTTCACAAATATTATCAAATATTTCAAGTATTTCAATGATTTTCTAAGGATTTCACGAATATTTCAAATATTTCGCAAAGATTTCGGATATTTTAGGAAGACTTCAAATGTTTCTTAAAGATTTTTAATATTTCGTAAAGATTTGATGGATTTCACAAATATTATCAAATATTTCGTAAAGATTTCGGATAGATTACAAATATTTCAATGATTTCTTAAAGATTTCAATAATTTCAAAAGATTTCACAAAGATTCCGATGATCTTCCGAAAATTTTAATTATTTCAAAAATATTATTAAATATTTATAAAATATTTCGCAAAGATTTCAGCAAGATTTCGAAAAGATTAGAACTATTTCCCAAAAATTAAAAAAAAAAATGTGGCAAATATGTCGGATAGATTTAAAAGATTTCACAAAGATTTCAATCATTTTTACAAATATTGCCAAATATTTGAAAAATATTTCAAAGATTTTGGATAGATTAAAAAGATTTTAAAAAGGCAAGAATGATTTCCCAATTATTTCACAAAGGTTTCAAAAATTTCGCAAATGTTTCAAAAATATTTGAAAGATTTCCAAAGATTTCACGAAGATTTGTAATCTTTGGCAAAGATTTAAAGAATTTCACAAATCTTATTAAATATTTCAATATTTTTCTAAGGATTTCACAAATATTATCAAATATTTCAAGTATTTCAATGATTTTCTAAGAATTTTACGAAGATTTCAAATATTTCGCAAACATTTCGGATATTTTAAGAAGACTTCAAGTATTTTCCAAGGATTTTAAATATTTCGTAAATATTTAGTGAATTTAACAAATATTATCAAATATTTCAATTATTCCAATGATTTTCTAAGGATTTCACAAAAATTTTAAATATTTCGAAAATATTTCAGATAGAATTTCAATATTACACATAGATTTCAATGATTTTCAAAATATTTCACAAAGATTTGAATAATTTCGAAAAGACTTCAATAATTTCCTCAAGGTTTTTCAATGTTTTATAAATAGGTCAATGATTTCCCCAAGATTTCAGAGACTTCACAAAGATTTCAAATATTTCATAAAGATTTCGGATAGATTAAAAATATTTCAATGATTTCCTAAAGATTGCGATCATTTCAAAAAGTATTATCAAATATTTGAAATAATTTGCAAAGATTTCCAAAGATTTCACGAAGATTCAAATCATTTCCCAAAAATATCACAAAGATTTTAAAGATTTCGGGTAAATTTAAAAGATTTGACAAACTTCAATGATTTTCCAAACATTTCGGATAGATTTAGAGATTTAAGAAAAATTTCAATGATTTTCCAAATATTTCAAATATTTGGCAAAGATGTCGGATAGATTAAAAAGATTTCACAAAGATATCAATTATTACACCGAGATTTCAGGTAGATTTTTGAAAAAATGTGAACGATTTGATGTATTTAATCATTCGTTTTTCAGAGGGAAGGGGGGGTGGGGGTAAATCAATACTTTGCCTCTCTTTGAACGTTTTCTGAGAGAGACATTGTCTCATGTGCCCCCTTGGACTCTGCCGCCTCTTTCATAATTCCTTTTCGCATGACAAAAAATTCTGCAATTCTTATTTCAAATTTTAATTCTTTTCAAGGTGAAGATCAATCCTGGTGCCCACGTTCAAATTGTGCAGAACGGTGTTACTTTACGTCACCCAAGTATTCCCACCGCTCAAGCTCCTCTGCCTCAACCATTCCCTCCTGCAAATCCTATTCCCGTATCAACCCCTTCCCCAGCATCAAATCTAATTTCTAGGTATCCATCCATCCTGAATACGTATAGACCTACGCAATACTTCGGTACGAACACTCCTCAATTTTCAAGCCTGCCATCACCAATCAATCCTATAAATGGTTATAGTTTCGTTGACAGACGATACCGCAATGTTGCTGGACAAAAAATGTTGTCAAAAAGGGAAAATGCCGGAGAAGCAGAGCCAGCGAAAAATTTGCCCATCAAGAAAGATGATAAAGTACGTAGAATCTAGGCTATGAATTGTTCTACTAAATTACTTTACCAGGGTGTCTACTCACATCCTGGAAAAAAATGCTCTGACAATTCCAGGGTTTTTCCAGGTACACCAAATTTCTTTCAGGTATAATTTATCGTAGTGTCGAGCCATTCAAATATTTTGCATTTTTTTAACAATCCACTCGGAATATGTATACAGTAGGGTGATCCAAGAATTCATGGCAACATTTTTTTGCATGCTAGAGGGCAACGATCCCTTTCATTTTATTACAAATCCGAAAAAAGTAATTCCGTAATTTTTATTTATTTTTTTTTTCAAACAGGTGCCGGTTTTCACTTAAAGTTTCCCATGTAAAATGCATGGGGAAAAATCCCTTTTTTTAGTTTTTAGAATATTTTTTTAAAGTTTGAAGAAATGTAACGGGAAAGTATGGGGGCCTGTAGAGAATTATCTAACGAAGAATTTCATCTGTCAAACATATGGGTTTGACATCTCTAACACACCCCCACGAGTACTTGAAATCTACCATTAAAACCAAAAATGTCAATTCTTCATGAAAACGACCTTGTGAACACTGTATTCTCGTCTTTTTTTACATAAAATTATTAATATTGGTATAGTGGAATATTTATTATCATTGGTTAATTAATTTTTAATTATTTAAACAAATTGAATTTGTTTAAACAATTTTTTTTGTCGAAAATTCGTTTTTTTTCCCTAAAGATTATTACTATTAGTCGAGTTGAATATTTATTAACATTGATTAATTAATTTTTTAATATTTTAACAAATGGAATTTGTTTAAATAATTTTTTTTCCTTACAAATTATTAATATTGGTCTATTGGAATATTTATTAACATTAATTCATTAATTTTCAATTGTTTAAACAAATGAAATTTGTTTACATAATTTTTTTATTAAAAATTATTAATATTTCTTCAGAGGAATATTTATCAATATTGTTTCATTAATTTTATTTGAACAAAATTTTTTTGAATACAAATTATTACTTAAATATTACTGATAAATATTCCACTAGACCAACAGTAATAATTTTTATTTAAAAAAAATGCAAAACGAAATTATTTAAAAAGACTCCATTGGTTTAAATAATAAAAAAAGAATGAACTAATGTTAATAAATATTCCACTAGACCAATAGTAATTATTCTTAAGGAAAAAACGAATGTAAAAAAAATATTAAAAAAAAATTCCATTTGTTTAAACAAGAAAAAATTAATAAAACAATGTTACTAAATATTCCATACAAATTTTCTAAACAAATTATTTAAATAAATTCCATTTGTTTAAATAATTAGAAACTAATTAATCAAATATAATAATAAATAATCCACTAGACCAATATTAATAATTTTGAGTAAAAAAAGACCGTAATAGAGTGCTCAACAAAGGGTCGATTTCATGAAGAATTGATATTTTTGTTTTAAGGGTAGTTTGCAGGTACTCGTAGGGGTGTGTTAGGGGCGTCAAACCTATACGTCTGCTACATGAAATTCTCTTTGGATAATTCTCAACAGGGCCCCATACTTTCCCGTCACATTTTTTCAAACCCTAAAAAATTATTCCAAAAACTCAAAAAAATTATTTTTCCTCATGCATTTTACATGGGAAACTTCAAGTCAAAACCGGTACCTCTTAAAATCGAAAAAAAATGAAATTTCTTGTTTTGGATTTGTAACTCGGTGTCTATTTAGAGAAAATTAATGTATGTGCCATATTGAATTCAATTAAAACCGCTTCGAAATCATAATTTTCTAAGTAAAAATATTGCATTTTCAACAATATAAATTAATTTTTAAACAAATAGTTAAATTTTCAGATAGAAATTAATTTTCCATGATAAAAAAACAACAAATTTTCAAACAGAGTAATGCATTTTCAAATAAAATAATAAATCTTCATCAGCACTAGATCAATTTTTTTACCAAAAATATGAATTTACAACCTAGAACACGAATTTTCTATAAAATAACCGAAATTTCAACTAAAAAAGATTCAATAGTAAAAATATTGCATTTTCCACAATGTATATGAATTTTTGACTAAATAGCTGAACATATTTAACATATTGTTTGATTTTCAACCAAAAAAAAATTAATTTTCAACCAAAATTATATATTTTTATTTGGAATAGTTGAGTTTTCTTTCAATGGAGATGAATTTTTAAATAAAAAAGATTAATTGTTAACCTAAAATTCAATCATTAAATTTTCAGTTAAAAAATTAATTTTCAACCAATGAGATGAATTTTTTACTGAGAAGATAGGATATTCAATTGAAATAGTAATATTTTCAGTTAAAAAAATAATAATTTGCGACAAAAATATGATTTAAAAAAAATTTTACATTTTCACACAAAGTGATTATATTTTTCACTAAAATGATGAATCTCTAACTGAAATATTTAAATTTTGAAACAAAAAGAGGAATTTCAAAAAAAGTCATGAATCTTTTAATAAAATAATTAAAGACTTTTATGTACCAAAAAGACGGATTTTCAAACTAAAAAATATCCTTTGTAAATCAAAAATTGATTTTTGTAAATCTTTAGTTAAAAAAAATGAATGGTCAACTAAAGAAATGAATTTTTAACAAAAATGATGGAATAGTCAACTGGCATATTTAAATTCTCAGTAGAAAACTTAATTTTCCGACAATGAAAAAACGAAATTTCAACAAAATAACTCATTTTGCAAGCAAAGAGATCAATTTCAAATTAAAATAATAAACTTTCAACCAAGAAATTTAATTTTCCTTCCAAAAATGATTCATTCTGCCTGAACAAAGAAATATTTTTCAATCAGCAGAGAGAAAAAATTGCAAAAAAACTGTTCAGTTTTCAAGCAAAAATATAAATTTTCAACCGGGAAGATACATTTTATACAAAAAACAATGAATTTTGAACTAAATAAATGAATATTCAACCAGATAATTGTTTTTTCAACTAAAGACGATCAATTTTCAACCAAAAAAAGAATAGTTTAATTTTCAGTTTAAAACATTAATTTCAAACCAAAATTAGGAGGAATTTTCAACAAACTAGTTAAATATAGCAATATAAAGCTACTTTTACAAATGAAGAATGATTATTATTCATTTTCATAATTCAAATTGAAAAAAATTAAGTATGCTCTCGAAAAAGTTTCCCTGGCTTTAAAAAAAATCCCTGACATTTCCAGGGTTTTCTTTTCGGGTACATAAAAGTTTCCTGAAAATTCGAGGTTTTCCAGGTTATCCAAGTAGGGTAGACGCCCTTTTTACTGTACTAAATCAACTTATTCATTATTTAGGTAAGTTTTGTTGCTGAGAAGACGGAACCAATTTTCGGTCAGAAGAATTTAACGAAGCGGGATTCTGATACAAAGACGAAACGAGCCTTACTACAACTTTCTGATGGATCTATTTTCGATGATTCGTTCATAGTGCAACAGAATTTGGACAATGATTACTTTTCTGGTTTGGCTAATTTCGGTGTCCAGTTGAAAAAAGCTCCAGAATCTAAAGCTGAAGAGAGGGAACCAGCAGAAGGTGAAGTTAAGCAAGTGATGGATGTTTGCGATGGCTGCGCTGATGAACCTTTCGAGAGAGCTCTGATAATGGGATGGAGAACTGTGGCCAAGAAATTGTATTCGGGAGCGTTACACATTCCAGCAGTGCCGATGTGTAAGGCATTTTAATTTGGATCAGTAGACAAAATTAAGTCAGTACTAAATGCAGGCCTCACAATCCCTATGTGTTGAAATATAGGAACCAAAGGACACTTTTTGTCACGCTCATAGGATAATTTTTTCGCGTTTAAAGGGTAACAAATTCGAGATAAATTTAGAAGATATCCGAACAATTCAAGTTACATTCAAAAGAATTCAAATGGCTGAAAAACTTTTTCAAAATAAAAAAATTCGATTGGTTTCCTTAAAATTGGAATGAATTTAGAGGAATTTGAGGTAAACGAGTAGAATTCGATGAAATTCATCCACATTCGAGGTAAAGTAAAACAAATTCAAACGAATTAAAAACAATTTAAAAATATGAAAAAAACTTAATTGAATTCAGTAATTTTAAAATGAGCTTAGAAAAATTCAAGGGAATTCAAAGGAATTTAATGAAATGCCTAAGAATTCAAGGTGAGGTTAAAAGATTTCAGGATCAATTAAATTAAAATTTTAAATAAAAAAAATCAATTTAAGCAGAATTGAGTAAATTTAGAAGAATTAAAGGGAATTAAAATGATTACAGATGATTTAAAAGGATTCAGGGTAAATTAATAAGAATTCAGAGTGAATTAAAAAAATTTTTTATTCTGAGTTCTTATCACTTTAAATCTTTAGAACCATACTAATTTCTAAACAAAAGAGTGATTAAGAACTACCAAACAATTGAATAGAATTTTAATGAATTGGACAATTTTTTTTATTAAAAAAAATCCATTTATTTTAGTGAAATTTGAGGGGATTTAGAAGAATTGAATGGAATTGAAAAGAATTTGATTTAAAAATCCACTGACTTGAGTAGAATTGAGTAAATCTAGAAGAATTCTCTTGAATTAAAAAATTCAAGAGAATTTTACAGAATTCAAAAGAATTCACGATATATTAATATGAATTCATGGTGAATTTCCACAAAAAATTTCAAATCACTTTAAATATTTAAAACCCTTCTAATTTCTACCCAAAAAAATGACTAATGACTACAAAACAATTCAAAATAATTTAAATCGATTAGAAAAATTGAAAAAAATCGAAAAAATAAATTTGTTTGAGCAAAATTTGACTGAATTTAGAAGAATTGAAGGGAAATGAAAAGAATTCAATGTAATTCATGAAAAAAAGTGATGCTGAATTAAAAAAGCAATCAAGTTTAAAAAGTAAACCATTCAAAAATATGAAAAAACTCGTTGAATTCAGCAAGTTTGAAATGAGAAATCTGTTAAAAAGTTCTTTGTAATTATTTTAAATAACTTAAAATATTTCAAATCCCTTCAAATCACTTGAAATCTCTTTAAAATGGCTTACAAACCAATTATATCAAAAACATTTAATTAAAATAATCCATTGAATTAATTAAAATTCTTTACATTAAAAAAAAATTCGAGTGAATTGAAAAAATCGAAAGAATTCGAAAGAATATAAAAGAATTCAGGGTGAATTCCAACAAAATAATTTCAAATCTTTTGAAATCTTTGAAATCCTACTAAATATCTTACTTTTCATTAATAAATTTTTTGAAATACACTAAAATATTATAAATACCCGTGAAATTCTAGGACATTCTCTGAAATTCTGGAAAATTTATTAAAATATATTGAGAGCTTTAAAATTCCTTAAAATAATTCAAATTCTCGGAAATCTTATCAAATCCTTTGAGATCTTTCAAAATATCCATATCTTCTGAATTATAAAAAATTCTTTATCTTCAAATATTTCAAGCCCTTTGAAATCCCTTCAAATTAATGAAATTAATCAAAAATTCCCTGGAATCTTATAAAATTCCCTAAATTATTAAAAAAAAACTATTGAAAATGCCTTTAAAGTTTAAAAAATATCCTAAAATCTTCAAAATCCCTTTATATTACTGAAATATAACACAAATTTATCGGAATCCTTAAAAAAACAGGAATATTTCAAAAGAATTAAGGACAATTCAGAAATATGTATAGACCCTGATTATTTTTTATAGTTACTTCTTACAGAAATTCCCTGATTTTTGCTATTTTCTTCAAAATGCAAATAGGGTATCATACGGATAAAATCTTTAAAGTAGGGGTACTTTACGGACCTTAACTGAATATAAGGGGATATAGGGACGTTTTGTGAGGCCAGTGATTTCTTTAAAGAGAAAATTACACATCAGTGTGATGATTGAGATCATCACGTGCCTCAAAATGCCTCTTGAATTTAATTAACGTAGAATAATACATTTTTGTAAATTCGGTTTATTATTCAGGTGGTTGTAAGGCACGCCGCAGTACGAATTTTTCTACTTAGAGCTGTTTAACACAGTTTTGCTCACAAATAGAGAGACTTATTTTTTGTTCGGTAGAAGAAATGTGGCAAAAAATAATGACACCAATTTTAAAAATTGCCATACAGATTGTAGTATAAGCTTAGGGTATAAGATTATTTTTCCTTTTAGATTTCTAGAGAAATTGCTAATTGAAATTTAATTCTATTGGAAAATTTTAATTTCCGACTCATGTACCTTGAAGAGCAGATTTTATTTATTTATTATATATGTGTGAACGTCTTCTTGTTGTATACTGTATTCAACGATTGCTCTAGAGCATGATAAACTTATGTGTAAGACGAAATTGAAGAATCAAATATAAATAAATGCTGTAGAAAGTTGGACACTTACCTTGGATTTGTGAATGTGCTGGTGTTGAAATTCGCTATCGAATTCGGGTTCACTGAAGTAACTCTGATCCTCCCAATGAGGTGGAAGACCAGCAGTGCCCGGATGACCTCCAAGAGGACCTGGCATTCCATCCGAGCTTTCAAATAATCGTAGTACACTACGATCCCTGATATCTCTCAAATGGGACCTACAAATTTGCAAAATTAGTATCGTAAAAAAATTCAAAAGTATTCCGGTATGCAATTAGCAGTTACGGGTAGGTTACTTTTTAAATGGAACTAGTTATCGCTCCTGTTACCGTCGCAAAGTGTAACTTTTTCTTAGTTACTTTTTTATTTTAGAAATATAGATATGTATACACTATACCTATATGAGAAATATAGACTGTGTTAAAACCTATCTCATAACTAAGGGCTCATTTAATGCTCATTTAATGCCCTATTGTCAAATTTAATGCTCCACTGTAAAAAAAAAAAAAAACAGGGAGTTACGCTAGCTTAACGTTAAGCTGCCGGAACCCCATTTGAAATAAACGTTGAATCGAGTTCTTTCCTATCAAATAATTAAGGGTTCATTTAATGCTCTCCAAAACCACAAAAAATTATCTTCCAAAAGCCACACCTATTACTGGAAAATCACCCTGAATATAAATTATGCACAAATTGTAAATCTGACAATGCTGAGTTAATGCTCATTTAATGCTGCATTCCCAAATTTAATGCTCCACTATTTTAAAAAAACGGGGGTTACGCAAGCTTAACGTTAGGCTGACGGAACCTCCGGTTTAAAAAAATTAGTTCAGCATTAAATTTGGCAATGGGGCATCAAATGAGCATGAAATGAGCCCTTAATTATAGTATTGTCAGATTTACAATTTGTGCGCAATTTATATTAAGGGTGGTTTTTCAGTATGAGGGGTTGCTTTTGGAAAATATTTTTTTGTGATTTTGGAGAGCATTAAATGAGCCTTTAATTTTATGATAAGACATAACTCGAGTCAATGTTTATTTCACATGTGGTTCCGTCAGCTTAAAGTAAATCTAGCGTAACCCCCGGTTTAAAAAAAAAATAGTTAAGCATTAAATTTAGCTATGGGGCATTAAATGAGAATTAAATGAACCATTAATTATGGAATGTTCAGATTTACAATTTGTGCGCCATTTATATTAAGGGTGGTTTTCAAGTATTAGGAGTGGCTTTTGGAAAATAGTTTTTGCGGCTTTAGAGAGCATTAAATGAGCCTTTAATTATGTGATAGGACAGAACTCGATTCAACGTTTATTTTACATGGCGTTCCGTCAGCTTAACATTAAGTTAGCGTAACCCCCGGTTTAAAAAAAATAGTGGAGCATTAAATTTGGCAATGGGGCATTCAATGAGCAGTAAATGAGCCCTTAATTGTAGTATTGTCAGATTTACAATTTGTGCACAATTTATATTAAGGGTACTTTTACAGTATTAGGGGTGGCTTTTGGAAAATAATTTTTTGTGGTTTTTGCGAGCATTAAATGAGCCTTTAATTATGTGATATAACAGAACTCGATATAAAGTTTATTTCCTATGGGGTTCCGTCAGCTTAACGTTAAAGTAGCGTAACCCCCGACTTTTTAAAAATAGTGGAGCATTAAATTTCGCAATAGGGTATTAGACGAGCATTAAATGAGCCCTTAATTATGTGATATGACAGAAATCGATTTAACATTTATTTCACATGGCGTTCCGCCAACTTAACTTTAAGCTAACGTAACCCCTGGTTTAAAAAAAAAGTGCTGCATTAAATTTGTCAATAGGGTCTTAAATTAGCATTAAATGAGCCCTTAATTATTAGATAGGTATTAACTCGATTCGAAGATGTGGTTACGTCAGCTTAACATACCTGAAAATACAGAGTGAACCCCGAGGATATCAAACGATTTCATATAATTCTGATTATCAACTTCAAATAAAAATGGTACACTTTTGCGGAAAAAAATTAATTTTTAGACAGGGAAAAAAAACATTTTTCCAGGTATCTTTCTTTTACAGTGAAAAATACTTTTTACTAAACATAGAAGTTGTAGGTCTAGTGGAAATAAAAAAAGTGTCATATCTGAAATTTCTCATACGCTCCCAGAATCTGATTTTAAGAGAGAAAAAAAACGTTTTTTCCTTATTTTGATTTAATATTTAGAAGTTTCTCATTTTTTCAACTTTAGCAACAGTGTATTCACATTTTTTTAAATCCAAATTTGAAGAGCTTTTAGTTTTCAGTCAAATAATTAAATTTTGAACAAAATAGTTGAATTTTGAACCAAATTGTTGAATTTTCAACCTAAAAAGATCAATTTTCTATCAAATGATAGACTTTTAAACAAAATGATTAAATTTGGATCAACAACAGTTAAACTGCCAACGAAATAATTGAATTTTTAAGAAGACAGTTCCATTTTTAACATAAAAGGTGGATTTTAAATCCAAAAAGACGAACTTTCTGTCCCAATCAACGAATATTTAACAATATCGTTGAATTTGCAACCAAAGAGAATGAGTTTTTAACAAAATACTTGAATTTTCAACCAAATATTCGGATTTTTAACAGAATACTGGAATTGTTTACTACAAAAATAAATTTTCAACCAAATAGTTGTATTTTCAGCCTAATTTTCTAACTTCAAGTAAAAATATAAATTTGTAATTAATAAAATTAACATTATAGTTTCTTTTTCAAATAGAAATTAATTTACAAAAAAATGAATCTGTAACCAAGAAAATAAATTTTTAATAGAATGGGCCAACTTTTAACCAAAAAGACGAATTTTCTACAAAAGAGTTGAACTTTCCACCGCACATATTAATTCTCTGTTAAAAAGATGAATTTTCAGCGTAATAATTTAAATTTCAACCGGAGATGAATTTTCAATTAAAATGATGAATTTTTAACAAACAAAAACAATTTTTTTAATAAAGTAACTAAACTTTTAACCCAGAACTTAAATTTTCAAATCAAATAGACCCATTTTCAACAAATTTAACTCACAAGCAAAAGACGGATTTTTTTGTAAAATAGCTGCATTTTAAACCTAAAAATATACATTTTCAACGAAAAGTTCATTTTCACCACAAAAGTGGCAGTATTAACTAAAAAAGAGAAAATTTCAACCAAAAAGTATACTTTTCTACCAATAAAGACGAATGTTTAATGAAAAAAAAAATAATAATAAATAAAAAATGGAAAAGTTACATTTTTAATTAAAGCAAAGATCAAATTTCTATCAAAAGAGATGAATTTACAAAAAGAAATATAGACGAATTTTTAACAAAAAAAAAAGTGAATTTTCTACGAAAAAAGATTTTGCACTTTATAGACAAAAAAATTTATAAATTTTCTAGCCACGAAGATAAATCTTTTCGAAAACAATTGAATTTTCAACCAGAAAATGTGAATTTTTCACCAAAAAGTTTATTTTCATCCAAACAGTTGAATTTTCTATGAAAATCATGAAATTTGTAACTCAAAAAGAAAAATTTTCAACAAAAAAGTTTAATTTTCCAGCCCAAAACACTAATTTTTTTACAAAATAGTTCAATGTTTCCCCAGAAATAATGAATTTTAAACAAAAAACGATTAATTCTCAACCAATAATGGAATAGTTAAACTTTCAGTTAAAAAATTAATTTTCAACCCAAAGATTGACAGCAAAAAACTGTTAGATTTCAGAAATTTAAATGAAATTGTTGTTAAAATTGAAAACAAAATTGGGAATAAATGAGAAACTTTGAAATATTTTCGATTGTAGCTTCGTAATTTTCACCATGATAAAATGAACAATTTATTGTTAAATAGTGTGCTTTTCTATTTTCAAATAAAATAAAACATTATAACTCAAATGAAAACTACCAAAAAAATGGTTCGGCCACTTTTTTTTGTTCAGCAGAGTATTTTTCCTATTTTTTCTTTAAGGGAATACAAATTACAGGACCATCAGCAAAATTCAAGGGCTTTTCCAAGTCTTTCCAAATAAAAAAGAATGCAAGGCCTTTATAGGTTTTCAAGGATTTCAAGGATTTCCAGGACGCTAGACACCCTATTTATAGGACTTCATTCATATCTGTCGAATGAAAATTGTTATACTTTTGATTAAAATTAGCTGAGTTATGACCGCCATAATATTTCTAAAACAATACATTTTCTATAGAATTTCGATTTTCCGAGTATTAAGAAAATTATAAGTTTCCTATATTGGACTATAAATGTCTATGTCCCTGAAAATTATTATCTTTTTATTTCTAAAAATGTTTTTTTATATTTGCCTAGTATAGACCAAACAGTGGAATTTATAAACAAAAGTTAAATTTTTAAATTTTCAGTTAAAAAATTAATTTTTCTTCCAAAAAAGTCAAATCTTCTACAAAATATATAAATTTTTTGAACTAAAAAAGATAAATTTAAAACCAAATAGTGGAATCTTTAATCAAAAAATATAAATTTTTAACCAAGAATGGAATACTTAAATTTTCATTTAAAAGAATTAATAAAAAAGAATTTTTAGAAACGCAGTTCTTTCAAGTGTGTAGTTGAATTATCAACAAAATAGTTGATTTTTCCACTAAAAAGGATAATTTTTTTAATAAATCATTTAATTTTCAAATAAAAAAAGAGACATTTTTCAGAACTGAAAAATGCAGTTAAATTTTCACTGAAAACATTTAATTTTGAACAAAAATAAAGTTTAACAAAATAGTTAAATTTTCAAAGAAAAAGATGAATTTCAAATTAAAATAATGAATCTTTAACAAATATAATGAATTTTTATAAAAGTATTTCAAATTTCAACACACAAAAAGTGAATTCTCAATGAAAAAAGAAACAATTGATACGTCAACAAAAATGATTTTATTTTTAAATCAGAAACAGTTCAACTCAAAAAAAAAAGTTTTAACAAAACAGTTTAACTTTAAACCGAAGAGATAAATTTTAAAACCAAGGAGATTAATTGTTTACAAAAAAATATAATTTTCAGCAATAATGAATTTTTAACAATAAGACATGAATTATGAACAAAAAAGAAAAGTTGTTAAGCAAAAATTGAAAATTTATGTTTTCAGTCAAAAATGAAATACTTAAATTTTAAATTGAAAAAATGAATCTTAAGCGAAAAAAATTAATTCTCAATGAGAAATGTAATACTTGAGATCTCAAACGCAAATTGTTTGAATTTTAAAGAAAAATAGTAACTTAACCAAAAGGGCGAATTTTCAAAAAAATTGTTAAAAATTTGAACCAATGATATGAATTTTCAATCAAGAAGATTAATTTTTACAAAACAAAAAAACAGATAAACTAATTTTCAACAAATAACTAAAAATTTCAACAAAAAATAGAATACTTCGATTATTTTGAAAAAATAATTTTCAATAACAAAAAGTCATTGTTCATATTTCAACCAAAGATGTTAATTTTATATAAAAACAGTTTAACTAAACGAATACAACATTTTTAACAAAGTAGTTGAATTTGATGGAAAATGTATCAATTTTCAATTAAAAAAAGGTACATTTTAAAGAAAAAATGGAAAATTTTCAACCAGAAATGAAATACTAATGTTTGATTAAAAGGTTCAAAATAAATATTTAAATTTTCAGGGAAATAATAATATTTTTAACCAAAAAGAATCATTTTCTAATCAATAACAGTTGGATTTTTGTCTGAAGAAAGATAAATTTTTAAACCAAATAGATGAATCATAAAAAACAATTACTTTTAACCAATCAGTTGAATTCATAAGTAAATAGATGGATTAAAAATCTGTTAATCTAAATTAATCTTAATCTTTTAATATATAATATTAATAATTAATTCTAAAATATAATAATATAATATATATAAAATAATAAAGTATAATCTTAATTATATCTTTTAATCTTTTAATTGAAAGTAAAAATCTTTCAATCAAAAGAGACGAATTTTCAACAAAATAGATACATTTTGAACGAATTTCCATCCCAAAAAGACGAATTTTTTAGAAAACAATTGAATTTTCATCAAAAAAGTTCATTTTAAACCAAGAAAGAAGAATTTTTAACCAAGAGAGAAGACTCTTCTAACATAAAAGAGAAATTTTCAATCCAAATGAATGAATTTTCTATCCAAAAAGGCAAATATTCAAGAAAGCAGTTACATTTTCGAACAAAAAAAAATACTTTTTAATAAAACACTTGAATTTTTAACCAGATAATCGACTTTTTAACCAAAAATAATTAACTTTCAACGGAAATTAGAAAATTAATTCAGTTTGCTTTTTAAGCGAAAAGAATAGAAAAAGGAGGATTTTCATGATAACTAACTTTTAACAACTTTTAACAACAAATAAACTAACTTTTAAAAAAATAATTACATTTTCAAACAGGTGATGAATTTTCAAATAAAATTGTAAATTTTTGACTGGAATAGTTGAATTTATAACCAAAAAAATGAATTTTTAACTGAAATGATAAATCTTTAACTAGAATGATTGAATTTTTTAAGTAGAACTAATTTTCATATAAAGAATACGTTCGACCGTACATGACGAATTCTCCACTAAAAAAGGTAATTTTTCAATCAGAAATTTAATGATTAAAGTTTTAGTCACAAAATGAATTTCATTCAACCAAATTTTTATTCCATTTCAACCAAATAAATTTATGTCCGGTTAGTTCTAGTTTCGTTGATCTCTCCGAGATAGAAGGACGAGAAATTCGGATTAGTGCGAATCAGCACCTGTGTACCTTTTACGTGTGGTAAAGTGTTGCTAGCTGCAATTTCTAAAAATTGTTCTCAAGTAAAGGAGTTATGTTCGTCTGTTGAATGTAAGTATGTTCATGTACATTTATTTGTTATTTATCGATTTTTCATAATAATTTCTAAAAAATTTGGCAAAAATGTGATTTTTTCCATCAGACGCATGGGAATGAAATGTCCAATATGTATGAGAAGGATGTGTGACGACCGTCGTTCATCAATGTGCATCGAATGCCAGAAATGTCGCGAATAGTAAGCATTTCTTGTTGACAAAATTCGAGAGAAATTCGAAATAAAAAGATTTTCATGTAATTGTGGCATTACTTTCATTTCCCTTCCTTCATAACTGTGAATCATGCATTTTAAAATACCCCAACTTTGAGTTGGCGAATTTTTTCCAAAAAAGTGATTTTTCAAAAATGCTGCTTTATTTATAACAAATTTTCATGGAGAAAATGAATGATTATCCAAATTTTTATAGAAACATTAGATTCAACAGGAAATTACGCACAAAAACATGTGTTTAACATTTTTCTAGTCTCAATCTCCTTTTTTATATTCGAAGTTGAAAATGCAAACGCCAGCTTCGCACCAGTGTACCTTTAGTAGGGGACAGAAAGGAGTGTACCGTTTGAGGGCTAACATAATTATTAATATAATAAAAACTTGAATTTTGTTAAGATCAGAAATAAATTCCCGGTGTTTCAATTAAATTCGCGGTCGACTGGTTAATCAACTGAACATGTAAGTTTTATTTGAATACGAAAATCTTGAATTTTATCCTATCTAGAGTAGAGTGGTTTCCCTTATACTCCTACAGTTACGATAACTAGTTCAATGGAATTATGGTTACTACCCATCACTGAAAATTAAACGTATAAAAACTAACTCACCTCAAATCTTCGAGTTCGTAAAACATATCCTTACTGCTGTCATGAATATAAACTTTAACATGAGGACTATCTAAATATTCCATGGTAAGTTGCTTTGGAAAACTCCTGACAAAGAGAGCCTTAACAGTATCTATACTTGTAATTTCATTTGGAAGTAATGCACGTTTCGTCTCACTTCTGTACTGAAGGAACACCAATCCTAAAATAACAAATATAAACTTAAGAAGCACTTTACATTTTTTTCATTAATTTTATATTAGGGAAACTGACTTCCAAAATTATGTTCTTATATGCTTTACAAAGATAATCTTTTATTTTTTCTAGTAAAGCAATTATAGCAAAAGCATAAAATTTGAAAAATTTCAGGTGCTCTTAAAAATATGTGTTCCTTTTGAAGAAAAAATTATGTATAAATTTGAGCTAAAATTTGGAATAATATGAATTTTTTATATTAATCAATATATTTGAGTCTTTCCATTTGAAGGGTTTCATTTTTACCAAAATATTTTAATTTTCTATCTGAAAGCAAGATGAATTTGAAACTAAATCGTTAAATTCTCAAACAAAGGAGATGAATTTTCAACTGAAATTATGAATCTTCAAACAAAAAACGGAATTTTTACCAATGTAGTTCAATTTCAATCAAGTATTTAAATTTTTAACAAGAAAACACGAATTTTCAACAAAATAGCTGAACCCTCTACGTTTTTTTTTTAACAAAAAAGATAGAATTTTAAACCAAATAGATAGAATTTTTTTTACCAAAATAGTTCAATTTTTAACAACAAAAATTATTTTTTTACCATGATATAAATTTTAAAACGAATTTTGAACGAAGAAAGAAAAAAAATGTTCTAAAAATTGTTGAATTTTGAAACCAAAGAGACAAGTTTTCTACAAAATAGTAGAATTTTTACGCCAAAAGATTGAATTTTTAACAAAAATTACTTTTCGACCAAGTAGCCCAATCTTTTAACAGTAAGACATTAATTTTCAAAAAATTGGTTAATTTTTTATGCCGAAAATATTAATTTTTAACAAAAAAATTCATTTTCAGCCATATAATTAAATTTTCTACCATTTTTGAACCCTCTACAGAATTTTTTTTATCAAAGAGATGAATTTTCAAACTGAAAACATGAATTTTCAACAAAAATTTCAGTTATTTGTCAACCAACTAGTTGAACTCTCCACTAAAAAGTTTAATTTTTGACAAATACATGAATTTTTAACCAAAAAGATGAATTTTCAAAGAAAAATATAATTTATTTCTAACAAAAAATATTTTAATTCGAAATCAAACACAGCTGCATTCAAGCAAAAATGCGAATTTTCATCAAAATAGCTGAATCATCAACCAAATTAGATTAATTTTCTGCCAAAATAGTTGAATTTTCAACACCAAATTTAATTTCTTTTTACCAAGAGATAAATTTTAAAACAAAAAATGTTTGAATCAAGAAAAAATCCCATAATTGTTCGATTTTCAAACTAAAAAGGTTTAGTTGTTATATCAAAATTATTAATTTTCAACAAAAAAGTTAATTTTCAACCACTTTTGAACCAAAAAGACGATTTTTCAACAAAAGATGATGTAAAAATTATGTAAAAATGTAAAATGTTCAACCTGAGAGATGATTTTTCAAGAAAATAGCTAAACCCTCTACAGAACTTTTTTCGCCAGAAGAGATGAACTTTCTAACTGAAAATGTCAATTTTTAACACAAATGTTGATATTTTTCAACCAACTAGTTAAACAAACTACAATTACTTTCTACAAAAATAACTAAATTTTTAATAAATAATGAATTTTCAACCAAAATAGATGAATTGTCAACGAAAAATCTAATTTATTTCTACCAAAAGATTTTTATTTTAAATCATAGATTTTAATTTAACCAAAAATGCGAATTTTCAACAAAATAGCTGAATCCTCAACCAAATCAGATTGAGTTTCTTCCAAAATAGGTGGGTTTTCGAAAAAAATGTTTTTGCTAAAAGAGATTAATTTTGTAACAAACAAAAAATTTTAATTTTGAACCAAAACAAAAAATCGTTTGACTGTTTAATTTTTAATAAAAAATACGAGTTTTCTACAAAGCAGTTTCATTTTCAAATTTAAAAGATGACTTTCCAACATAAACATTATTAGTCAACCAAATAGTTGAACTTTCCACCAAAATACATGAATTTTCAACCATGCAATTAAATTTTCAACCATGCAGTTAAATTTTCAACCAAAATAGATGAATTCTCAAAGAAAATTATAATATTTAAAATTATTTCAACCAACAAAAAAAAAATTAGTTTGAAATGAATCGTAGTTCAATTTAATCAAAAAAAGACGAATTTTTAACAAAATAGCTGAAGCCTCAACCAAAAGAGTTTAATTTTCTATCCATACTTGGCCCATAAACATCTCTTAATAGGAGATATACAAAAAAATCCTAAAGTATGTTTAAAGTAACTAAAATTAAAGAACCAAACTGCAAAAATCATAACTAAGTTACGTTACACGTTACTTCTTAAAAAAGTATCGAATTTAGCGTAAAAGTTACAAATAAACATAACTTTTTAGTAACTTATTTAATTCTTACAAGATACTACCCAGCACTAATGGAAGATGAGTAGACGAATTCATTGGATCTTTAACTCACATGCTTACTAATTTTATTATTGCGAAAAACAACCACTAAGAATAATTCTTCCAAAAATCCAATTTTACCGTTCAATTTGCAGTAAAAATTCAAGAAAATAATTTCTGTGATATTTTTTTGTATATTTGAAAATAAGGAAGGTTTAAGGAGTAATAAGAAAGAAAGATTTGAAAGCTTTAAGGCCGATGAAGGAGTACTAGGTATTGTTGGTTTTATGGTAGTTAAAAAAAATATATTTTCTAGAGCACCTTCAATTTCGAAAATGTTAATTTTTCGGACCACCCTATAATTGGCAATGCATAAAATAATAGGAATAAAGGCTTTAAGCATTATTTTGAGTTTCTCGTATGCGATGAAGCAAAGAATGAATAAATTGGAAGTTTGGTTACCTAATGGTCGTTCCAATGTTTTACTTGGAGTTCGTACAACCGGCAGGCTACTCCGTTGTTTTCCACCTCTCCGAAAGCCGGTACTAGAAGTCTCGACTTCGGACATGATACCCGGGTCATCATCAAAAAGCATCGCCGACGAGGGTGGTGGATATCCACGCGGAAGAGGTGCCTGCGAAATCAAAATCTTTTTTCAAAATGCAAAGAATCATGACAAAAAACAAATGTTAACGTAAACATAAACAAGTTTATTTCCACGTCCACAATATCAAAAAAAAATTTCTTCATCGACAACATTTCAAAGGTAGCACAGCACAGCATATCAACCCACATTAAGCCGATTTTGAGGAGAGACAAAAACGTTCTATAAAGTCTAAATTTTAGTTTAACCCTTTAAAGGGCATACTGGGTGTAAACACCCAGCAACTAATTTGCGCTTTAACAAAACGTACCAAATTCAAGAAAATGGAACATATGGTGCCAGATTAACAAATGACATGAAAACCTATTTTTCCATGTCATTTTCACATCAAAGTAGGGTGTTTCATTTTTCATTGAATTGAAGCTTTTATTTTTTAGAATAAATACCTTCTTTGGAATGAACATTATAAGACTAATTTTATTTTGGAAGCGCCGTATCTCGGAAGTATCCAAGTAACATTTGAAGTAAAAATATCAAAAACTTAAAAATTTATGAATTTTAAAATGAAAGACGTCATTTTTTAAATTCTGTTTCCAAAAAGGACATTTTTAACTACTTTAAGTTTCAAAAATTGTTATGAAACCTTTTGCTCCTTAAACTAGATAGATTGAACATCATTAATTGGATTTCTTGTAGAAAACTATCCAATACCGTCGACCTAGCACACGGTTGAATACCCTTGGGTACCTAACACCCAGTATGCTCTTTATGTAATTTTACGAAAGTGTGCCCTTTAAGGGTCAATTAAAACCTTTGAATTTCGTTTCTAAATTTCAAGCCAAAAAGTTCAAGTTTCAACCGAAAAGTTCATTTTAAGCCAAGAGAGATGAATTTTCAACCAAGAAATATGACTTTTCTACGACCGAAAATAACTTTTTAATTGAAACTGAAGAATGAAAAAAACACAGAAACACATGAATTTTAAACAACATAATTGAATTTTCAACTAAAAATGATAAGTTTCCAAACGAAAATGGAATACAGTTAAATTTTCAGTTAAAAAAATTACTTTTCAACCAAAAACAATTATAAATCAGTTGAAACAAACAAAAAAAAACTAATTTTTAGCAAAATAATTAATTTTTCAAGCTAAAAAGTCGAATGTTTTAGAAAACAGTATTTAGCTATTTATATAAGATTCAGCGGCCCAAAATTTTATTGAAATTAATTAAATTGATTTAAAATAAAAATTGAAAAAATAAATTTAAGTAAATTATTTTGATGTTTTTGAGATCTTTTGGCTGTGCTGCCCTTACTTTGTTTCCCTGTGCATATCCGAATTTTGTATCTTTGAATATCTTGGATTGGTACAATTAATATTACCTAATTGATTGAAATAAAAACTCTTTAAAGATTCGTGTAAAATGCAGTTACCCATTTAAAATATAATTAATTAGAGAGTACACACACAGTGAAAGAGATGATATTCATGCTGAAAACAGTTAAGAAAGTAGCACATTAAAGAAGAAGGTGTTAGTAAAATTACCTTTCTCTGACGAGATTTTGTCCCCATCTGTATGCAAATTCAAATAGAAACACATAGAAATTACGCTTGAGGATAAAAAGTAGAATTAAAATGAATAATTAAAAATTACTGGAATGCATTTCAGGCCTCGGGCTCATACTTTTTTTTTTAAATAGTATGCAAAATAGTGTAATGCACTTGTTGAAATATTTAATCAAGGGGTTAATTACTTTTTAAACCTGGCATACAATCAAGGTATACATAAATCCTGGAAAAAAATTCCATGACATTTCCAGATTTTTTTTCAGAGATATCTCAAGACTTTGTGATGTATGATTTTTCGATGTATGATTTTTCACAGTAAAAACCATTCAAGTATTTCGCACTTTTTGTATAGTTAAATAGATAGATTTATTTCTCCATTGTGTGCTTTTGCAAGCTTTTACAATATTTGATGAACCCTCAATTACATACGAGGGTAGTTCAATAAGTCCTTAGAATGACCAACAGATGGCGCGCGAATCGCTCCAAATCATCTGTTTTCAGTCAGCACCACTTCCGACTAGATATAT
>NC_046663.1:45955551-45996779 GCF_010883055.1 Belonocnema kinseyi
AGAGCTCCAAGGAGATTATGTTGAAAAATAAAAAAAAAATTACCCAAAAAAAATTGTTTTTATACTTCATTCTAAGGACTTATTGAACTACCCTCGTATTAAGCTTAAATCTAAATTACTTTTACGTCGCTCGATTTACATTTTTACTTAAATTTAATTCTTCCTTCTCTCTCCCCTTCTTTTCAAAAATCTTCGTCCATTCGCAGATAATGGGGCTCGGCAATTCTACTAAGCATTCGGCTACATGTTGCTCTAGAGCTATTCCTGTTCTATCCCCAATCCAATCCTTAGTATCTCTGGATAAATCTGAGTTTGACTGTCCTTTCAAGCCGGGACATCTTATAATGTGAGCAAGATTTTCTTCACTTTCCTCGCAGAGTCTGCAACTAGTATCAACACATCCCTTGTTACCCGCTTTCCCAACGTTTCCGCATCGGATCCTTGCCCATTGCTCTTTAAGTGAGAAGCTTAAATTTGACCTATCCTAATATTCTTCTCTTCCTATATTATTTTTCCAATTTTTGTATTCCTTACAGTAACTTGAGCTATCTAACTTTCCCCAGTCCGACTGTATTTCCTGATCTATTCTCATATTTTTTACTCCTGCTAGCTTATTTTCACCTCCTCCTTGCTTATCCCTTTCCAAATCCAATTTAATGATTCCCTATCTCCAATCTGTCTAAACGCTTTCTCAAGTGTTGCTCCCCATTTGGAAGGATTCTTCTTCGAAATCCCCCGTAGTTCCTCTTTTAAGCAAATTTTTGGGCATCTATTTTCCTCCATGTTCATGATTTCTAGTAAATAGTTTCCTGCTCTGTTCCTTGTTTCCATTTCTAAACTGTGTCTTCCAGATTCGAACCTCCAGATATAGCCTGGGGTGCCTCTATCTAGTCCCATTGCCATTTTTATAAACCCTCCCTGTAGCTTCTCGATTTCTTGTCTTCTTTCCCATCCCCAAATTTCTGCTCCATATAAACTGCCTGCTTTTACCAATGTATCCATCAAATATAACCTTTTCCCTAGTTTACTTATATTTGCCCTTTTCATAACCCCCCATGCAACATTTGTGGCTATTCGCGCTTTTCCTACCATTTTCGGGATGTGCTTAGTATACGTTCCTCCTGTCGAGAACCACAATCCTAGATATTTATAACATTCCACTATTTCAAGTTCTTCTCCTTCAAATCTCCAAGATTCTCCAGCCTTTTTCCTACCCCCCCCCCCCCCTTCTTCCTAAATATCATTACTTTAGTTGATTTTCGTCACGCGAAATACCTAACCTCACTTTTCAGTTGGCTATTACGTTTTAGTGCGTACTAATTTTCCTAGAAAGGAAAAAACATGAATAACACTCTCACAAATTAAGCCACTTCCCGTATTTCAAACACAATAACACAGCTGACGCTCCGCATACACTTAAGTATATTTTAAAACGGTTTTGTCCCCAAGATTGAGCGACGCGCGTTCTCACCACAACTCTTTCGCACTTCTTGTATATACATATATATTTTTTTTGTAAAACTGATTTAGGTACTACTTTCAATTGCATTTATAAGTTTATCAAAATAAGTTGTTGAAATTTTAATCCGCAAAGATGAATTTCCTGTAAAAAAGACGCATTTTTAACAAATGAGCGTCAAGCGTTGGTCTACTAGCAGCAGTTGCTGTAAGTGGAGGTAAAAAAATCGTGGGTTGTAAACACCCAGTGTGCACTTAGTGAGTGAAAAAGTAATTTTCGAGCAAATTTTTGTTTGAAATTTTATTGATTTTTGTTTACTTTCTAACGTCAGTATATCACATGAAGTGAAATAATTTTTTTTTCGATTATTTCATACATTTTTACTTTGTAGATGGCTTATAACTTACGGCAGCGCGTCATGCGAGAGCAGACTGTGGATGTGTTGAATAAAATATAATGGTTGAAATACAATTATATATGCCTCTTTTTTAGTTTCTTGTATTTTTATAGTATTACATGTCAAAGTTCCTGAATTTTTATAATAATAAATCGAATTAAAAGCAAAAATCGGATTCATCATTTTATCATAAAATTGACTTTTCAACTGTGCAAAAAAATATCTTTTTTGAAAGCACCCATGTTGCAATATTTCTGTTTTAAAAGTATACTATTTCAAAAGTACAGTCCTAAAATTTCAGGTTAAAATAATTAAAATTGCATGAGTTCTGAATTTTTAAGTAAAAACCCCACTTTTTAACTTCTTTATTTGAATATTTTTTTTAACAAACTTAAAATAATAAATGACTATAAAATCAACTTTACCCTATGAAAGATACCTTAAACTATATCGGATAATTTTATTGTGACAAAATATTCAATAGGGGTTAAACAACACATGATTAAATTCGCTGGGGTGGTGAACACCCACGAAGCACTTTCCGTGAATTTTACCATGTGTGCAATCTGATAGTTAAAAATCGAATGTTCAATCAAAAATATTAATTTCCAACTAAAATGATGGAATATTTAACAGGAATGCATACACTTTAAGTTACAAAAATTAATTTTGCACCAAAATGATGAATCTTTTTCTATAGTAGTAGAATTTCGAAACAAAAAATTCTTTTTTAACAAAAGAGTTTAATTTTCATTGAAATAGTTGAAGCCTAGTCCAAATTATAAATTTTCGATTAAGATGATGAATCTTTAACTAGAATAGTTGAACTTTCAACCAAGGCGATTAATTTAATTTAAAAAAATGCGTATTTAAAAAAAAAAAAAAATAGTTGAATTATCAACTAAAAAATATAAATTTGTAACAAAAATGGTATAATTAAATTTTAAACCAACAAAAACAACCCATTTTTCAACAAAAGACTAAAATTTCTAACCAAAATAATGAATTTTCGACCAAAACGATTAATCTTAAACCAAGAAGACGATTTTTTATCAAAATACACATTTTTTAACTAAAAAAATAACAAATTTCAATCAAAAATTGAATAGTTAAATTTTCAGTTTAAAAATTTTAATTTTAACCAAAAAGGTCAATTTTAATCTAAAATGATACAATACAATAGACGAATTTTCAATTAAAATGATACATCTTCAACATAAAAATTCATTTATAACAATCAAAAACAGAATACATAGTTCAATTTTGAATTAAAAAAAATTATTTCCAACAAAAAAACCAACAAATTTTCAATAAAATATTTTTATTTAAAAAATGTAGACAGAATCACAAAAAAATTCCTTGTGTTCAAAAAAATGTCCTGACATTTCTCGATTTTTTCCAGGTATATGAAAATTCCCTGAAATTTCAGGTTTTCCAGGTTTGCCAGATGAGCAGGCAATATACATCTCCCATAAAATCGTATAAAAATTCTTAGAAATATCATTAATCTTTTTAAATCTCTCAACATATTTATGAAATCCGTAAAAATCCCTACAGGTCTATTGAAATTTCATTTCCTATCTTTTAAAATTTGTTTAAATACCTTCAAATATTTGAAATTTTCTGAAATAACTTGGAATATTTTAAAACACTCTACAAGTTTTTAAAAGAAAGCGACAAAGTAAGTGTACTAGCAATCAACTTAAACAAATATTAGCTTTAGTATCCTTTTTAAAAATACTGGCCAAATAGTTGCATTGCGAAACAGAGTAAAAATAACAAAAACTGTCAATAGTGGCGAGAGCCCGAGGCCTGTCGGTCGTATATACGTCTATAAATCGAAACAAATATAATATAAATATATATAGAAATGAATTTCTTTAAATATTAACTGAAAACATATCACGTGGTTCTGGAATTAATAATGTGGCAAACAAAAATGTGAAATAGAATTTTAACAGTTAGTAGATATGCAGGGGTGTTTCTAAATAAAAATTCCTACCTTACCGACATCGAGAACGTTTTACAGCTTAACTGGTTCATGCCTGTGCTAGATTTCTAGAGAGTTCTCGAAGGGTCATGATTACGTCACAAAATGAAATTACGCAACTTTTCAGAGACGAATTTGCACAAACAAACTTCAAGATTATACTTTGATTTGTTTTTAATGTTCTCATAACCATATGAAGCAATAGAAAATTAAAGGACAAATTGAAAGTGTTTTGACGTAAACGCTTAATTGAGATAAACTAATAACCTTGAAGCGGTTTACGCAAATTCGAAATTTGTGTTTAGACCCCCCCCCCCTCACCCCCGTATACCAGCTAATGTTAGACAAAAAAGTGTGTAGTGCCCTAAAATGGATAAAAATTGTAATATGTTTCCAGAAAAAAAGTAATTCGAATTCTACTAAATGAGAAAACTTAAAACTCCCACGAAACCTTACAAGGAAGGATCGTGAATCTTCTTGATCTCGAAAGAAGATTCTCTTTTATAACTCAAACTAAAAAAGTTCATGGAAAAAGTTCTAAGATTTAGCAACAAAGTGTTATAATTTAATTAAAACTCTTTTCATGCATATTAAAACAAAAAAGCATTATAAAGATTTCATAAAAAGTGTCTTATTAACAAAAAAGTCCACAAAGAATTGTTAAAAGTGAAAAATCGATGGTGGAAGAATCGCCGGTGATGGACAGAGATAACGTAAATTTTTCATTTTCCTGGTCTAGGAAATAATACGACTTTTTGGCATTTGTACGTACTAACTCAGAATTTTACTTCTTTTCGAAAATTCCCTGAACCAACTCCAAATTGTCATTCTTTTTAAAAATTTGCTGTTTCAAACCGGAATCACAATTCATTATTCTTTTCGAAGAGTTCCTGTTCCAAGTAAATATTGTAATTTTTTTGGAAAATTTACTGTTCCAAGTCAGAATTATAATTTTTTTCGAAAAATCTCTGATCCAATTCAAAATTACATATAACTGCTTTATAAAACTTTCTTTTGTAAAATATTAAAATAATGAATTCATTTCCCTTGGTCTAGCTCCTGCCAAAAGTTCAAGTACAAAATTTCAAGAAAATAGTTGAATTTTGAATTGTCAACCTACAAAGACAAATTTTCAACTAAATAGTTGAATTTAAAAAAAAAACTTCAAGCAAAAAGACGATTTTTTTAGAAAACAGTTGAACTTTCAACTAAAAAGTTAATTTTCAACCAATAAAAATGGATTATCTACCAAAAACGATTACTTTTCCACCAGAAAAAATTAATTTTCAATCTATAAGGACGAATTTTCTATAAACAAGATGAATTTTCAACCAAACAGTTGAATTTTAAAAACAAAGACTAATTTTTTACAGGACTGTTGAATCATCAACTAAAACGTTAATTTTCAACCAATAATGATGAATTATTAACCAAAACAAGGATAACTTTTCCAAAATAAGAGACTATTTTTTTAGCAGACAGTTAAACTACCAACAACATGATAAGTTAAATTTTCTACAAGAAAGATCATTTTCACCAAGAAAAATATGAATTATCAAACAAATAGTTGGCTTAAAAAAATTATAATTTTCAAGCAAGAAGAATTTTTTAAAAGGCAGTGAAATTTTTAATAAAAAAGGATGACTTTCCCACCGTAAAAGATGAGTTTTCAATCCATTAGGATGATTCTCTTATCGAAACAGATGAATGTTTAACCAAACAGAAGAAACTTGATTTTTCAACGAAAACGTTAATTTTTAACCAATAAAGATGAATTTTTAATGAAAAGTATGACTTTTTCACCATAATAGACTTTTTTCAGAAGGCAGTTGAATCAACAACCTAAAAAGTTGAATTTTCATGGAAAAAAATGTGAAATATCAACCAAATAGACAACTTAAAAATAATTTCAACCAAGGCGGAGAATTTTTTAGAAGACCGTAGAATTTTCAACCAAAAGGGTGATTTTTCCGCAATAAAAGATTAATTTCCAATTTATTAGTTCGAATTTTCTATCGGAAAAGATGAATGTTCAACGAAATATTTGCGTATTGAAGCCAAAAGGACGAATTTTTTAGAAGAAATTTAAATTTTCAACCTAACATATAATTTTTAACAAAAAAATTTGACTTTTCTGCGAATTTTTAATCCAAAAGGATGCACATTTTATCCAAAAAGGCGAATTAAAAAAAAGTTTAATTTGCGCGACTAAAAAAGATGAATTTTGAACAAAGTAATTAATTTAATTTAATTTGCATTCAAGTGAAAGCAAAACGAGAAAAAGGGAAAAAATTTAAGTTTCCTGAAAACAGAAGGGAAAAGGGGAATTCTTTAAAAAGGAGAATAGGCTGAAGAGTGTGAAGACTGTGGCTGAATTTAAAATGAATCAATTTTTAATGTTTTACATCAAAAGTCTACAATTTTTATTTTTGGTTTTCAATTTCAATTTCACAAGTTTCATTGTGATTAAAATTGGAACTAAGTGGGGGAAATGAGGGAAGGGAGAAGCAAAGAAAGCGATAAATGAGGGGAGAAGTAGTGAAAGTAGGGAAAAACGGGGCGAACTAAGGAAATTCAGGGGAAATGAAGGTTGGAATGGTAAGGGAACTGAGGGGAGGGGGAGTAGTGGAATTTATGGGAGGGAAAATAGAAGTTCGGAGAAATGTGGTCAGGGGAAGTGAGACGATGGAATTAGAGTAATTAAGGGGAAATGGAGGTAAGGAATTGGGGGCGGGAGAGTAAGGAAAGTTAAGGGGAGGTAATGAAAATAAAGGGAGGGGAAGCAGGGGACGTTAGGGGAAATGAGGGTATGGGAGGTAGGTGAAGTGAGGATATAGGGAAGTCGATGAAGAAGTTGGGTTAGGAATTTCTTTGGGAAATAGGGGAACTAAAAGTCGCAAAAAGTCGCAGATTCCGATCCATAGAAATTAGTTTTATGAAACGTTATTTCTGCCACATAGATGTTAGTGACTAATTTTCAGTAAACTGTGGATGTAAAATATACCTCAAGATCCATAGTGTGTCGGCCAGTCAGGGTTCCGTATTGGCTGTGAACTGGTGGTAGGTGATGGGGATGGAGTGGATGAATTTGTTGAGCAGAGTTGAATGGTTGGTGATGCAAGGAAGGCTGATGATCGCCGCTGAGGGTATGCCGTCGAGGCTCGTCCCTCGAGCGGCCCCCGCCGCCACTTCCGGAAATACCGGAACCCCTGGTTCCCGCACTTCCAAAAACACTGCCACCACCTCCACGTCTGTTGGAGGGGTCGTTCGCGCCCTCACCCTCCGTCCTTCCGGATCCGCCTGAAATCATCATTTTTAAGTATTATTAACAAATGACTTGAGTTGAGTATGTAGACTTGACAGACCAAAATGCCAAAATTATCCGAAAACAGGCGATATAGGGTGATTTTTCACGAAAATAGGGGAATAAACTCTCTTAAATAAAAATAATGAAGGTACCATATTAAATTTAATATGAAACGCTTTAAATTACTCAGATGAAATACACTGTATTTTCCAGGAAAAAATTGAATTTTAAACCAAGAAAGATTTTTAAAGTTTCTAAATTTAAGAAGCAGCAAGTTAAATTTAACCTCTATTTGAACTTTTTAACTGATTTGTGATGAATTATCCGTTTGGAGAAAAAATCATTTTTTTTCGATGATACTTTATAAAAACCAAACTCTCGCTTTTAGTCCAGTGTCGGGGATTGCCTACAAATAGCTTTTGTCACAATTGGGGGGGGGTCCAAACGTAAAACCGTCAAGGCCGCCTGAACCGTTTCCAATTAGATTGCATTATATTACGCAATATACTGTATTGGATACTCGCGCACTGTGGCAAGCAAAAAACTAATTCTCAACGAAAAATATAATAATTGATATTTCAGCCAAAAGAGATTATATTTTTAAATTTATAAAAGAGTTGAGTTTTTCAGTTAAATAATAAACAAAAATTAATTTTTAACAAAGTAATTCAACTTTCAAACAAGCAAATTAGTTTTCTAACATTTAAATTTTTAGTTGAAAAGATTAATATTCAATCGAACAAGATGCATTTTTCAACTAAAGAGATTCATTTTCTATGAAAAAACAGAAGTTTCAATAATTCAAACAGTTGAATTTGTAACAAGAGAGTTGAATTTTTAAGCTAAAATTCGAGTTAGCTTTGAAACTCGAAAAAAGAACTGTCAACCTTAAGCGAAAAATTTTTAGGTCACAAATACCAATTTCTCAGCAGATAGATCAATTTTCAACTAAAAAGTTCATTCTCGACCAAGAAATATAAATGTTCAATGCAAAAAAAAAAAGACTTTTATACCAAAAAAGATTAATTTTTAATCCAAAAAGACAAATTTTCTATCGAAAAAAAAGAAGAATTTTCGACAAAACAGTTGTATTTACTTATTGGGTTCTATTAATTCAGTTCTCAATTTAAATAGCCTAAAATATTTCAAACCCTTTAAAATCACTTCAAATTATAGAAAGCTATTACAAATTCCTTCGAATACTTGAAAACACCCTAAAATATTTCGAACCTTTTTGAAACCATATAAAATCCATTGGAATTTTGTAAATCTCTTAAAGATTGCTCTTGAATGTTCCTTGGAATTTTTAGAAATCCTTACAATCCTTTAAAATCTCTTCAAATGATTGAAATTTATCGGAAAATATTCGGAATCTTTAATACTCCGAAACATTTCAAATCCTTTGAAATCTTTTGAAATGCTTGAAAACTTTTTTAAGCACTAGAACATTCCTTGCAATTTTTAAAAATACTGTAAATTCTATCAAATTCTTTAGAATCCCTTCATACTATTGTAATCTATTACAAATTTTTTGGAATCTATAAAATGCCCCAAATATTTCAAACCCTTTGAAATCACTTCAAATTATTGAAGACTATTAGAATTTTCTTCAAATCTTTTAAAAGGCTATATTTTTTAAAGTATTTTCAAAATCTTACAAAATCCCTTGAAATTTTATAAAGCTGACAAATTTTTCTGAAAAATCCTAGGAATTTTTAGAAATCTTAAAAATCCCTTTAAATGATTGAAATCTATTAAGAAAATCTTCGGAATCATTTAAAATACTTCTTGAAAGTTCCTTAGAATATGTAAAAATACCCTGAAATCTTTTAAATACCTTTGAGTGTTTTAAAACTTTCAAATTATTGAAATCAATTAAAAATTATTTAGAACCCTTTAAACGAATAAAAATGAGAAAAAGGGGAAGTTTTTTCAAATTGGAAAAAAGGGAAAAAGCGGGCCATAGGAGAATGTGTGAAGTCAGGGCATGATTTTAAAATCTTTATTTTGATGCAAAATCCTGTTATACAAAACAAGAATCCAACGACCTCTTTATTATTTTTTTTCGAAAATTTTATTTTTTTGTTGTTTTTTTTGTTTGTTTTTTTTCAGATTACAATAGGGTTTTTTTGGTTTTCGTTTATTCATTGTGGTCCAAATTTGGTCGTTGAATTCTTGTTTTGTATAACAGGATTTTTCATTAATTTGATTATTGGACGTTAAATGGGATTTTTAATTTGGATTTTGGTCTAATTTAAATTTCGTAAATTTTAATCTTTATTTTAGTGAAAATATTAAAATTTAACAATATGCTAGATACGTTGTTGAATCTTTAGTCTTCAATATTTTATCACTTACACTACATGTAGTCCAGTCTCAGAAAGCCTCGACCCTCTGCAAATTAGTCTATCAAATCGTTTACAATTGCACCATAGAAAATGTTCAAGAATTCCCCTTCCCAGGGCAAACCCTTTTGACCCTACACGTAATACTGATCCCTTCTCTTAGAGACCATTATTTCCCCTTGCACTCGTGAGCATGTATCCAATTAATAATAAGTCTGCCTGCTTTTTCAGGCTGCTTTGATGGGACGAAAGAAACGATTTTGTAAATTTTATAATTGAAAAAGTTAACTAACAAAGAAGTTATGAATATAAGATGAGTACCAAATGAAAAACAATTAAAATAGTTCATATAATTCATTATTAGTATGGTATAAATGGCTTATTATTTATACTAAATCATCAGGGTAAACCCAAAAAACGCCAAAATAATTAGATTCATTCGCAATATCACAAAAACTTTGTATGTAGCATTATGAACAAATTTAAAAAAAAAATCTTACTATTGGGCAAGTTGATTGAGATTATTCAAATTTTTTATTTTTAAAGTTTTGTTGGGTATCTAACAGAAATTTTTTTTAAATTTTGTTGTGTATAGTTACTATTTTTTACTGATCTTGAAACACGATTCATTTTTAAACAAAAAAACAACCCAAATTTTCGATCCGTGTTTTACATCAATAATCATCGAAATCGTCACTAATAATCAACTAATGTAATTAACTCATTACAGTAATTATCAATGAATATAACTAACTAGTGTTAACCAGTAATTAATTAATCACTATAATTGTCAAAAAAAAAAATAATAATTATCACTGCTCAGATGATAAGGTTGTGTAAAAATGGCTCACGTTTCAGGATCTACAGAAAAAGAAACAAATTTGGTTTGAAACTTAAAAATATGTACGTTCTTCTTTAGTTTATCAAAAAGGACTTCAAAAAATAGAAAAATAAACGAAAGTTTTTTTTTATGTTAAAATTAGGTACAGTTTCAAAAAGTGAGTTTTTCGTAATTTTTTGAAATATTATGTTTTGACGAAAAAAATTTGCTTACTTTTTTCGAAGATTATTCACTTCCAGTAACTTTGCCCCAAGAAAATAGAAAACTAGATTTTTTCCTTAAGCAAACAATTTTTAATTTATGAATGAAAATTTTAATGTTTTCTGTGCGGAAAAAAATATCTAATTTTTTAGTAAAGTTTGCGGAAGAAAATAACCGTGAAGAGAAAAAATTTTTTAAAAAACCTTTTCTTCGAGATACAATAAATAAACAAACACGCACATATTTTGTAAGTTTGAAACCAATATTTCTTCTACTTTTTTGCGGATCCTGTGTAAAAATAACTCAGCTCTCAGAACACGCCAAAATAGAACAACAATTGGAAACTGACAAAAATGGAGGTATTTCCTTAATTTATTAAAAATAGCATCAAGCAATTAAAAAATTCCTTAGAACCACTTTAAATATTTGAAATCTAGCAAAAATACCCTAAGATATTTGATATCCTTTAAAATGTCATAAAAATTTAAGAGCTCTTGAAACACCTGTGAATATTTTTAACACGTCCTAAAATCTTTAAAATCTCTTCAAACTATTGAAATGAATGGAAAATTCGTAGAATCTTTTAAATTACCCTTAAATGTTTAAAATCCTTCATAAATCTGATTAAATTACTGAAATCTATTGAAAATTTCTTGGAATCTTTTAAAACACCATAAAGTACGTTAAATTTCTAAAATGTTTAAAAATTACCTAAAATATTTAAAACGTTTTAAAAATCCTTGACGTTTTTAGGACTCAACATTCATTTGAATTTTAAAAAAAACCCTAAACTCTAATTTTTCGTTTGAAATCTTTTGAAATTATTGAAATCAATTGGAAATTCGTGGAAATATTTCAAAATATCATAACAATTTTCAGAATCTTTGGAAATAGTACCTTGAAATATTTCTTAAAAAATATACTAAAACCATGCAGGTCCTATAAAATCGCTCCATTTCTGTAAAAAATTCTAGAATTCTTTAAAACCGATTTAAAATTGGTTAAATCTCTGAAAATCATTAAAGTCCTGGGAAATACCTTGAGCATTTTTGTAATCACTTTAAAATGCTTTAAAATATCTAAAAATACCCTAAATATTCCAAATCCTTTAAAATCTATTGCAATACCTTAAAATTTATTGAAATCGCATGAAAAATTTGAATGCTCTTGAGAACTTCATAGATGTTTTAAAAAGACCCTAAAATCTTAAAAATCCTTTGGAATAATTTTAAATTATTGAAATCTATTAAAAATTTCTTAGAATCTTTGAACACACCTCAAAATATTTTAAATCCTTTAAAATATTTTGGATTCCCTTGAAACATTTTAAAGCACTTGAGAATTCATTGAAATTTTTAAGAATATCAATATTAATCTTTAGAATCCTTTGGAATCCCTTTAAATTTTTTAAATATATTAAAAATTCCTTGCACTGAAAAAAATGTTTTCGCTGTCCCAGCTAAACGGTTAGCTATATTTATTAACTAAAATAGCTGAAAATGTAGATTACACAGCTATACTTTCTTGGAAGACGAAATCCAGATAAACGTTTAGTTGGGACACCTAAACCATTTTTTTCAGTATGCAATCTTTTAAACCACCCTGAATTAATTCAAATCCTTTACAATCTTTTAGAATCCCTTGAAACTTTCTTAGCTCTTAACAATTCCTTTGAAAACAAAAAAAAACAAGTAATCTTTAGAATCTTTTGTTATCACTTGAAAACTTTTTAAAGTAATTGAAAATTGCTTTGCAATTTTTTGTAATACCTTTCAACCTTCAAAATCCTTTGAAATAAATTCAAATGACTGAAATCGATTATTTCAAAATAGTTCAAGAAAAGTCAATGTTTAATGAATTCTGCAATTTACTCAATTAAAAGAATTTTTTATTTATTTTTGCACGCCACTTTTTAAACGTATTTCAGAATTTTCGCTATACATTCGTATAGCCATACCCAAATGAATGAAGGTTTGTTACTAGAAATAATTCTGCGTGTATTGAAGTCATGTTCAATGCGCTTATTGAATTCACTGATCTCATTGAATGAAGCCAGCGTACTCCAGTTAACATTTTATATGAAGCATGCATTTCTACTACAGCTGCACTCATTTAAATAGATTTTAATTCGAAAGTGAAATTGTTACAAAGGTCAGAAAATATAAAAAGGGTGGGCAAACATTTTTTTTCAAAATTGTCTGATTATTCCCTGACAAATATTTCATTTTTTCTGAACGTTGACATATAAATATTAGCATTTTAAACTTGAAAAATTTTTAACTAAGAATCTTTTATGGAGAGAATAAAACATTTTTAAATAAGATTTTTTTAATTGTAGCAAAATTGTAGAATTTTCAACCTATAAATATGAATTTTGAGGCAAATGGTCGAATTTTCAAACAAAACAGACTAAACATTTTCACAAAATAATTACATTTTTAACCGAATTGTTAAATTTTCCACACAAAAAAAGATGAATATTCAATCCAAAAGGACGAATTTTCTGCGAAAAAGATTGAAGTTTAACTAAAAAAGTTGCGTTTCCAACCTAATAGTTAAATTTCCAAGCTTAGTAGTAGAATTTTTGAGAAAATAGTCGGCTTTTAAACCCGAAAAGATGAATTTTCAGCAAAAAATTAGTTTTTAATCCAGAAAGATGAATTTCCAACTAATTAGTAATCATTAGTAGAAATTTAAAAAAAATTAATTGAATTTAAATTAGTTGAAATTAAAAGTAACCGAAAGAATCTTTCAATGAACTGTTGAATTCACAACCAAATGGTCCAATTTTTAATTATTAAAAAAAAACATTAAACTTCAAACAAAAAATAATATAATTTTTAATAAAATACATCAATTTCACCAAAAGAGATGAAATTTAAAATCAAAAAGATTAATAATTCACTACAAAAAAAACAAAGAATTTTCGAAAAAATGCATGAATTTTGTAACAAATAGATGAATTTTCATCTTAAAAAATGTTATTTTTTTAACAAATATTTCCATTTTTAACCAAAA
The DNA here is from genome assembly GCF_010883055.1 of Belonocnema kinseyi. Taxonomy (NCBI): domain Eukaryota; kingdom Metazoa; phylum Arthropoda; class Insecta; order Hymenoptera; family Cynipidae; genus Belonocnema; species Belonocnema kinseyi. Next base: position 45,969,110 of record NC_046663.1, read on the forward strand.
AAGAGGACATTTCAAACCAAGAAGATTAGTTTTCTACAAAAAAAAAAAAAAAAAAAAAAAAAAAAAAAAAAAAAAAAAAAAAAGAATCCCCAACTAAAAAAGATAAATTTTAAACTAAAATCTAAAAGTTATAATCGTCACAAGGAAGAAACTGCAAAGGAAAAGAAATAGAAATAATAATGACTGAAAAGAATATTATCTCAGTGTCCGCAAACCTTAATTTTCAAAATTCCCTAATAGTTTTCCCCTTACCATTAACGTTTAAATGCTGGAATTTTATTTTGGTAACACCTTTAACATTGAATCTTTTATTAATTGAATGAAACAATTTCAAATCAAAATGTATAAATTTCAAATATATTATGCTTGATAGTTATTTTAAGTGCCTCTTATAGAAACTCCCTGACTTTTGCAAATTTTTTTTCAAACTCTTAGACTTTTTCCCCTGATTTATAGGTTTTCCTTGACATACGGCCTATTTTAATGACTAAATTCCACACATTCGCTTACAAAATGCAGTTCATAAAAGAAAAATCTCTCTGCGTTATAAGACCCTGAAAGTAATTGATGTCTGTTCCAGGCTTTCAGATTTAAGTAAAAGACGAGAAAAATATTTAAAATCTCCTTGCTAAAATTAAATTTTTTACTTTGAAAAAAATATAGATAAAACATAATTTTTAATGTTTTCGTGGTATATTATAATAATTTTAGTTTGAGTAACTTAAAATTTAATTCAATTCTTGTGTACAAGTTTTTTGACCTAATTAAATATCGCAAACTTAATATTCTCTGGATATCATTATATATTGTGTACACTCTTGGTAAATAAATTAATCAATTAATAATAAAATTATAATTTTTAATGGTAAACTTATATTTTACTTAATTTTAATGAGTACAGTTACTGCTACATATAGTTAAAATACAAAAATTGAATTTGTCATCCGTCTTTGGCAGAAAATAAAACTTTATTTTGGAGGTTTTTTAAAAACATTTTGATTTTCAAAGAGTGGTTTATAGTCTATGAACAAAATAGATCCCGTAATCTCGTCCGCAAATAGTACAACTGTTTGTCCAAGTATATAAATACCCTATAAAAGAGGTTCTGAAAGAGTTCGATATGGTCTTCCAATGGAGCAGAGATACGTAACTTTTGTAAAGAAACTAAGTTATCGTTTTCGATTCAAATTCAAAATGTAACCTTTTCTTAGTTACTTTTGAAAAATAAGTTGTAATACTTTGTATACATTTTATTGAAAGTCATATGTTCTTTATAACAGACAATATTTTTTTAAACTAGGAATGTTTTCAAAAAAATTTGTATTACAGAGTATGAGAAAAAATCTAGTTTTCCTACATTTGGCTATAAATTTCAATGTCTCTAGAAACTCATTTTTTCCCAAGATTATTTTTTTAGACTTGCCTACTTCCGAATCCCACTTCTGAAAGATTCACAAATTCCTATGCTCATATGGCCAACAGAAACTGTTTTATAAATCGTTGGATTTTCAAGAAATAGTTGAAAATGTCATTAAAAAAGATGAATTTTCAATTAAACAAGAAGAATTTTCAACAAAAAATATAGCAGTTAAAATTTCCGTTAAAAAATTAGTTGTAACCAAAATAATGAATTTTCAACAAAATAGTTCAATCTCTTACCAAAAAAAAAGTTTGACAGAGGATTTGAACTTTCAACCACGCAGTTGAATTTTTAATTTAAAAAAATTAATTTTTAACCAAAATGCATTTTCAACTGAAAAAATACATTTTCAAACAAATCGTTGAATTTTTAACTAAAAAATGTAATCTTTCGACAAAAAATGGAATAGTGAACTTTTAGTAAAAAAAATCCATTTTTAAATAACAAAAAAATGATTTTTTTGCAGGGGGTTTCGACTTTCAACCAATTAGTTGAATTTTCAATTAAAAAAGAGCATTTTTTAAATCAAAACAAACAAACAAATTTCAACAAAATAGTTAAAATTTTCCACGAAAGAGATGAACTTTCAACTAGAAAGATAAATATTTAACCCCAAAAATTAATTCTTTCTAAAGTAATTCAACTTTCAGCTAAAAAAGATAAGTTCTAAATAAAAATATACATAAAACTCAATATTTCAATCCAAAAATATACTTTTATTTTATTTTATAGAGAATAAAATTTAAACCAAAAAAAAAAGAATTTTCAACAAGTGATTTATTTAATTTTTTAACCAAGAAAGATTCTTGGCTAAAGAGAGAAAAAATATTTAAACCATATTGTCGAATTTTGGCCTAAAGGCTCAATTTTCTACAATACGGACAAATAGCTAGCCCTCAAATATTAATTTTTAATAAAACAGTAAGTTTTCAAGACATAGATGAATTGTCTGCCAAGATAATGAATCATCTGCCGAAATAGATGAGCGCTCAACTAAAATTATAAATCTTCAATCAAAAAAATAAGTTCTTAATAAAGTAGTTCTATTTTTAACCAAAAATGATAAATTTTCAATGAAAAATATAATGCTTGATATTTCAATTCAAAAATTTTTAATTTTAGGTCAAAGACAGTCGAATTCAACTAAAAAATACTAGTTTTGTACCCAAAAGAGATGCATTTTTTAAACCAAAAAGACGGATTTTTAACAAACGCGTTGAAGTTACAACCAAGAAAGATTCCATAGAGCAGAGACCAAACAAATTCGCAAATTTCAATCAAATTCTCTCATTTTTGCAACAAAAAGACGATTTTTCTTCTGTAAATTTCATTAATTAACACAGAAAATAAGAATTCTTAACAAAAAAATTACATTTTTAAGAAATAATTGTAGTTTGAAAAAAAAACATGCTAACTTTCAACCGAATAGAATGATTTTCTAATAAAATGATTCAGTCTTGAACCCAAAAATAAAATTTTTAATAAAAAAAGAGGAATTTTCAACTACAAATGGTTGGATTTTCAACCAAAGCGAAGAATTTTTATCTGAAATTAGGACTGTTCAACTGAAATGATTAATTTGTAGTAAAAAGAATAAATATTTTTTAAAAATGTTTAACAAAATCGATCATTTTTCACCTAAAATTATGAATCTTCAACTGAAATAATTAAAGACTATCACGTCACCTATTATGACATGTTTTTTATATTCAATAACTTTATAATTAGAAAAATTAACATATTGTGTTAAAATTTTATGAAATAAAATATATGAGGGAAAGTCTGTCTTGCCCGTTTGATAATCATTTTGTTTACATAATGAAATAAGATTATTTATATTTTAGCTAGGCTTTTAAAGCCCTGTTTTCAGTTAAACTTTAAATGAAAGATTAATAAAAATGCACTTTTTAAAGAAAATTTCAACACAATATTTATATTTTTTAAATTATAAAGTCACAAAAACCATGTAATTTATTCAATTTCGAAAACCAGTTGTTATAATTTAAATAATGAATTTTCAATAAAATATGTAATATGTAGTTCATATTTCAAGCAATAAATATTTTTATTTTTAATCAAAAAAAGTTAAACTCAACCAAAAAAGGCAAATTTTCATGTTGTTCAATTTTAAAGAAAAGCGAGAACGAAATATATGAATTTTTAACTAAGAAAATTCAAACAAAAATGGAATACCTAGTTTTTAAAAGAAAAAATTTTATTTTCAACGAAAAATGATTAATTCAAATAAAGAGTTAAATTTTCAACCAAGGATGATTCTTTTGTCAAAGAGAGAAGAAATAATCAAACAAATTGTTGTAAATTCAAGCCAAAAAGGCCAATTTTCTATCAAAAAAGTTGAACTTTCAACCGGCAAATGTGAAATTTCAACCAAATAATTGAATTTTTTACCAAAAGAGTTAAATTTTCAAAGCAAAAGGGCAATTTTTAAACAAACAGATGAATTTTCAACGAAATAAAATCCTATCAAAATTGTTAAATTTTGAACAAAGTAATTACATTTTTAAACAAATAATTAGATTTGTAACGAAGAAAAGATGAATTTTGAACCATTAACAGTTGATATTTACACCAAAAAATATTTTTATTTGAAATAAAAAACAGTTGTACTCCATTAAAAAAGAATTTGCAACACAACAGGCCAAATAGGCCAATTTTCTACGAAAATAGTTAAATTTTCAACACAAAAAGATGATTGTAAACAGAACAGTTACATTTTCAACTAAATAATACAATTTTTAAATTAAAAAAAAGATGAATTTTCAATCAGTGACATATTATCAACCAAAGATATCAACTTTCAAATAAAAATAATGAATCTTGAATTGGAATAATTAAATTTTCAGTTAAAAAAATGAATTTTAAATCCCGAAAAAAATGAATATCTAACTCTTAAATTAACTTTTTTTCCAAAAGTGTTTCTATAAATTTGAAAAAATTTTAAATTACAGGGTTAAAGCAAATTGCAATTTTTCTTTTGCTACTTGTGTATTTTATATATATTTATGAAAAACATATATTTTAAGAAACTAAAAAAATTACATTTCGAAAGTAACTAATAAAGTAACGATAATTGTAGGTAATGTTACTGAAAAAAATGTAACTAGTTATCAATTCGATACTTATTTACAAAAGTAACTACGTTACCACGGTTACCACTATCCTTATCAAAAAAAGTAACTAGTTAGAATAACTACTTAAAAGAAACTAGTTACTTCCCATCACTGATGAACAATATTACTCAGAAAATTAAAGCCGACTTGCACGATTGCAGTCTCGTAAATTAAATATGACTTACATGTCTGATGCAGTCAGCTGCTATTCGATTAGAACGGCCGTATCAAGTTACATAAATCACACACAAAATTTTTCTCCACAATTACTAAAGTCTACAACATAGGTTTTAAAAAAAAATATGTATTTTTCAAGGGTCAACTCTTCACAGTTTATGTCGCGTGCACCGCCGGAGGCTGAGCGGCGAGAAAAAATCGTCGACACACGAACACGGTTTTATAATCAATATTAGTTGTCTGACGAACCGCGCCGTGTCGCCTTGTGTCAATGACAGAGCAGTACAAATATGTGTGACCAATGTTCTCGCGTAAAACTTGTTCAAATAATGACAAATGCTCGATTTCATGTTGACCGAGATAAACAGCAGGGGATCCCTTGGCTAAGTTGAATTTTAACGCGACGACCACTCATGTTTCTATTATAGTCTCGGGCGAGACTCGAGCCTCGAGAGTCGAGACCGGTCCAGCGACAGGGTGTGGCGAAAGCTTTGCAAGGACTTGGAGATATTTCAGCCGGCATCCGCCAGAGTGCGACTCTAGGTTGTAGTGCCTGCCTGCGAATGCCAATTGCGGCAAAAACAGATTATCGTTCAACTGCGTTCAATGTCCTTCATACCTTACTCCTTATAGCTTAGGACATGACCTGCGTGTTCAGTGCTCATGACTCACATATATTCCAATATTTCAAGAATTCAAAAGACCACCTAGTATAACATCAAGTTGTTATAGTAGATAGATATCTTAAAAGTTCTAATTTAAGTCCTCCTCTGGGTGGAACCCGGAAGTTCCGGCTCCCATTCATGAGTCTACTGCATCTATATTTACCTCAATTCACCGTTTATCATTTAAGGAGATACACGCACAATGGGGCTTATCGACAATACAAAAACGTAGACTCCTTTTTTCTGGGGGGAGGGGGGGGGTTGAAAAGTTTCAAGTGGGTCCATAACTTTTTTTTGTTCATCGGAGTGAACCGTTAAAGTTGTATACTACACTTATGTAAGAGCCACTGAAGTATAGACCTTACCAAAAATTATTTTATGTTCGCACACAGAAATTAAAGCACGGAAAATAGTAAATATCGCGAAAAAATTCATTTTTCTTATGTACGGTACGTTGACTTCTCAGGAGGAAAAACTTATATATAGTGTGAAGTATTGTATTTAATATTCATTTGTTTTATACAACGTTTATATAAAACATATGTAAAATGTGTATAATATTTCACACTATGTATAAACTATATGTAATTTTTCCGCCTGGGTTAGATAGAAGATAGTACTGCCAAACATAGAATCAAATGATGGGCCATATAACAGATAGGTGATATCATATCTGTATGTTGGTGGTACTATCTTATATGCTGAACATCTGTTATTGAATATCAATTTTTCTCCGTGTACTTAGGGATCACCCCCTAACTTAAAGTACAATGCATGATATAATGCTTAGAAACACGTAACTGCAGTGAAAAAAATCATTCTTAGTACTAAGTAAATTCATTTACTTGAATCCTATTTTTTAGCAGCAAGAAAATATTCTTTAACAGAAGTAATTTTTATTTAAACCAGGCATATATCTTTGGCTGATCTAAAAAAATGAATTCTGTGGCTCTATTTTCTTGATTGAAATACATATTTCTTACATTCAAGAAAATGATTTTCCTAATTCAAAAGGTCTAGATTCGTTGAAATGTGATTAGTCGTTCAAAGAAATATATATTTGATTCAAAGAGTTCGATTCTTTGAACTGATTCGGGACACATTTGAATCAATAATTTTTCCATATTTGAATGAAGAATTTAGGTTTATTTAAATCAATGAAATAATAATTTAATTCAAAATAATATTAATTAAATTACAGTATATATTTTTTGTGACAAAGGGTTCATGCATTTATAGCAAGGCAGCATTCATTTAGATGAACAAAGTATTGTGTTTACGTAAATTCTTATTTCTTCATTGGAAGAAAATATTTCATTTAATTACTAGAATTAAATTATCCATGACAAATAAACATTTATTCCAACGAAGTAATAATTTTTTTGTAATTAAAAATTTAATAATTTGGTGTCATTTGTTTCAATTGAATACAGCTTTAGATTAAAGAAATATATTGTTAAATTAAATATCCATGTTTTTTATTTGAAGAAATATTTCTTTGGCATTTGTGGTGAGGTTTAAATACGGTTTTCCGCTTTACAATTCCCATGTCACGTTAGCGTCGTCGTCAACGCCGTAGACTTTACACTCGATGGACCCAAGTTCAATTCCTGCTGGGGGTGGATTTTTCATCAAATTTTTCTGTTTCACGTTTCATTAAGATTTTAAATTATGTGATTTGTTTGATTGAAATATGTATATTATTAACAATGGTAATTATAATTTAGGCTAAAAGAATCCAATTGGTTATTCAGGAAAATATGTACTACAATTGAAGTACTATTGCACTCGCGCATGGTCTATAAGGCCAAAGAAATATTTGTTTGAATCAAGAGATATATTTTGGTGCTTTAAATATTCAGAAATTTACTGTGGGGAAATAGGTTTTTGAGCCTATAAAATATTTGCTTGGCCATAAAATATATTTCTTTCCTTTAATTAATATTTCCCCATCTCAAAGAAATATTCATTCCAATTCATGGTACATTCATTTGGTGTAAAATATATATTTTTTGTCTTCAATGAATATTTCTTTGATTCAAAGAAATATTTCGCTTCGACCAACAGCTCGTATTTATTTGCCTCAAATGAATGTTTCTTTGAAAATAAACAGGACTTTTACTTACTTCAGCCAAGTAAAATTCACTTGGTACCAGTCATCCTTTTTTTAAGTGTTCTATACTGTATTTTTTATATATTAGACTTAAAACATATTTTTATGTTGAACTGAAAAATACAAGATTTCATGTCGTATGTGAAATTATGTAAAAATTATGTTTACTAATACTTCCTTGATAAATATTAAAATTAAATTTTTCTGAAAAAAGATCTACTCTCGTCGCTCCACTGGGAATCGAGCTACAGAACTTCCGATTGCCGGATGGGTGCGCTTTCCCATTAAGCTATTAGAGAGATCGAAAGAAGAATCTTTTTTCAGAAATACACGCCATCTCACGCCAAGTGTTACATTTTAAAGTTATGTGGTTCGATTCCCAGTGGAGCGACAAGAGTAGATGTTTTTTTTTCAGAAAAAATTTAATTTAAATTTAATTTTCCATCTATTCTGTAATGCCGTTAAGTATTTGATGTTATCTGAAGAGTTGACTTGATCGATATGTTGATTTATATTTTCACGTTGGTGAAAAAGATATCTTCACTGATTGATGGTAATTATCTTTGATGATAATACAGATTCCTTTAAATTACTCGTATTATAAAATGTAACTCCGGGCTTGAGATAGCGTGTATTTCTGAAAAAAAACATTGCTCTTTCGATCTCTCTCATAGCTTAATGGGAAATCACCCGACCGGCAAACGGAAGTTCTTTGATTTGATTCGCAGTGGAGCAACGAGGGTAGATATTTTTTCAGAAAAAATTTCATTTTACATTTAAAAAAACAACTTATTTTCCATCTAGTATGTAATTACACTAAGTATTTTCTGGTATTTAAAGAATTACCTTGATCGATAGGTTGACTTATATTTTCACAGTGGTGAGAAAGATATCTACACTGATTGGTGGCAATTATCTCTAATGTTAATACTTAGATAATCCTTCAGATAAATATTAATAATAATATTGTAAATTGTATGTCTTTAATATATACAGAAACTAACTGTGAACATCTAGATGGTTGTCCTATAGTTTGAAGTTATATGTGATAACCTAAAACATTTAGATGTTTAGAGTAAACGTCCAATTTTTTCCGTGTAAATTGTCATAAATAGAAGTGATTTTTGAGAGGTTTATAAAAAAAGAGTCTAGATAAAACTTTGTGACCCTCTTAGTATCTCTTTTCGCAAAGTAATATTATTAATTGTGCATTTTGTAACATTAAGATTCATCGAGAATTAAATTTCTTCAAGAATCTAAATCTTTCGGTTTTTTGTTCTAGTTCAAAATAAAAAAGCTCTACATTGCATGGCGCGATCATAACCGTCGAACTTCCAGGTTGTGGGCAACAATAGATACTAAGAGTTTCACATTTTCACCTATATTAGCATAGTATACAACTTTTACTGTTCAATTAGATCAGACACAAATTATTGGCTTGAAAGGTATGTGGGAAATACAATTTTTTGTGATTTTTACCATTTTTGGTACTATAATTTGAGTGTGAAAAACATAAGATAACAGTACGGTTCTATAAGAAAGTTATTCACTTGAGAATAGCGAGAAAAATATAATTTTTCTTAACCTATGACCACGTTGGGCAAACTGAGAGAATTTTTCTTTTCTGCTCAAACTTTCAAGAAGTCATTTTGGCACCCACATCAAATTTCTAGCCCCCCCCCCCCCTTCCGGAAAAGGAAAGACCAACATTGATTTTTTTCGATACCCCCTAATCTGGAACTTAAAATTAAATTTTTTCTGAAAAAAGATCTTCGTCGCATCATTAGGAAACTATAACTATCATGAAATGTAACACCTGGGTTCAGATAGCGTGTACTTCTGAAGGGCTATTCTTCTTTCAATCTCTCTAAAATCTTAATGGGAAAGCATACAGATTCCTTTAAACTTCAAGAAAATATTGTAAACATGTTCTTATATTTGTTATAAGCAATTAAATATATTTCATGTTAATAATTTGTTTTTGGTGATAACCATTTTTGAAGTGGTTTAAATTTCATAAATTGGGAAAGAAATGGGGGCTGTTTAAGTATTACATCCTATTTTTTACACCCCCCTCTTTCAACGTTGAGTGTTTTCTATAGTATGTGTATGCAACTTATCAAATTTTCTAAATATTTTAGAAAGGTATCCAGGATATCAATGACATTTAAAATATTTCAAGGGATTCTAACGGACTTTTAAAGAAATGTTTGGGATAAGGAAAATTAAATTTTAAAGCATATCTAAGGATTTCTACGGATCTTAAGGATTTTCACCATATCTAAGGGAGTGATGGTATGTCAAAAGAAATTACAAGCTTTCTAGGAATAACAAGGGATTTAAAAAGACTAACGAGTTTTTCAGTAACTATATTGCTTCCATTTATCTAACTCTATGCTATATAAGAACTTTTTGGTGTTCATTCAACACAGTTAGAAAACGATTTGGTTCAATAAAAAAAATTGTTTTTGGTTAAGCATACAACATGATTATTATATGGATAAAAAAATATTTGTCTGACCCTGCCAAATTGTTTGGTTGTTTTAACCAAATCTTTTGATAGAATATTTTGGTTGATTCAAACCAAACATTTGGTTGTGCCAATCAAATATTTTGTTGAAGTAACTAAAAAATGTTATTCAACCAAATTTTCATGTATATTTAAGAAAACAGTTAACCCTATTTGAATTGAAGGAGACATTTAACAGAACGCTTTCCAAATCTGTTTGTAGTTTTTTAAATTTGCAAGAATTTCCCAGATGGATTACAAAAAGAAGATTAAAGTAGTTTGTCAAACAATTTCCAATGATACACAGACAAAAATGGATGTTTACCCTAAACATCTAGATTCTAGATATTTCAGGTTAACATATTTAATGGTTACACAGAAAAACAAAAGATAAAGTTTACATTGATTTCAGTTAAAAGATTTGCTGCAATAGAAATTAACCATACGCAGAAAAAAAGTCTTAAATTTGGGTTGACCTTGTTTTTAGTTTTGCCTTAAATTAAGCCCAAGACTAAAAGAAAGCATGAAGATCGTTTCAAAAGAAGTCCTTATTGGCTTAGACCTAAAATTAATTCATTTATATGGGTTATTTGCAAATATTAATCTTGAAACAAGCCGGAATAGACTTATCAAGATAGCAAGATCTTGGCAGTTTGCGAGAAGACGATATTGAAGCTAACAATTTCGCCGTCTAGAAGTCTAGAGACGAGATTCGAGAATCTAACGTCTTCTTATAGTTGTGATGTAACGTAACACGAACCGGAAAATAGTCATAGTAGTTCAGTGAACGTATTATATATGGTTCGATCCGATCTATTTAATTATTCTGTTCCACAATATTCTCAACCATATTCGCGGTAAGTACATCTCATCATATACTTTAGTTAATGCGGTTATTCACCGCACAGCCAGTCTTAATTAGTCGGAATTCTCGTCGTCACCTAACCTATACAACTCTTAACACGTGCCAAGATTACATTAATTACGTTGTGATGATTACATTGTAATTACATGATTACATTGGATTTTCATCCTTTTTATCAAACGGACTATTTTACTGATTTATGGTGAAATACGAAATTAAAGGAAGGAATTGCTGTGCAATTATGTATTTATTATTGCTTTAATCCTACCCATTTATTTTATTTCTAATGAGCGCTGCATTTAAAACAGGTTAACCAGTTATTTTGAGGTCATATACGGGCTTTCTTTAAGCGTGCATTTTAGATTGCGAATAAGGTTTAGTCTGCAAGAAAGCTTTCTGCAAGCCTACGTTCTGGCTTATGGATAGTTTTAATCAGTAGAGTAGTTAAATTCAAGCCCGCATTCCGGCTTACGACTACTTTTTAGTCCATACATCGTCTCAACTTCAGTTCCTCAATCATTTTCTTTTAAAACCTCAACCCTATTCTAAAAAAAATTATTGATACGAAACCAAAAGTGGAATTGTTTCCAAGGTGTAACATAAAGAAGACCAGCTCCGTTAAAAACTAGCATATCTTGAAATCTTTAAAACGAACTACTTATAGAACTACAAGTTAGAACCAATGTAGTCTTGAAAGTAGTAGGTAGCGATAATATGGGCTAACATAAAGCCACTGCATGGTTTAGAAACTAGTTGTTACCTAGACGTTAGGATAACATCAAGCCACTTTATAAATTTAAAAGATGTGCTAAATATAACATAAATAAAGCTTGTATTATAAATCAAATTATACCCAGAAAACAGTTTCTTTGAAATAAAAGAAACTTTTCTTTGATATATCCTGATTATTGAATATATTATTATTTGTTTACGTCGTTTAATGACGTCTATTTTGTGCACAACTATGGAAGCCTTTCTTAGAAACTTGACACGAACGCTCCCTGAAAGATATAGAAATTTGAATGCCTGCTCCAATATTGGTCTTAAAATGCATCTGTAGGTTATTCCATGATCTATTTATTTTCACGGTGAACAGAGTATCTACTCAAACAATTAAGAAATAGGTGCGATGACTATCCGACGCGTCTCGCTCGGCTCGCTTAGCTGTTGTAATTCTTTGAAGGTAGCTATAGATGTTCCGAGGTCTAAAAGCTAGATCTTAAGGGCTAAAGCAAGCCTCATTGCTTTCATCTTTAGAGCCCAAATCTTGCTGCCTCAGGTCGAAGACCAAGTAGGGCTTGTTTTCAATACAAAAGACTAAAGGTTAGCCATAATTGTGTTTTGTTTTAAATTGAAGACTTTTTTCTGTTGTTTTTAGCTCATGCTGTCTTCTTTTTGTTACACCTTAAAACAAATCCAGTTTTGATATTGTATTAAAACTTTTTTCTGCGTATTGAATAAACTTTACACGAAACGGAGGTAATTACGTGCTTTTAAACTGCCTCGGAATAATTTTTCAGTGAAAAACCGTCATCTGCTATGTAGTGAACAGCAATTATTTCAATTTCATTTTAAAAATAATTTTACCTTTCGCGGCCGAGTGAAAATATGTTTTTCGTGCCTGAAAATAAAGCCTTTGACCCTCAGACGAATCGTAGTTATATTCACTATGTTCTTATAGGCATATGATACTTTGTCGTGTGGTAAATCGGGTTCAGTTCCCTCGGCTTTCTTTCAAAAAAAATGAAAATGTTCAAAAACTGAATTCGTAGATGCTTTAAAATATTACAATGGACGCTCCCGGACTCTTTTTTTAGGGATAATCACAAAAAAATGTATTGTGCTAAATAAAAATTGTATGCATGTGCACTATTTTGAGGTTAGGATCGTTTTTCAGCTCTCTGTCATTCCGATAATGTCCGGGGACATCCGTTAGCATGTTCGCTATCATTCCCCATATTTTGAAGACAACATCTTGATTATTATAGGAAAAAAGCCGAGGGAATCTAACATTGGTAAAATAGATACTATTTCCTAAGTATTACACACATCAATCAAATTCAGCAAAATCACCTTTTCTCGAATTAACCGACAAAAAAAGAGTCCAGGACATCTGTTGGCATTTGTTCGCTATCATGTCCCAAATTTTTAAGACGAAATCTTTATTATTGTAGGAAAAAACCGAGGGAACTTAAAACTGGTAAAATCTAAAATTTTTTAAGTATCACATACCCTGACCATAGTTCACAAGTTGTGAGATAGGAATTTTATGTCCTGACATTTTATTCATGAAACTATTTTTTAAACTAAAATTTGGAATATAGCTTTACATTAGGATTGATTTTTAATTATTAATATTTAAACCCAATTTTATTCGGAAAGAAATTAAAATTGCAGCTTATTTATCGTATTATAAATCTTATTAATGTTTCAACCTTAAAATTAATTCGATTCCTATTTTTCGCTTTGTTCGAGTTGTTATGTCAAGTTCTTTATTTTCGTTCACGAAAAATTCGAAATGAAATTCAAAGCGATCTAACCTCGAAAACAGTTTACCTTGTCCAAACAGTGTGAAGCATTATTATTATTACTATATGTAAGCAAAATATTTGTTTTAGATATTTCAGCTTAACATAAAAATATATTTATGCTTAATATCTCAAAAAATAGTATAGATATTACGTATTAATATATGTATGTTTGGCGGTACTATATCTTATACTTTGAAAACCTACTATTAAACATTCATTTTTCTCCATGTGACTTTCTCAAATTTCGAATATGATGATATCTATTTTAAAGTCTAGCAAAAGAAAAAAGGCGAGTAAGAAAAACTTAAAGGAAAAGTTACATCAGTCCTCACTCCTGGGCATATTCAGGAATAGACGTAAATACCAGTAAGTTTTAGTTGCTTATACACAGTTTAACATGTGCTCTTCTGATGTTACTAAAACAAAAACACAAGAGCACATGCTTAATAGTATACAGAACTCGACTTTTAGTAAGGTTTATTTCTAGACACACTGTATACTCATGTGCATAATGAGGATAATGTCATAGTTGAGACCATTAAAGTGGTGAGTAGCTTATTAAAGGAGAGTGCGACGGCCTGGTAAACTCAGTAATAATCTAATGGAATTTTGGTGTTAAAAGCGTTTCTCCAGGATATGCCATTTTCGGAAATGCGTTTTCAAGTTTCGAGTTATAATGGTTATCAGAAGAGATATTATAATGATCAAAACAATCCAGAAATGGCGTATTCACATTGCACAATTACAAACTTTTGTTAAGGTATTATAAAAAGCGAAAACTCAGCGTAACTACTTGACTGACATATTGCATGAATTTCTGGAAAGGAGACAAGAGAGGAACAGTGAAACATGAACTAGGAAACCTATCAAGTGTTTCAATCATTCAAGGGGTTAAGTTATATAAGCTTTTGCGATACCTTTTTGAAGCAGATAAATAGCAAAGAGAAAGAAATAATTGCTGATAACCTGTTGCAGTTGAAAGACAACTTCAGTCTGAATATTATAAAGAAATAATTCTTGATTCTAATCCTTTCTTGAGAACATAAAATATACAGTTTGAATAACAGAGTGAAATCGGCTCAAATGTAACACTATCAATTTTTCACTTATCAATCAACTTTAACACATGCAATGTAACGAAGTTGAAATTCTTGACTCTCGGTAAATACTGAAATTACGTTAGGTTACGGGAACGTAACGAGCCAGGGAAAAAAGTATTTGATTGCAAAGGATCCAAGAGAGCTCATGCATTAATCTCCATCCAATACTTTGCCGAATCACCATGGCGTTTGTTAATGAACCTCTCTCACAGAATGATTTAAAAAAGTCAGGATTTGGTAACATCGAATTTATATCGTTATAATTAAGAATTGGAATCAATCCTAGACTTGTTTACTCTAAATAGTCTAAATGAATGTATTCTAGCATCAAACTTTTGAATAATTCTCGAAAATTACAGCAAAAAAAAAAAGAAAATTCTTCATCAGTAAGTGTAAGAAATGAAGATACAACTCACCGGTATCATTTGGACGTCCTTTACCGTCTGGATTCCATTCTTCTTCTAGAACAAAAAAAATAAACACGCAATTTTAATGTTTATTTTTTGTGTTCTAAATGATTAGAACAGAATACATACACCATGGAGAACAAATCATGAAATAACATTTTTTTTATTAGTTCCTTTTCAGACAATTAGGCTATTTAAAACTGATCAGGGGAAATCAGGGAAAGTCAGGGAATTTGAAACTGGTCAGAGAATGTTAGGGAAAACCCGACACAGTTAGTCAGTTTACAATAACCTGAAGTTGAAGTTAATTTTATTAATTTTTTGAAAATTTAACAATTTAAAAAAAAATCATTCTTTTAGAGTAAAAACTTCATCAATTTTTATAGAAATTGCATCTTTTATGGTTAACAATCACAACTGTATGGTTGAAAATGACACTCACAAAAATATGCGCATTAAATTAAGAAACCGTTTCTTTAACAAAATATTTTTCATTCAACCAAAAATAAGTTTGGATCGAAGAAAATCGTTTAAAGACATTATTTTTAAAGGAATAATACACCACTTCTTTGCAACAAAAAAAACTTTTATATGAATGAGATTCAACTATTTTGTTGAAAATTCGTCCTTTTTGGTTAAATATTTTTTAATTGAAATATCAAATCTTCCCTTTTTCATTGTGATTAAAAAAAAAATTTTTTTAAACTACTCAGGTGCAAGTGGCACTACTATGTTATTTTTTTTCTTTAGATTGTTGATTCATCATTTTAGTTGATGTAACCTTTTTTTGTTGTTGTTGAAAATTGAACTATTTTCTATAAATTTTTTTCTTCTGTCTGAAAATAAATGTTTAAATTGGAAATTGATCTATTCCATGTTCGATTGATCAAAATTTAACTACTTCGTTGAAAATCAATTTATTTAACTGGAAATGTAAGGATTTACTTTTTGGTGGAACATTTATCTTTTTTTTCTAGAAATGTAATCTTCTTGGTTAAAAGTTCTTCTGTTTTTGTTAAAAATGTAACTATATTCCTTGAAAACTAACCTATCATATTTTCGGTTTAAAATTAATTTCTTTGGTTGAATATGCGGTTTTGTTGAAAATTTGTCCTTTTTAATGCAAAATTGACCTTTTGGATTAAAAATTAAAACTTTTGGTTAAAAATTCCTTTTTTTTTGTTGTTAAATATTCATCATTTTAGTTAAAAATTTACTTCTGTTGTTGAAAATTCAACTATTTTGTTGAAAACTCTATTTTTTAAAGTTGAAAATTAATATTTTAAACTGAAAATTGAACTACTCCATGTTCGGTTGAAAATTTATCTTCTTTGTTAAAAATTAATCTCGTTGAAGACCAATTTGTACTGCAGATTTAACTGTTCTATTTGTGATTAAATTTACTTTCTTTGGTTGAATATTCGTTTATTTGTATTTCGATTATTTTTCACTCATAAAGTTGTATATTTTGTTAAAAATATATCTTTTTTGGTGTAAAATTCATCTTTCAGATTCAAAATTCAAGCATTTGGTTAAAATTAATTTTTTTCGTTGAATATTCATAATCTTAATTAAAAGTTTACTTCTTTTGTTGAAAATATAACTATTTTGTTGAAAATCCTTTTTTTTAAGTCCATAATTAATCTTTTAAACTAAAAATGAAGCCAAACCATGTTGGGTTGAAAATGTATCTTCTTCGTTAAAAAATCATCTCTTTAGTTAGAAATTTAACTATTGCGATGAAAATAAATTTTTTTTCAATGAAAATTTAAATCTTCTATTTTAAGTTGTAAATTGACCCTTTTTAGTTGAAATTTGACGTGTTTTGTTGATAATTGGTCTTTTTTTTTGTAGAAAATTAATCTTCTGGAATGATATTTCATCTGTTTGGTTAAAAATTACTTTTTTTTACTGAAAATTTAACTATTCTGTTTTGTATGAAAAATTAATTTCTTTGTTTGAACATTAATTTTTTTTTCTTAAAACGATATCTTTTCTAGTAAAAAATTAATGTATTTTCTTGAAATTTTTTGTTTGCTTATCATTCATATTTTGGGTTAAGAATTCAATTATTATGTTAAAACGTCATTTTTTGGTTGAATATTCATTATTTAAGTTAAACTTTTATTTCCTCTGTAAAAAGTGAACTGTTTTGATAAAAATTCCTTTTTTTACGCCCTGTATATGGTTAAGGAATTGCCCATAACTTTATCCCTTTTCCAGCTTGTTCAGGTTTAACGTTACGGATTTTTCCGTAATTCTAACCCCTTTTCCAGATTGTTCAGAGAAAACGTGACCGAAAGTTCCGGGACAATAGACAGTGCCTTTTTTGTTTAAAATTTAACTATTTGATCTCCAAGGTATAGGAATGTTTTCATAACAAAAAGAAAAATTTATACCGCTCAGGGAAAATAAAACATCGGTTAAAGAAAGTCAGGAAATTTTTAAATTGCTGTTTTGTAACAAGTTTTTTACAGGTATATTTTATGGAAATATTTCTCAAGAGGATATCCTTTTCGTGTAACTCATCAACTTTTCGTGCTACGTGAGAGGTTGATGAGTTTACCTCTATAGAAGAGGCTTCCAATAATTTATGCGCGAGCATGTGAATACGTGGGCAGCCATGACTGTACCCTCTCATTCACAAGGGATACATGAATTTAGACTCCCTGCAATAGCAGACTTAATAATTGGGATGCTTTGAAAGGGAAATTAGCTAACAAACTAATAATTACCATGATAAAGAACGAAAACCAAATTGACAAAATTCTTCCTTTTTGGTTTTCTAGAAATCTTTACTTATGTCTTATTGATAACGGCAGTGATAAAGAAGTTACGTTTGTACAAAGTTACGAATTGGTAATGAGATACACAGACTTCAGTAACAGTAACTATAAAAATCGTGACTTTTTTATTTACTTTCGAAATGTGGTTCACAAGTCTTTTACGATAATCAATCAATTTGATTGCTTTTGCAACTATTGAGCTTGTATGTATCATTGTCGACTAGCGTAATGAAATGGTTTTCTGTCGTTGTAATTACGGTTTTTGATCCACTAGTCTAAATCAAAATGGTTATCATCTTAGAAGTGAAAAAACTCTTCTTTGGCACCGCTGAGATACGAACTCAGGTCTACAGATTACCGGTACTCGTTCCCCACCATACCTTAGTAGGTTAAAGCACCTGAGAGGAAATCTGTCGACCTGGGTCGTAACCCAGCGGTACCAGAGAGGAATTTTTTCACGTGTAAGAATGATAACCATTTTGGTTTAGACTGTCTAAAATCCATTATACCATAGAAACAAATCCTTTTACAACTTTATTTTCATTTTGATTATTCAAATTGTGGCGGCTAGTTTTTGATACACTTTTAGAAAGAAAAAAATAATAATCTCCAGAGTAATAGAAATGTATACCCCAATATAAAGAGCTTAGCAATTTTCTCCTACCCTTGAATATTCATTTTTTTGTTTGAAAATTAAGTTTTTTAACAGAGTATTTGACTATTGCAGTTATAAATTATTTTTTTAGGTTGAAAATCGAAGTATTATTGGTTGAGACTTCATCTTTTTGGATTAATAATTTTATTACTTTCTTTAAAATGTAATTATTTCCTTCGAAAATTGAACAATCTAGACAGAAAATCATTTTTTCCGGTTGAAAATTAATCTTTTTGGGTTGAACATGTAACCATTTTGGTAGAAAATTCAACTATTTGTTGAAGCTTCATATTTTCGAGGTAAAACTTCACCTGTTTTGTTGAAAAATCGCCTGTTTGACTTGAAATTTTCACAATTGGGATGATTTTCTCTCTCTCTCTCTGGACTGAAGAATCTTTCTTTGTTGGAAATTCAACTCTTTTGTAAAAATTCTTTTTTTTGTTCTAATTCAATAGTATTTGTTTAAAAATAAAAATATTTTTTGGGTGAAATATCAAATATTACATTTTTGTTAAGAATTATTGATCTTTTTTTCGTTTAAAATAATTTTTCCAATTGAAAATTTAACTATTCCATTTTTGGTAGAAAATTTATCTATCTAGTTGAAAGATCATGTCATTTGTTGAAAATTCCTGATTTTTTTAAAATAAATTAATCTTCGCGGGCGAAAATTTATCTCTTTCGTTGAAATTGGAAAGATTTTTTTACATTTTTTTTGTTCAACATGAACTTTCATCACTGAAAATGTAACTTCAATTTTTGGAAAAATTAATATTTTTAGTTGAAAATTTCACTATTGAATGTTTGATTGAGAATTAATCTTTTTGGGATCATAATTCAACTACTTGATTGCAATTGAAACTCCTTTGCTGTAAAAACAATTTTTTTAGTTCAAGATTACACTGTTTTATTTAAAATGATTGTTGTTGTTAAGAAGTAATTTGATTAACTGCTAATTTAAATAATCCATTTTTGCTTCAAATGTATATTTTTTAGTTGATAGTTCATGACTCAATTTGTATGTATTTTTGAAGAAAAATAGTATAATGTTGTGTAATAAATATACGAGCCTAACCAAAAACAAACCTAATTTTGAATATATGTTTTTTTTGGAAAAGAGCGTGCAATATTGTACTAAGTATAATACCCCAAAGCAAAATCATAAATCCGATGTGTCACATTACCCCGTGTACCGTATTGCTCCGAATTCCGTATTATCCCAAATATACCATCCTAACCAAAAACATAGTCCCGATGTACCACGTTGCCACATGTTCAATTCTAGCTCAGCTGGCATATTTCCCTATGTGCCATATTACCCCATATGCCACATTACCTCATGTGTCATATTACCTCATTAGTAATATGACATTATATCATGCAGTGATATGGCATAATGCTCTATCTATATGCCATATTACTACATATTTAGTTCTTAACCTGACCAGAAACATAAACTCAAATGTTTGCAAACCTTTGTTTATTTACCTGAAATATGGTTTAGCGCAAGCTCAAAAGTAATTAAAAAAGTAACGATAGTTCTTTTTTGCGTGCAAAAGTAACTGAGAAAAAGTTACACTTTGAATCGATAAAGAAAACTAGTTACTTTTTTCGTGATGTAACGGTAACGTTAACCAGTTCCTTATTTTTAAAAGTAATTTACCCATCACTGTAAATTTTTATATATATTTGACTTATTTAAAATTACCTGACGATTCAGAATTCGTATCTGGAGTTGGACTAGCATCACCGCTATGTCGTGCTTGACAACATTCACTGCACTTACTACACATTTTGTCTGTTATTCTTTACTCATTACTTTGTTCTTAATTTTTCACCACTACATTATAGTTTGAACATTCCATCTTTGTGTCAAATATACCCTATATAAATAATTTAGTAGCTGAATTCTTCAAGAATCCTGTACAATAATTGTAATATTTATTTAAGACATATATAACAGCTTTTATAAACCAATTTATTGATACCATCATCTTTCAGAAATCATCATTAATTTTAAAATAGAATAACGTATATTCTATATATAATTAATAATTTTTCGTTCATTCATAACGTGTAATTTTTGTATTATGTCCATCAAGAGGCAGGAAACAATTATCCAATGTAGTGCATAATTTTTAAAAAAATGCGCATTAGACAAAACTTTGCACTGGTGTACGCACTTAAGTGAGGGTGTTGCTAACGATAAAAGTATATAGTCAAGAAGACATATAAAGTAGAAAACATACCTGTAATGCCATAAGAGGGATCAAGCTCATAAGTATAAATCTAAAACGATTATTGTAATAGGAACGTGCAACAGAAAGGAAAATACTCGTCACAAAATCGCATAAAATAACGTCAAAGGTACGTGACCCAGTTGTAGCATCCCTGCTTATTTGCGCATGTGCATTAAACTAGGGACTAGCTTTGCTTTCGCGAAAATCAATGAAAATTCTCAAGATCTCCAGAATACAATTTCAAGCAAAACCGCTTTAACTGTCGTCGCGAATGCAAGGATATGATGGATTGGTATTGTCCAAGCAACATACATAAACATTCGATCAAAATAAGGGCTGTTGCAACGCTGAAGTAGACTGATTGTAAACACGAATGTTTGTAACCTTCAGTTTGAAAATTGGGCTCTGCTGTAAAGAGAGGGGAAATTTAAAGGGCTAGATGAGAAGAACCTGTCCATCAGTCTAGCAGGTAGGTGAGATTCAGGTGTGTCATTGGGGGAACTCCCTTTGTATGCAGACGAGTTGTAAATCCGGTATCTCCAATCCTGGTCCTAATTGAGGGAAAATAACTCTAGGAGTCAATACAACAACTCTCATTATTCGTACAAAAAAAAAAGATTGATGAAAATACATCCAAAAGGCATTCAGAAAAATAGCATGCTCGAAAAACCATGAACATCTGTTTGTCGAACAAGAGGTATCCTTCTGAGTTTTGTAGGCCAAGCAAAACTGTAGGATCTAAAATGATCAAAAACATATTGTTGAAGCCACGATAAATCTCCAATGATCTTATGTACTTGAGCAACAAAAATGTATAAATAGACATAAGCTACACTACAAGGTAGGGAAGACTTTGAGCCATAAATAGGCACCTCACACATTACATTTTTAGCACTCGCGAGAAATTAGATAAATATGTAGAAATTACTCAGAAAAATACCCTCTTGCCTCAGGAGGATTTATTTACTCTCAAGAGGAATTTCCGTTTTTTGAGTGCAGACACATAAAGATAGGGAACATCCATATAATAGAATAAAAAAAGAAATGCTTATTCTTTGCAAAAATTGTATATTTTAAAAGTCGTGAGCCAAGTCTTTTATTTCGAACCCCCAAAATGAAACATCTGTGAAAATACATACTGCACATTTTTAGAAAGATATGAAAATTCTATATTCTAAATGATTATTTCGTTCATATATGTAACCCATAAGGTCCGAAGCACCTTCATTCACAAATTACTCATTGAGAAGTGCTTTTTGATGGTCTTCGATGTTTTTAAGGTATAAGATTTTTGAAAGTGGTAGGTTTAGATTGCATCTCTTTTAATTGAAGCCCCACTAGTACAAATGAGAAAAACAACACTGTACCCATGATACAAATTCACAAATCAAAACTTTCAAATGGCAGTCGTAAGCTGCTCTACGTCCGTGTGTATACTGTCGATAGCACATTGTGCTTCGTCTCGCGCCACCCCTTTGAACCACCCCTTACTTTACCACCCTCCCCACTCTATTCTGGAACCAACCAGTGCTCACTATTCTCGCGCTGGTCCTCCGTGAGTGGAGAATATCTCATATATATATATGTATAGAAATGCGAATGCATACGTACGTAGTTAATACCCACGTTACCGACCTAAATGACATTACTGTTTATTGGCAATATCCTCGCTCGAATGGCAAATTGTTTGATACGAATATGAATCCAAGAAGCATTAACAATAGGCTCGCAGTTATTGGCAAAATCTGTACGATACCAGAAATAAATGAACAGAATAGAAGAAATTTTTAGATGCACTTCATAATTATTAATTACTAATTGTTTACAAACCTATAGGTCTGTATATAAACAGGGTTGCTAATTGAAAATAATAATTTGGAAATTCCCCGCATTTTTCATTTTCGATGAATTTTCTTCATTATATTTTTTAAGTATAAAAACAACCTTACATCTATTATAAGGGGTCATTCACACATTACGTAAGGCATACGTAAAACACATGAATTTGTAATCCAATAATGGAAATTTAAACTCAAAAAGATACGCTTCGAACCAAAAATAGAACAATTAAATTTTTATTCAAAACCAATTTTTAGTTAAAACCAAGAAAGATTGATCAGATAATAAGGACAATAAATCTCACATAAAATGTTTCATTTTCAAGCCAATAACACGAATTTCCTGCAAAAAAGTTTAGTTTTCAACAAAATAAATGATTCTTTAACTGAAACAGATAAACTTTCCAGCAAAATTGGAATAGTTAAATGTTTACTTAAAAAATTAACTTTCAACTAAAAACAAATTATTTAAATTTTGAACAAAAGAAAGGAATTTTCAACTGAAATAATGAATATATAACTGAAATACTTGAAATTCTATCCAAAAAGATGAACTTTCTAACCAGAAGATTAATTTTCAATTTAAAAACTCGATTTTTCTTCAAAATACGTGAATTTTGAACGGAGCAGTTAAATTTTCAACTAAACACAAAAATTTGTTAAACAAATAGTTGATTTTGATCTAAAAAGATCAATTTTCTAACAAAATTATAAATTTTTAACTGCAATGATGAATTTTCAACGACAATGAATCTTCTAACAAAAGAAATATTTTTAACAAAGATTAATTTTTTACCAAAAAGATGAATCTCCAACAAAAATGATTGAATTTTCAACTAAGAAAGATAACTATTCAACAAAATAGTTCAATTTTCAACCAAATACATGAATTTTTAATCAAGAAGATAAAATTACACTTAAAAAAATATTAATTTTTAACGAAATACATGAATTTTTAACCAAATATTGACATTTTCTAGTGGAGAAGATAAATTTTCTATCAAACATGGAATAGTTAAATTATCAGTTAAAATTTTTGGTTTAAAAAAAAATAGTCAAATTTGAAGCAAAAAAAAAAGGTTTTTCAACTAAACCAATGAATCAACAAACAAACCAAAAATGAATTTTTAACAAAGTATGCCACTTTCAACTAAGTATGTAGTTGAATTCTCAACCAAGAAGATGAATTTTCTACCAATGATGGAATAGTTAAATTTTGAGTTCCGAAAATTAAGTTTTAACTTAATACTTCAACATTAAGCCACGTAGTTGAATTTTCAACCAAAAATATGAATGATCAACAGAAATATAACAGTTAATATTCTAATAAAAAAAAGTTTTAACCAAAAACAGTCGAATTCAACCAAAAAAGAAGAATTTTCAACAGAATAGTTGAATCCTCAACCAAAGCAGATTAATATTAAACTAAACTGTTCTGATTTTTAATATAAAATGCCCTAATTTCGACGGAAATAGATAAATTTTTAACCCTAAAGACGACCTTTTAACCAAATTGTTGAATTTTCAACTTTCACCGAAAATTTCCTGACATTCTGAAGTTTCCTGATCTGTAAGTAACTCAGACGAATCTCAATCAATAGGAGAATCCAATTCAGATGATTCTGCTTGCTTGAAACAAAAATAATACTGCTTGGTAAGAATAAAACATCTTGATTGAAGAAGTCTGGGTCATTCAAGAGTCAAATGAGTTCTATTACTGTGAGGGCCGTTAATTTCACTTGAGACGATCAAATGAAAAACCTTTAAGTAGAGACGATGCAAGAGTGAGCCTAAACCGAATACACTCAGGAACCTTTTTCTTGGATTTACATGAAAATTTCCACGAATCGAACAAATTTTGGTTGATTCAATAAAATATTTTATTGACCCAACCACATTTATGTGTTGACTGAACAAAATACTCCTGGTTAATTTAACTGAAAATTTATTTGGTATTTTGTTATTCAAGCAAATCGTTTTCCGGGTATTGCAAAATCAGTGATGAGAGCAGATAATAGCATCATTGTTCAGTTATTACTTCCGATAGAACAAAAGCATTTTAACCTTAATTTTTAATAACAATACACCAGTGTTAAAACGGGTTGCGGTAAAACAGGCATTGATGCAAAGTAGGTCGTGATAATCGCTTGATTACGTAGCGTCCCACGGGGGTTACTTCAGACTATCTTTAGTCTATATATAAAAAAATCTCATTTAATGTGACCCTGAATATTAGTTAAAGCCGGCTTCAATTAAAGGAAATATAAACAAATAAAACTTTATATCGCTCATACGTCCGAAGTTATTAGCGTGTTAAAAAATACCCACTTTTATGAAAGTTCGTTAAAAAGTAATTTTTTTTAACCTTCCCTGGTCAACACGGGTCAAATTGATCCAATGAATATTTTATTGGTTTCTATAAGTATTTATAATCTGAAGGGACTTTTTCTGACATCTACCGGAAAATTTCGTTGTAGAAAATATCATTTAAAATTTTTTTTGGTTATTTTCATTGTTTAAAAAAATGCGGTCTTTTTTACACCTATTGCTACATATTCTTAGACGTTTAAAGTTTAAAGCATTCCCTAAAATTTGACAGGAGTTTTAGGACAACACATAATTACAGATCAAATTGATATGTCTCAGGAATTATTCAAGCTTTTCCGATTTATATATTATGTGATGTACGTTTACCATCATAATAACAATTTGTAACGCAACTGCAGTAGAAATGCGATATTTAAAAAAATGACTTTTTAATTAACTTTTATAAAAGCGGGTATTTTTCAAAACGTTAGAACTTTGGAGGTGGGAGGGATACAAAATTAATTTTTTTAGCTTTGCTAAAAATTCAGCCTGTTTTAACCCATATTCGGAATATTTTTGTCTACGCCGCAAAGAAAACATATTATTTCACAAAAACTAAAACTCAATTTTTATGTAACAACTTTTTCAGAAAATTATAACTTTGGGAGGCTTCATCTTCTAAATGATATAAAATAAAAAACTTATTTTCTATTTTTTTTTTTTAGTTTGAAGGGAAACTAAGTTCATTCCAGTTTTTTAGTCGAATTTTTAACGTTCAAATACTTTTTTCGATGCCAAACTTAATATTTTAAACTAAATAAGCATCGCTTTGGATTTATTTTTACAAAAATACAGATAATCACCTGGAAATAAAAATAAAGAATTAGGTTTATTCCACAAACCTTCAGCGATTTTTTACTTTGGTTTAAAGATAATCGCGAAGCATCACAGAAATTATATCAGGAGAAAAAAGTCGCTAAAGCCCACAGTGCTTCTGTTCAGCAGCATTAATTCAGTCAATAAATGTCATGGCCCAGTTACTGATATTTAAATAGCAGTAATTAATTTTTACTTAACACAACTACTAAAAATTTTAAAGGAATGTTATTTGTGTATATCAAATCTTCAGCCTACAGACTAACTGTAGAGATAAAAAATAGTGTAAATAGTGTCACAAATTTGATAAAATAGTGCCAGAATAGTGTTATATACAATTGCTCAAGTATTAAACTTATGTATTCCAATTTGAAACGAGTCAGGCGGCCCTCACTGTTTACGTTTCTGTCCCCTCGAAATCAATCCCAAGGACATTTGAAGGCAACCGCTGATACTTGACTAAAAGCGAGAGTTTCGTGTACTAATCTATGTCTAAAATAATTAATTTAATTTAATTAGTAATTAAGAGATTATACGCGTCAATAATTTAAAATTAATTTTTTCTAATTTGTGCTGTTAATTATTGATTATCCACTGTAGGCAAGGTTTCCACTACAATTAAATGTTTGGTTGAGAATTCATATTTTTTCATTAAAATTTAATTATTTGATTCAAAATTGAATTCTTTCTGTGGAAATTTCACCTTTTTAGTTAAAATGCGATTGCCTGAATAAAAATTAATCTGTTTCGGTTAAAAATTAACTTTTTTTGTGGAAATTCTACTGTTTTGTAGAAAATTCGTATTTTTGGCTCGCAAAATCAACAATTTTGCAGGAAATTCGTCTTTTTTAGTACAAAATCAATTTTTGGTGAACAACACAAACGTTCGATGGAAAACTAATCTGTTTTAGTTCAGAATTCAAGTACTTTGTTGGAATTTTTTTTTGCATTCGTTAAATTCAACTGTATTTATTTAAAATTAAAAATTTTAATCTTAACATTAAAATTGAAAATTTATTTTCTTTGTTTGAAAATTTAACTGTTTTGGACAAAAATAATCTTTTTTGCTAAAAAATACAACAATTTGGTAGAAAGTTGAACCATTTGATATAAAACTATAAACTGTTTTGATAAAAATTCGTTTTTTTACATGAAAATCAATTCTTGAATTCAGTTTAATAAAAAATGTAATTTTCTTGAAAATTCGTCTTTTTGGTTTAAGAATAAACTATTTGGTTAATAGTTTATGTATTTTCTTGAAAATTCATTTTTTTCTAGAGAATCAATCTCCTTGCTTAAAAATTTAATTATTTACTTAAAACAGAATGTATTTTGTTGAGAATTTATCCTTTTTGGAAAACTAATCTTCTGTGTTTAAAATTAATCTTTTTGTTGAACATCTAACTATTTGGTTAAAAATGTATGTATTTTCTTGAAAATTCGTCTCTTCGGATAGAAAATTAGTATTCTTGGTTGGAAATTCAACTATTTGGTAAAAAATGTATGTATTTGGTAAATTTATGTCTTTTTTGGTAGAAAATTAATCTTCTGTGTTGAAAGTTTATGTATTTTGTCAAAAATTTAATTATTTGGTCAAAAGCTTATCTATTTTACTAAAAATTCAATTATTTGGTTTAAAATGTATGACTTTTTTTGACAATTCATATTTTTTAGTAAAAACGTAATGTTCTGCGTTGAAAATTCATTTTTTTTTTTTAAATATTATTATACTTCATTTAAAAATTAACTGTTTGATTTAAAATCGATCTGTTTCGGTTGAGTATACAACTATTTTATTAGAAATGCGTTCTTTCTGGTTCAACTGAACTGTTTTGTATTTATAATAAAAATCTTTACTTGATTAAAATAAGAACCAATACATTTTTTGTTCAGAATTCATATTTTTTTGTTGAAAATGTAAAATTTCGATGAAAAATTAAATAACAAAATTTAGTCGGGAAAAATCAAAAGCAGGGGAAAATAGAATAAATAAAAATTAAAGATTTGTGCTAGCGTAAAGGGAGTGCAGCCTGGATCGATGCCAGAGTGG
>NC_046663.1:45996879-46000344 GCF_010883055.1 Belonocnema kinseyi
TTTGTGTTCAACCCGCTAGGTTTTATATAAATAATAGTCTGAGGAAGCTCAAACTTTCCAAAAAGTTCAACAATACGCTTAAGATTACGATAAGCGCGAATATCCCGTGGAAATCGAAAATTTCCTCGCTACATTTCAAACACGAACGTCGAAAAACATGGTTTTTCATTCGGATTAAAAAAACATTCAATTAATATTAACTTTTGATATATTTTTTGATACTGTATTCAACGCTAGACCTTCCTGAACAGAACTAAAAAAAAAAAAATTATGATAAGTTGAAAAATGGCTGTTCAGCGGCGATTTAAGTTTTGAAAAACATGGATTTTTCGATTCAAAAATCATCAGTTTTTATTTTTTTTAACGGAAACTATAATGTTTACGAAAAAAGTTTAAACGTGTACATGCATTCATTTTTAAAAAGCTATCGGGCAGTATTTTTCATTTTTCCAAATTCGGACTTTTGATTTTGACTCGTAATGTCACCGCGCAGACAATACTTTTACGCGTTTTCGAGCGCTCAGCGAGTTATTGCATCCAGGGGCTCAATTGCAGATCAGTGGCGGAAAAACGTATAAAATAGGCGACGTAGTTGACACCATGGAAGGTTGTTTACGTCCTGAAAACGCAACACGTGTCTGCGCATGCGCGCAGCTTAATGTCTTCTGCATTTTCGCAAGACTTTCTTTTTTCCCCGTTATTTACAAAATTCAGTTTATATTTCTCTAATTGATTTATTTAGTTTTTTATTATGTTATTATTATTTTTCAAAATCTTACAACTTCTTGTGTCCAACTAGTGATAGTTTGTAATAAAACACAAAAGTTCAAAGTATTTGTTAACGTTATTGGTTATTCGCTATTTAGCTATTGGCATGCATAGAAGCGTTCCCGGTTTAAATCCAGGCTTAGGCAGATTTCTTCTTGTTCTTGAAATTTTTATTTTTTATTACTTTAATGTTTATAACCGCATCAACTGCCAGGGTCATTAGCCTTGGGAATCGAGTCCGCGCCAGCGTGGCTACCAAGGCTGCAGGGTTAGAAAATAAGACAATCACTATATGATTATACCATCTGAGCCGCGATGACTCCATAATTCTTGAAAAAATTATAGAGCCGAAGTAATCGTTAAATATAAAATGTTAATTCATTAATATTATAATACATTAATACAATAAATAATAAAAACTGATTAATTCTAAAACTTGTCTTCCAAAATTCTGTAAAGAAATGTAGCTTGGAGTGCAAATTTATATAAAAATAAATGACTAACTTTAACAACTTTAAGGTAAATACGTTTCTGTTTCAGAAAAATAAAATAAATTGATAAAAGATTTCCAATATATTATTCCAATATATTAAAATATTAGTGTTTTTTCAACTATTTTGTCATTTTCTCTATTCAAATCGAGGCGGCTAGTTTTTGAAAAATTCTTTAGTTTTACAGGATTAAACGAGGAAGTTTTTAAAAAATTATGGATGGTCAAAATAAACAAATAATATACAGGGCTTTCACATCCGAATTTGCTTGTAAAATGTGAAAGAGTGACCTATTTAAACCGAAAAAGTGACCAAAAGTGACTAATGTTCTTTTGAATTTAAAAGAATTTTTCTTAACCGCTTAAAATTCAGAAGAATTCGATGATATTTATAATAATTCCAGATGCATTTGAACAAATTCAGGATGAATTAGATTTGAGAGAAATGAGAAGAAATGTATAAAATTCGTAAATATTCTAGGTGATTTTAGAAAAGATTCAAGTGAATTGAAACAAAAAAAATTAAATACAAAATATTTCACTGATTTTGGTAAAACTCTAGTGAATTTAAAATAATTCAAGGGAATTAAATAGAATTTGATAGATTGCCGAAGAATTCAAGGTGAATGTAAAAGATGTTAGAAAGAGCTACAAAAAGCTAAATTTTTTAATTTGTATTCCTATGAATACGCGGTTTTTCCTCTGTCAAAAATCCCTCAACGGGAACAGAAAAAGTGCAAATCCTATTCCTCTCAATCGACTTAGTAAAATTTAACGAAAGCATTTATTCAACCTATTTTTCATTATTAAATCTTTTTATAACTTATAAATTCGAAAAATATTCAAATTTATATTTATTTATATTTTAATAATCTATTTAAACGTCTTAAAAAATGCATCAAAGAAATCTTGAATTGATTAAAATTAAATTTTCGACACTTATATTCCACATGAAGGAATTAAAACAATTTATGACACATATTTTGTGAACTTATTAGAAGGAATTAAATCGTCTCAAAAATCGAACACTTTTGGGGAACAGAAGAAATCTCTGTAAGGTTATCTGTCGGTTCTGTCGGTTTCTGAGATATCCTATTCTTATAATGATATTTTAGACAGATGGAAAAATCGCGCATTAAAAATAATAAAATAATAATTAATAACTGAGTGATAATAACTGATTAACAACTGAGTGAATTTAGAAGAATTCAAGTAGATTCGAAAGATCTCATTAGAAGTTAAAAAATAAAAATAATTCCAAACAATTCAAAGCATTTTAAAGGAATTCAGGATTATTTCAGAAGTATTCAGGGTGAATTCCAAATTAAATCAAATAATTTGAAACAAATCCAAAATATTTTGCTGATTTTAGTACAATTTTGTAGTGAATTTAAAAGAATTCAAGAGATTTTGATGAAATTAATTGATTGATGGAATTGATAAGCAGACTTTAGAGGGAATAAAACAGAGCTAAAATAATTTTAAAAAATTGAAAAAATTATATCCAACTAATTAAATATGAGTCGAGTACATTAGACAAAACCTATAAAAAAGTTCAATGAATTTAGTAGAATTGAGTGAATTTAGAAGAATTCAAATGAATGGAAAAAATTTAATACAAAATATTCCATTAGTTGCAGTGAATTTTAAGCGAATTTAGAGGAGTTTTTTAACGGAATTGAGGAAAATTCGGTGCAATTTTTGCGTAATCAAGACAAATAAAAAATAATTCAAGAGAATAGGATACCAATTTTAAACTCAAAAAAATACTTAAAGCTCAGTTAAATGGGAATGCTTTAAAAAATTAAAAATCCAAAAATATTAAATTAAATTCAGTGGATTTCGGGAGAATTTAAAAGAACTCAGACAATGATATTATATGATATTATTAGCTTACTTTCGTACCGTTGTAAAAGAAGTTTCAAACCACCTGTTTGTAGTAAAAAAAAAGAGAAAAAACTCATTTCTTGAAAAATTAAAAAATTAATCTATCTGAAAGAAAAATTTATAACAGTCAGAAAGAGGCAGGTAATTTCGAAAATGGGTCTTTGTATCAACCTTAATGGGTTATAAAGAATAAATAGAAATCTGAAACTGCATTTTTTAAACCAACATAAACTAAAAAGAACAGATGAAATTGTACAAGAAGGCTCCAAAAGAATTATGATCTTTTGCCGTTCTCAAAAGTTCGATTCTTAATCAACCAA
>NC_046663.1:46000444-46006070 GCF_010883055.1 Belonocnema kinseyi
TACGAAAAAAGTTTAAACGGGTACATGCATTCATTTTTAAAAAGCTATCGAGCAGTATTTTTCATTTTTCCAAATTCGGACTTTTGATTTTGACTCGTAATGCCAACGCGCAGACAATAATTTTACGCGTTTTCGAGCGCTCAGCGAGTTATTGCATCCAGGGGCTCAATTCTTGATATACAGAAAATGGTTTGAAAAAAAATCAGTAATGAAATAAAACACATTCTGGAAGTTTTCACAGTGAAAGTCATAGAACTGCGATTACAAAGGTCAATGGCTCTTGAATTAAGAAATACAGGAAATTGATTCAATTATGCGATAGATCTACTCTGAAAAAGAACCTTTATCAATTAATCGAACGTTAATAACCCAGGAAAAATCAGAATTCTAAAGTGCTTTTCAGGGTGGCTGAAAAACTTTATTTTTAAAATTCCCTTAATTTTTCCTGACAATTAATATTCAAAGACCAGAATTTAAATAATATACTATTTTTATCAATGAATCTATTATAAATTGAATAAAATAATTTTAGATTGAAATTTAAAAATTAAATTTTCAACAGAATAGTTGATTTTTTAAACAAATTTCTCACAAGACAGTTGAACTTTTAACTAAACATTTTTTAATTTTCATACTAGAAAGAATAATTCTTCACCAAAAAGAGGAATTTTGATCAAAATCCACTAATTTCTAACTAAAAAAGATAAATTTTCAGTAAAAACGAAACAGTTAATTATTCAGTGAAAAAGGTAAATTTCAATAAAAAAGTAAAATTTTGAACCCAATGGTTAAGCTTTGAAGTCAAAGGATACATTTTCTAGAAAACAATTGAATTATCATCAAAAAGGTAATTTTTAATCAAAAAGTTGTTATTTTAACCAAAAAAGGATATTTGAACAAAGAAGATTCGTTTTCTATTTTAAACCAAAAAATGGACTAATCTGAAAAAAAATAGTTCAATTTTCAATCAAAGAGTTGAACCTTGAACAAAGAAAATAATTTCTTAACAAAGCAGTTCAACTTTTACAAAAGCAGTGAAATTTTAAATTACAAAAATAAAATTTAAGCCCAAGTGGAACAGTTACATTTTCAGTTAAAAAAATTAATTAAAAAAAAAAACAAGTTTTCAAACGAAATTATTAAATCCTCAACCAATGTGATTAATTTTTAACCAAACATTTGCAATAGGTGCACGATGCACCTATTTTCACGATTTTATTTTTTCATCCCCGATTTTTCCCCAATTTCCATGTTTTCTCTGATCTACGGCCACGCTGGATCCTTTAGAAAATTAGAAACAAACTAGCTACACATATTTACGACCATAATCATTGTACAAAAACCTAAAAAGTGTCAATTGTGTTTTCATCTCACCTTTCTCAAATTTTCGCTTCCGCTTGCTTCCACTTCCATCCCCCGAGGACCCCTTGTTGGCAGTCTTATCCTTGCTCTTCCAACGAATTAACATTTTGCGCAGTGATTTTAGAAGTTCAATCGGAATAACATCACTTTTAATCACGTGAATTTATTTCACCGTATGAACGCATCCATTATCTACCTAAAAAAACTTGTGCGATGATAACCCGGACTTAAGAAATGCAACCATCGTGAAATTCGGAAAAAGGATATAGCAGATACATTCATTGAATGAAGGGTCTAAAACAATGTAATTTTTTTTAATTTTCAAAAAGTCATAACTTTAGATAAGTACTTGTCATCTAATCAGAGTCCCTACAAAATCCCAACTTTGAAATACCCTGACTTTCCCTGACCAATTTTTCATTTTTCCTAACGGATATAAATTTGTATTTCATTTTAATTAATATAATGTCAATGCGAACAATTTTTTGTTTCTAAATTTATTTTAAGGGCATGTGACACAGCTAAATACCTATATTACCGACCTCACTTTATCAGTTTACTGAATATTTTTTTGAACTTAAGAAGTTTTTTTGTAAATAAAATATCGAACTGAAACTTTGAAAAATTTCTAAGAGTGCAATAAATTACGTTTAGGTACTGCATTTTAGTAGGAACTTCACTGAAAATTATTTCATCTTTTTTCTGAACCTCGACATTTTTTGAACATTCGAACTTTTTTTATACATAAAATATCGGTCTTAAACTTTGAAAAATGCAAGAGCCGAAAGAAAACAACGTTTAACTACAAAGCTTAATAATAAAAGTTGTGAAAACAAATATTTTAACTATCAATCCCATCGGCATCAGCCGGTAACGTTGTACACGAAAATACGAACCCTGGCGGTCACTAAGCGAGGCTCCAGAGGGTTCGTATTTTCGTGTACAACGTTACCGGCTGATGCCGATGGGAATGATAGTTGACATTTTTTTTTTACATCTTTTATTATTAAGCTTTGTACTTAAACGTCGTTTTCTTTCGACTCTTGCATTTTTCAAAGTTTGAGACCGATATTTTATGTATAAAAAAAGTTCGAACGTTCAAAAAATGTCGAGGTTCAGAAAAAAGATTAAATAATTTTCAGTGAAGTTCCTTCCAAAATGCTGTACCTAAACGTACTTTATTGTACTCTAATACATTTTCACATGCCCTTAAGCTTTAAAACTATTGATCTAGTCATCCCGAATTTCGGGACGAGACATTGCGCTATTTTAATACCTATAGTGAATATATCAACATGGATTTAAAAAAATAGAAAAATTAAATTTCCGATTCAAATAAACAATTTTCATCCAAGAAAACATTAATTATCAACAAAAACTTCTCCAAAAATTTGTATTTTGAAGCCAAAAAATCAGTTGAGTTGTCAACCCGAAAATATGAATTTTTAACAAAGAAGTTGAATTTTGGAACCCAAAGAAGACAAGTTTTCAACATGATAAATGAATTTTTTGCTGAGAAAGATAAATTTTTAATCAAAAATGGAATAGTACCTACAATTAAAAAATTAATTTTCAACTAAAAAAAAAAGGAATTTTCAATTATAAAGTTAGATTTTTAACCAAACAAATGAACTTTAAACTAAAATTATGAATCTTCAACCAAGAAAATATTTCTCAACCAAATATGTAGTTGAATTTTCAAACAAAAAGATGAAATAGGTAAGTTTACAAGCAAGCATGTTTTATCGTTCAATGATTTAAAAAAATATCAACATAAAAGTTACAGTTATATCCCAAAAATATGAATTTTATACTAAAATAATTGAATTTTCAACTAAAGAATATACATTTTCAAGCCGAAAAAACTATTTTTTAACACATGAATTTTCAACTTATATA
Source organism: Belonocnema kinseyi (assembly GCF_010883055.1). NCBI lineage: Eukaryota > Metazoa > Arthropoda > Insecta > Hymenoptera > Cynipidae > Belonocnema > Belonocnema kinseyi. The sequence goes on from NC_046663.1 coordinate 46,003,706, forward strand.
AATTTCCAATCAAAAATAGAATAATTAAATTCTTAGTAAGAAAAGCGAATTTTCAACAACAAAAAAAACAATTTTCATAAAAATAAAATACATTTTCAATGAAAACAAATTTAACCAACAATAGAACAGTGAACTTTTCAGTAACAAAGTTAATTTTCATCCAGAGATGAATTCTTATTAGATAAGATTAGATTGCCAACAAGGAAAATCAATTTTCCACCGACATAAAATAGTTAGGTTTTCAGTTTAAAAATTAGTTATCAATTTAACAAAATTTGTAACAAAAAGATGTTAATTTTAAATCAAAAAGAGCTGAATTCCACCAAAACAGATGAATTTTCGAATAAATTGTTGTGATTTTCAAGTAACAAAAAATAATCTACCAAAATAGTTGAATTTTGAGCCGAAAAGATTGAGTTTTTAACAAAACTGTTAAATTTTGAACAATATAATAAAATTTACTTTAAATTTAGATTATCGAAAATTCCCTAACTTTTTCAGGTTTTCTCTGACATTCCCTGTACTTTTAGAATACCCTGACCTGCCGCAACCCTGATAATTCAACAGGGCAAGTGAATCCTCTAATTTAAAAACAACTTTACGTTAAGTATAAGTGCATTATTTAGTAGTTATCAGGCTGGCTAACTGTTACATATACTTCTCTATGCGAAGATTAAGCCGATAACTATGCAGAGTACTCTAAAATAATAGATGAGAAAGTATACATCGACGGAAAAGCGCTGAAATTTATGCCCTTTATGCCTCATAAAATAAGTAGGTACAGAAGAATTTATAACGTTTTTTTGTATCTCATAAAAGTTTCACATTTTTGCTTTACTTGCGCTATAAAATGTTGTTAATGCAGACGCTCTTTAAGGAATATAAAACCAATGCATATCATTTTGATTATCAACTTCAGATCAAAATGAACAAATTTTAATGATCAAAAATTAATTTCTACCCAATATCTGTCTTACGGCAGTTGTTATAATTTTTATGGAAATGTGCAAGTTAGTCATGACCGAATTAATATTTCTAAAACAAGGAATATCTTAGAAAATTTGCAATTAGATTGACTAAGTTCCGACTCCCACTTTTGGGAGATTTACAACTTCCTAGGAAAAACATAAAAATATTGAACTATAATAAAAACACGAATTTTCAACAAATAGTTGAATTTTAAACTGTAAAGGGTCAATTTTCCATAAAACAGTTGTATTTTCAAGCAAAAAAACAATTTAAATTTTCAGTTAAAAATATTAATTTTTTGAAGAAAAAGAATTCAACAAAATAGTTCAATTATCAACCAAACTATGATTTTTCCACTGAAACGATGCATCTTTAACTAAAAAATGAATTATTAATAAACAAGTTAACTTTTATAGAAGTAATTAAACTTTCAAGCAAAAAGATAAAATTTCAACCCACAGCATTAATTTTCTACCAAAAAGGACTAATTTTCAAACTAAAATGATAAATCTCCAATCAAATATACGAATTTTTAACAAAAACGTTCACCGTGAACTAATTATTTGAATTTTCAACAAACAAATAAGTAAAAAAAAATTCTTTAACAAAGACGTTCAACCTTAAAGTAATTGAATTTTTAACTAGAAAAGATTTATTCTGAACGAAAAATGTAATAGTTGATGTGTCAACCAAAAAATTTTAATTCTATGTAAAGAACAACTATAAAATATATAAAACTTTTTAACAAAAAATAATAAAATTTACAACCAGAAATATTTGGATTTTTAACCAGTGAATTGAACTACCACATTAGTTGCATTTTTAATAAGAGATTAATTATCATTTAAGAAAAAAAATGTTTATGAAAAAGAAGAATTTTCAACAAAATGCATGAATCTTCAACCAAATAATTTAATTTTCAACTGTAAATTATACATTTTTAAACAAAAACAAAATACTTTAGTTTTCTGTTTAAGAAATTAATTTTCAAACCAAAACATGAATTTTCAACGAAAGCATTCAACTTTTAACCAAGAAGTTGAATTTTTAATCAAAAAGATTAATTTTAAAGCAAGAAGATTAATTTTCTACTAAAAAAGAAAAATTTTCAATCAAATAGTTCAATTTTGAACTAAAAAAAATTGATTTTTAAACCAAAAAATGAATTTTCAAGTAGAGTTCAATTTCCAACCAAGAAGTTGAATTTTGAATCAAAAAGATTAATTTTCTAGTAAAAAGGAATTTTGATTAAAAAGAAGAATTTGTAATCAAATAGTTGAATTTTCACCTAAAAGAAATGAGTTTTCAACCAAATTGACGATTTTTCAAATAAAGAAAATTAATTTTGAACCAGGAATAAAATAGATAAACTTTTAGTTCGAAATATTAATTTTTT
>NC_046663.1:46006170-46035177 GCF_010883055.1 Belonocnema kinseyi
ATATTCACTTTAAAAAATATTTTTTAACACAAAATTATAACTTGCAACAAAGTAGTAGTTTAATTAGTTTAATTTTAAAAAGGAGAAAAATAAATTTTTAACGAAGAAAATTAACTTTCTACAGAAAAAGATCAATTTTCAACTAAATACATAAATTTTTAACCAGATAGTTGAAATATCAACGGGAAAAGATCAATTTTCAACCAAAAATGGAATATTCAAAATTTCAGTTAATGAAGTTCATTTTTAACCAAAAAATACGTATTTTCAACAAAATAGTGAAATAGTTAAATCTCTAATGACAAAAACCAAATATTTAATTCTGGATATAAATGTTCTTCCTTTCTAAAAGTTTTTCTATAGATTTATCGGATCCCAACTGGCACTGCTGAAAAATTTACAACACTCTTGGCCCAACTAGAAATGTTTTAGACAATTTTGAACTAGATCAACCAGTTAAACATTCGTCAAACTGAATGATTTTTCGTTTAAAAAAAGTAGCAAATTTGTTCGAAAATTCAGGTTTCAATGTGTACGTACCGGTAAGTACTTGGATGTGGCATAACAACTGACACTCGACAGTTGCTACTCATGAAAATTCATGAGAGCCAATTGATCTTGAGATGCGGATCTGCATAAAAGCGTTGCATATCATTTTGATCCACTTTCGGGATCAAATTGAGCAACCGACACTTACTGTGATTATTATTATTGATTATTCACCCACTTGGAATCTTGAATTAGAAAACAAGCTAACAGAAACAATATTTTTGGCACGTAAATAGCATAATAATACTAAAATATTGAATAATAATTAACAGTGTCATATTGAATCAATTTCTCTGACCGGCGTTTGAGTTATCATATCTAAATTAATTTTTTTTTAATTTTCAAGAAAATTCTCATTTGAAAGTCCGGCATAAGATACAAAAGAGGCACATGTCTTCATATATTTAGAATGAGAGTCAAGGATGTCAAAGTAATTAACATACAGATTAGCTGGAACATAATTGACCGCAATATAACATTTACGAGCAGACAACGGTAAAAGCGAACCACAAAGTAATGCCTCAAAAGGAGCGCCAATTAAAGTATTGAATGCATTTACTGTCTGATATAAAACAAGATTCAAAAAGCTCGTAATCTTAACTCTAAACTTCTTGCCGAGTAGATTATTACTACTTTGGTTCAAGCAATTTCTTTGAAACTTATCGCGTCTCACAAGTGAAATGATATACGGTTAAATATGAAAAAATGATATTATGATAAATATATAAAAAATGATGAAAAATGATGAAATAGTGAAAAAATGATATACGGTTAAAAGTGCACAAAGTTGAACAACTCTATAACTTATTCCATTTGCCAGTTCTGAGTTACTCAAGTAACATATGCCGGGAAAAATGTCTACACCAACCATTCTTTTATTAAAGTACTTACTAAGTGTAAGTTATGTCTCTTTGAAAAATTCTACTTTAACAATAACTTAAGGTCCTGAGCCAGTTATTGATCTATGTCCTTAATAACATCTAACCTCTTTTTTTGTATCTGCTAAGACCTTGACTCCTTGTGCCATTCGGCAGGACACTGACTTTACATCGCCAAAAACCGATTATATCCTTTAAAATTGGCAAAAATCGACTGTCGCCGAAACACGTTCCCGATACAAACGGAAACGCCCAAAATATTAATTTTGTTGATTAACTCTAATATTTGAGTATATTGCCATGATTGAGATGGTCAGATGTAGTTCACTGCATGCATCTCATCAGCTGTCACTCACCGGACTCATGGGCCAAAGGGCTAAGATTTGTAAATGTGAGGTTATGGAGATACAACAGTAGTGCAACCTCACACTTAAAATCTCACATTACACTCTCCCCGCGGCACCGGTAAAATTAATTGCGTCACAGCACATCACAAAAATGTATCATAACATATTAAACACGAACATAAGTAAAATTTCGTGAAAATAACACCAAGAATTGTTGAAAAATGACAGCTTTTCATCTTCAACGTGCCGGCTCGAGGTTCACTGACATTTCTCTCTTGGCGCGTTATGATTCGCAGTACAAACTTGTGTTTCTCTTTTTTTACTCCCACCCCTCTTTTACACCCTGTTTCGCGACTTTCTTCGATTTTGTTCGTCCGTCTCTTCACTGCAACCCCTATCAGCGACTGCCCTCATTATTACTCCCGTATTCCCGTCACAATTAGGCCAAACTAATCGTTTATTCAAGTGTTTTCTTAATTTATTAAATCTGCTGTCCTAAAAATAAAAGCAACTGCAGGGGATGATAGTGCGCGACACCGCAATCTCGACCGTGTTGCCTGGCCGAGTCCCGGCTTATGACGTCACGGGAGTAGTTGGGAAATCGATCCCAAAACGTCCTCTCTGCACGACTACTGCCCGGTTCAAAAACGTTCGGCGACCTCCTTGTCCCGGAAATCCCGAAAATTCACGAGATGTACAACGTCCGGCTTCGTGCATTTCCGACTTATCCGGGAAGAGAACTCTAGGGTGGCATGATCCACTAAGAGGAATTTTCACCTTTTTCCCGAAAAGGGAAATTTTAATTAGGGACGATTTCCTACCGGAAATTTGAAATATCCGATGAGAAAAAATCACTTTTTAGAATAACTTCTAAGGGTGCGGGAAAATGTTACGGGAAAGTTCAAGGACTTGCAGAGGACTTTATAACGAAGTATAATATGTATCAATCATATGGGGTTGCCGCCCCTAACACACTTCCACGGTGCCTCGATAAATGCCCCTAAATCCAAACGCATGTAACTGAGAAAAATAATCCAGGTCATTTCATGGGTCACAAACAATTTTTACGGTCAACAAAACTGAAATGAAAATAAATTGATGTACTTAAAGTGAAAATATTTTGAAATTTAAACTTAGAAAATATGTTTAGTCCATACATTTTATTTAAAACGGTTCATAATTTACACGTATGAAATAGTAAATTTTAACACTTTTAATTTAAACAATTATAAATTTCTAACTTTTATCAATTGAACACTTCAAATATTTCAAGTAAAATAATAATAATACAGGCTATATTTTTCAATGCTGTAAACTCTAACCTCTAAATTGAAGAATGAATCAATACATTTATAAATGCTCAAAATTATATCATTTTAAGTAATTTCAAATTAGAAACATTAAAAATTGAACACTTTTTAAATTAAAAGCTGATATATTTTAAATGTGAGACGTTTTAAATTAATACTTGTTCTATTGTTATTTATGCATAAAAAGCCCCATCAAAAGTCCCAATCCTTTAACTTACAAATCAAAAATTGTTTTAAAGAAATAGTTTAAATTGTAACGTTCAAAGTTTAAATTTAGCACTCCGAAATTCGAACGATTCAAGGCGTTCTATGTTAAACAATTCAGTTTCAAAATGTTTAGTACGGACTTTTTCAAGTATAATTGTTCATTTTAAATAACCCGCCAAATCTGACTAAATCCTACAAAGTTGGTCTTTTTATTTCATAAGAAAATTTCAAATTGAATTAGTTAAAACTTGAATATTTTAGATTGAAACAATATTTGAATAGAATTTGAAATTGAATAAAATCATCTTGTGAAATCATTGATTGTTCAATCTTCAATATAAAAAGCAAAGTTCAATTTTGAAGATCATTAATTAATTTATATTTACAGTTCTTCAACTTAAAATTTTTAAAATAAAAGTGATCAATTTCAAACGATTTTAATAGCGAATTGTTTAATCTTCAAATCTGCATTTTAAAAATAAAAGAGTTTACAATTCCGCGCTGTGAACTAAATAATTTCGTAATTGAAAAAGTTAACAAGAATAAATATAAAAGAATAAATTTAATATCATTTTCCGATTTTTCCCTGCCATTTGTTTAAAAATTTTGTTTCACAAAAAGTTGCGGGTTTCGGATAGAATTATAATATGCATTGCCTTCTTATATATATTTTTATGTTTTCAATTAAAAAAATGTAATTTCGTTTTTTTTTTATTTGAAACCGAATTGTGTAAATCGATGACCTGCAACACGAAAAAAAAACCATTTCCAATTTTTTTTCGTAAAAAATAAAAATACTTCTTGTTTTACTGACCCAATAACTATTTTAATTTTATTTAAAGAAAAACAGTGTGCGCAGATGTATGTTTTAATTTTTTTTACTATCTCCCAAAGTTTTAGCAAACAATATTTATCATTGTGAAGAAAAACTAATATTATGGCGAATGAAAGTTTTGTGTATTTTCTATATAATTTCATTTAAATTTTTAAAAACTAACCAAAAATGCCTATAGTGTTTCAAAAATTATAGCGAATTTTTTATATGAATAGCTTTTACTTTTATAATAAAAAATTACAAATACAAACAGCATTTATTTGATTCATGATTTTTTTGAAAATGTGCAAATTGCACGTTTTTTGGATTAAGACATATTTACATATTTTTGGAAAAGATTAATGTGTCGAACTTGAAATATTTTTAGCTTAAACCAAAGAAACACATTGTCATTATGATTTCAAACAAAAATTTTGTTCGTGATTTAGGACTTCTGGGATTTTGGATATTTTTTATGCAATTTTTGAACTTGTTGAAAACAGCGAACACTTTTTTCCCCCACAATAGAAAAATAATCAGATGTTTCTTTGGTTCAAGCTAAAGAAATTCTAGCCCGATTTATTCAACTTAAAAAAAAACGGTCAATTAAAAAATCTGTTTTGTGTATATTTTCAAAAAAAAAGTTTAAATTGGATAAAATTTGTTTTGAATTTCTAATTTTTTATAATTGATCACTGGAAAAAACTGTACATAAAAAAAATTGGCTATACTTTTGAAACTAATAGGACATTTATTCGTAATTTGCAAATAAAAAATAAGAGAACATAAGATCTCAACATGTTTCAAATATTTTTTTTTTACTTTTTTCGGATATCAACCCACACATCTTTCTCCTCAGCCCAAACAATTTAATTCATTTTAGCATTTTGCATTAGCATTTTGCCTGAAATTAATTGTAATATTTGAATTTGACACAAACAAATGAAACAAAATTTAAGTAAATGTATAAAAACTTACCAGGTCGTCGATGAAATATACGTTGGACTTCCCCAGCTTCACTTCCGCTTTCACTTTCGCTGAAACCAGTACATTTCCTGGTTGCTTCATTTTTATTGGGGATTAAATCGATTCTTGTAGTACGTGTGGTTTCCCTAAGGCTTGCGCTGCGTTTTAATGACCAAGAGGAATCTCTCGGTGGAGGTGGTAAGGGTCTATTAGCATCGTATTCAAGTTCAACGTTGCCAGTCTTTAAATTATTATTGTTCAAGCTTCTTGAAGGATTAGCCATATTAATAGGACCGCCAGAATAAATATCTGAATGCTGCCCCAGATTGCCGTAAATTCTGGGAGAATTGTTCAAGTCTATTTGTTGCTGCAGAATGGGTGCTCGAGCTTCATCTTCCTTGTTTCTTCTTGTGGGTGGTTCGGGTGCCATTCCATGCTTTGTTGGCCATTTTGGACTATTAGCATGATTTGAAAAACTTACACGTTTGGTACCCATCGTTCCATATTCTATTGAGCTGCTAGAATTACTTATCAAGCTTCCTCTCTTGAATATAGGTTGCGGCTTTCGGTCAATGTCCATATCTTCCTCGTAAATTGGAGGTGTCTCTGGCTTACGAACTACTGACGCATTACCTTTTTCTTTATTCATTACAGGAACATTTCTGCTGTCTTCATTTATAAGAAAACGTGGCGATGCACTTTGGCATCGGCTTACTTCCTGCTCAACAGAAGATGACTGGACAACTGTTTTTTGTGTTCGTTCTTGTGCAACGGGTTGCGGTCGGACCACTAACACCGGTTGATTTTGCCCTTTTTGGCCCATTATCGGTGGTTTCCCAATGACGGTCTCGTTTGCTCTCTGCATTTTATTTTCCCAGTAGAGATTTTCAGCTTGAACTTGAGCAGGAGAAGGCTGATGAAACAAACTCGGAGCAGATCCGTGTCTATGAACTTTCTTAGTTGGAGAGCTCTGTAACTTTTTCTTCCAATAAATAGGGTCATTTCTTTCATCTCTCTGATTTTGTTCATAAAATCGTCGCTGCTGCTCTTCGTCTAACTTTTTTAATTTTTGCCAATACATAGCATCACGCACTTCCGGCGCTTCATTATGAATTTGAGGCTGATGTTTTACTACTTTCGAAGAACTAACCGACTTTTTTTGAGCATCCAGAGCTTTCTGTTGCCAGAAGAAGTTTTCCAAATTGTGCATAGTCTGTTTCTTTGACGGTGACAATTTTTTAGATGAAGATTCTCGATTTGATGAATCGTAGATTTTTTGTACGTATATTGCGTCTTGATCAGCAAGCGATTGAAGACGTTGTTGCTGAATTTGATTATTGATTGCTTGTTGTTGAGGAGAATTTCGAGAAACGTATATTTTTTCACGATTGACAGTTGCACCATTCGGTTTACCAGAGTATATAAGTTGGGAATTCAGATTAGTTGGTTGCGTTCCAATAAACCTAGATTCTGAATAGATGGAATTATTGCTGGGTGTTACTCTGCCGCTGTTCTGTGAATGTGGCACCTCAGAAATATTTAAAGCATTTGGTACATTCCTTTGCGCGGATGCTCTTCGAACGTAAATAGGTTCTTGATTCTGAAAGTGTTTCGGCGATTCATTGAGAGGAATATTTGAAGGCGCTTCCTGTCTATTTGGTGAGATATCTTGAACCACTTCTCTATTGTCACAAGATGAATCCATAGGTTTTCTGTCTGGAGGTTTGTTGGATTGAATAATCGGTTGTTGAGATACAGGAGACCTTGGACATACTGCTCTTTCGGCAACTATATGTTTGAGCGATTGCTTTGAATCCAGCACTTGACTTGGAGAATCTACCATTGGAATAGGGGACTCAGGACATCCAAGTTCTGATTTCATTATCGAGTGACTTATAGGAGAGTCGTATATCATATCTCGTTTCGGTGAAGCTATGAGTATTTGATCACTTGGATGTGCCTTCCTTAAAGGCGTAGATACTACAGTACTTTGATTCATACACGGTGATTTAATTTGATCAAACCCTTTTGTTTTAACGGGTTCTCGTACTGAAGAAGGAGATGCTGGTTTTGTTTGGTCTGTTTCTTTAAGTATACCTTGTGAGCTATCTGTGCTGGGCGACAGACTATCAGAACAAAATGGAGGACAGCCAGGAGGAATGATAGTTAAAGGAGACGTAACACTTTTAATTCTATCAGGAGACGAAGCTTGTGCATCATCTACATTACTTATTTTAGAATCTGGAGATAAACTTCTAGAATGACTTTCTTGCTCATTAAATCCTGTATTGCTTGCATTTTTGTTGTCGACAGTTTCATCTTTGGAAAATGTATCCTCAACATTAGCGTGTAATTTAATAAGGTTACTAGACATTGGAATGTTGGGTGATCCTCTTTGAGTGCAAGAAGACTCCTGGTTTAGGTTATTCTTTGACATCATATGTACAGGGCTGCGAGGACTTGTTGGATAATTTTCGTTTTGAGCAGTGGTTGGAGTTTCGTCGTAGAGATTTTCTCCCAAACTTTGATTTACTAAATTATGAGATGTTTGATAAGGATCTGTACTGGGTGATGATTGCGGATCTGTAACTAGCTCACACCTGTCCTCTGAACTGTTAGATGGAGATGCGTGAATACTGGCATGTGGTGAATTGAGATAATATTCGCCACTTTTAGAACTGCTTGGTGAAAATCCACTCTTTTGACTCGAATTTGGTGTATATGTCGAATCCGCGTAATCTCCAGATTTTTGGCTCAAACTAGGGGAATATTTTGGAGTTCGTCCGACGTGAATCCCCTTTTCATCAGGATATATTGGGCGGGACTGATGAACCTGCACAGTACCATGAGCCTGATTAATACTTGAGTCAAGTATTTGATTTCTATGACCGTCCAGCCTCTCCATACCATCATTCTGCTCATAAAACTCGTCCCTGACGTCTCGATAACCTATTTCCTCCAACCTGTGCTGTTGAACTCCTCGAGGAGAATTATTTAATTCTTGTTTATTTTCATTGATAAAATACATTCTCTGTGGAATGGCTGGAAGTGGCCTATCCACTGGATGAACTACTCTTGATCGAATCAAATACCTTTCTGATGGAGGAGCTGATATTCTTCCAGACTGACTGTGATTCCTGATGAAGCATGACTGAACAGGCTCTTGAAAACTGTGTTTTCTTTCCAAATTACAGTGCTGTTCAGGTTCAACAAGCCTCGAGTTTTTCAGTTTCCTCATATCGGGAGATCCACTGATCATATTCTGTTCTATCCATTCTTCTTCTGGTGAAACAAAATCAAATGAAGGATTTGGTGGATAATGTCTTTGAGAATGTCGACCTTGAGAGTAGTTTGACTCACTTCGCAGAAAGTGATCTGGTGTACTCGTAATAATCCCTTGTATAGGAAAAAGATCTTGTTTGATTTCATGCATCCTTTCCTCAATCATAGAACCATTCAAACTGGAATCTAATGTAACGTTTCTCCTTATATCTTCATTCAATTTCATGGTGTCCTGTGACAAAGAGTAATTTCCATTTTGTTGGTACTGTGTGACATGCTTGTCATCATGCCTCTTTCTTTCTCTGCCATCCTTTCTGTACGTCTTGTGCGACTCTTTCGGAGAAAAAATACCCGGAAGAAGACGCCGCAGTCCCTTCTTTTTCTTTTCTTCTTTCAACGGCTTGGATGCACATGATTCCATTGTGAATAAGCGAATAAGATTCGCGTAACCGTCTTTTTCAAACTCGTCTACCGAACAATTTAATTTGATCTCGCTTGTAGAGAAACTAACTTTTTTATCAGAATCCAAATATTCTGTATTTATACCCGTTTCTTCTAAATTTTCTCTTAAAGCTTTCAATGCTTTTAATTTCTTTTCTTGAAAAAAACTATCGGTCAATGAACTAGAGTTTCTGGGCATAAAAGTTCTTATACTCGAAATTTTGTTCAACTCACAGTCATTAGTATTAGTTGAATTTGTTTCCTTTTTATACTTATCTTTAACTGCAAACTCACAAGATGACAAGCTTTCTATTTCTTCTATATAGGATGATTTGGAGGATTCGGATGAATTTGTTTCTAAATTATTTTTTAACCAATTCTCGGACCACTTCTTCTCTAATGTAGATACTTGTTTGCTGTAATTTCGCTTTGAAATTACATTACCTAATGGTTCGTCTTTTTCTGAATCCAACGGTTCATCCAAATTTGTTTCTAATAATCTCTTTTCTTCAATTTTAAGCTTTTTACAAAGATTAAGTTTATCAAGAAAATCTTTATCAAATATAGGTTTGTCTGTGTTTTGATTAGAACTTCTGTCAGCGCTGGGAGATACTTTCGTCAAATTTCCGTAAAATCCAGGAAGTTTTTGTTTATAAATCTTAACTGTATGAAGATTGATTTTTGTGTTTAAAGTCTTCTGAAGTTGTTCAATTTGATATTGACAGTTTTCAAGGCGATTATGAGCTGCTACGTCGTCACATTTACTTTCAATATTTTCAACATTACTTTTATTCTCTTTGTCATGGACTTCCTCTTGTATATTAGACTTCTCAGATAACCCTATATTCGAAATTATTTCTCTTTTCTCCTTGTTTGTTGGAATTTCAACCCCTATCTTAATATTAAAATCAGAGGCATGATTTTCTTTATGTTTTAAAATGTTCCAAGTTCTCAGGCCCCTTTTAATTTTCAAATTACTAGCATTAACAGAAGACTTTGTCAATCGTATCGGTCTAATTCTTACTTTAGTAAAAGAAGGAATACTGTTCTCTCGTATTGATAATACTGGTGTTTTCGATGAGTTTTTGAAAACCCTTACTTTCTTTTCATTAATTCTTGAATTTGTACGACTATCTACATTTAGCTTAAAAACATGTTTCGTGTCGCCAACCGACTCGGACTGCAAACACAAATTATTATTCTGCTCGGAAACAATTCTTGAACTTTCACATTTGGTCAAAAGTACTTTTCGAGTTTTACAAGTTTGTAAAACGATTTTTTCTACTGTGACCTTATCCACCGAGAGAATGCGCACCTCATTCCTACTGTTTTTATCGCTGTGGCCATCTGTTGAATTTCGGGAGTCAGAAGTCCTTCTGTCATTCAAATACTTCGGAATCTCCATCCCCGCAAAAGTAAAAATCAAATAGAAGCTCCTGAAACAAATAAGTAATAATAGCAAAATCAATTTTCAACACATTAGATAACGCCACATGATTCGGTGGAAATAAAGAAGAAGTTTAGTGTTTCTCGTAACTTTTAAAGTAGAACTAAAAATCTAATAATTCGTATGATATCGCTTTTGGAAGTACCAATCGCGATTCATAAACCTTTAGTTTCACAGAGTGGCTACCAGATGGGTGATTTTAAATTGCCGACAATTTCCCTGTTTTTTTCTGGTCATTTCTTCATTTTTTCGACCTCGTAATTATTACTTTTTAAATTTTCATTTCCTGCATAAGATTTAATTTCTTAAAACACTAAAAATGATGAAGATCGAATTTGATTAAGCAACCCAGGTTCAAATATTGTATTAGTTTAAAGAATTTTTTAAAGTAAAATAATGCATTTTTAACCTAAAATTTTATGAAAACTGGGGTTATTGCATACAAGTATAGAATTGTAGTTTAAATTGGTTTTTAATTTTAACGTAATAATAATTTTTTCGAACTTTTGTCAGTGATCTTTATAGAAATTAATGTCTAATAAAAAAATATTCTCTTAGTTTTCTTCAGATATTTAAAAAAAAGCTATCATACTACTGTGATATCACGATCTTTATTTATCAATTTCTCTGAACCGCATAATTTGGTTACATCAAACATTTTTCATCCTAATTCAGCATCCCCATACTTCGAGAGAAGTATTTAATTCGAAAATAATTTTTCTACGTTTAACTTTCAATAATACAAGAATATATATACATATGTATGTACTTTAAAAAATTTAAATTTAAATAATTTTATAATAATTCATATACATTATTAATAATATATTGACTGTTTGAATTAATACTTCTATGCAAAATGTTTTTCCCAAGCTCGTTACAAAATATTTGATATATTTTGCAAGAGATCAAAATAAAAAAATTGGAATTAAATATTTTTAAACCTATCTATTAGCATATAATAAGTATAACAAAATTAAAGATAAAACTGAGCACGATACATAAGTTTCTTAATTGGCTACGTTATTCTTCAAAGAAAACGCTTGACGAGAGTTTGATTTAGGTTTTAGGTAGAGTTCGATTCCCCAGCGGGTACGATTTTTCAAAGTCTGTAAGTAAATATAAAATAAATGTTTTCTTTTTAAATCGTTAAATTATCAACAAAAAAGGTGAATTTTCTAAAAAAAAAAAGATTTTTTACTAATGAAAGAAAGAAAAGTTGATTCAAATTTCAAACTATTAAGAAAAAAGAGGTTCAACCTTCAACCAAGTAGTTGAATTTCCAACCAAATAGAAACATTGTTGACTTAAAATATACTAACTAACAAGAATATTATACCAGGGTGGCCGAAATTTTTCAGTTTCAAAATTCCCTAACTTTTCCTGATCAATTGTTCATTTTTCCAGACCATTATTATTCAAAATATTCAAATATCAGAATCTTAATTTTGTAATATGTAATTATTTTCGTCATACCTCATTTTCCCTGATTTTCTGGGTTTTTTTCTGACCTACAGCCACCCTGATTCATATTATCGTGATTATCGACAGTGAAGTGCTTTTTATTATTCATCAAGGGGCGTCAATTAATTCTTTGAAATTCTGTGAGCTCGTTTAAAAATTCGGTGAATCTCTTAAACAAACTCTTGAAACCCCTTTTAAATGATTGGAATCCCTGGAAACCCATTAAAATGATTTAAATTCCGTGAAATGTTTCGAAATCTTACGCGATACGTTGAAATTTTTATAATCTCTTTAAAATGCATTGAAATCTTTCAAGCCCGCTGGAATCTGTCTGAATATCTTGAAATCCCTTAAAATACGTTATAATACAATAAAATATTTTAAAAGCCATTAAAAAAAAACCTCGAAATCTCTTCAAATTCTTTATAAAATTCAGAAAACCTTTAAAATTCCGTTAAATATTTTGAAATCTCTTAAAATACTTTAAAGACCCGTGATTTTTTTTTTTAAATCTACTAAATTTTTTTTATAATGTTCAGAAATACTTTCAAATTTCATTAAATCCTCTGATATCATTCAAAATTCGTGAAAATACTTTGGTTTCACATGATACCGCTTAAAATCTCTTGAAATTTGGGGAAATCGTTCTTCATTTCTTAAAATCACTCAAAATCCTCACAGAAAAAAACAAAAGTTAATCTTTACACACCTGCAACAAATATTACTTTCACGTATTAAGATTTACACTCAACATAGGAAATAATTACCATGTCAACTCTAGGTTGAATCTTGTTTTGTTTTCATATGAAAAAATTCAACTTTACTTAAAAAATACTCGCAACAGAAGTTCACCTGTTTTTTCTGTGCTAATTTTTTGAAATCCTAGATACTAGATAATTTTTCTCAACTTTTGAAATCTCTTTTATTAATCTGAAATCCTATATGCTTTCCAATCACTAGAAATCTTTCAAATCTTTAGAAATCCCTTAAAATAACGTTTACGATGAAAATAACTGATACAATAGGTGGGGGGGGGGGGTAAGAATTATCCTTACGTAATTAATAGAGTTCCCTTTTGTGATTGAACAAACTGAAAGTAATAGAATCTGAAAACACTTTTAATATTCAGTTTAGTAGAGTCAGATAAAAAATCCCGGTGCATGAATCAAATTTCCGGTCATTTTCCAGGTTTTCACGGGCGAACGGTCAGGTAGACAACCTGTATTCAATCACTCATATAATCACATGTTATCATTTATATTTCGCAATCACTTTACTGCTATAATCATAAGTACTTCTGTAGAGTTACACCTAATTAAAAATCACAGATTTTAACAAGTAGAAGAAAAAGCGAGAGAAAAATATCCAAGTAAAACCAAAGTGTTATACACTTTGAATTACAGTACGTGTACCGAGAGACGTCTTTATGCCGACTGGATTTGTTTATGTAATGTTTAAAGAATCAACTTGAAGAGGAAGGGGAAACTCATAGCAGCGAGACTGAAAAAAAATGAGGGAGCTAAAATCGAGAGAAGGGGATACGATCATTGACATAGAAATACTTAAGTTTCAGGACGAACAGAAAATTCAAATGATATACTGACATGAGTATAAGTTTTACTCGTATAATGCAGTCTGGAATGAAAATATGATATAATAAGCAACTATTAAGAGAATGGCAAAGAAAAATACAAGGCAAACAACACATTGCATAAGTAGTGCAATTTTAGATCAATGACACAAAAAATTGATTTCTCTTTCCACTTTTTTAAATGCACCGATTAAAAAATTCTACAAAAAATTGTAACCTAAAGAAGATGGGTATAATTAGGAATGATCAGAAATTCAGCATTGATAAGATAGCAAGATAATCAGGAAAAGATAGCAGGAGTGTAGACAAAAAATCAAAAAGGCCTGATAATGAACGCAGAATAATTTACATATGGCCTTTCTTTATAGAGAAAAATTAATATTATGAATTGAGAAAGGTCTCCAAGACATGTTCATTAAGTGTAGTCTATATTTGATTATAGTTCAAATATCCGGCAAAATATGCCAGATTTTAATTTCCTCTTTCAGCATTTTTGATCGTCAACGTAATTATTATCTAAAAAATTCCAAAGAATTTATGATGAATTCGAAAGAATTCAATTGCTCACAAATATTTATAAAGAATCACTTATTACATTAGAAAAATAATTTAAATATTTAATTTTGAGTACACATTAGCAGATAAGTTGCAGGAGGATCTGGATAATTTACGCCCAGCATCTACGGAACAAATATCTGCCATCTTGAAGAAATTACGCTCTGCTCATAACGACAGTTGACAAACATAATTTTTAAACCCAAAATATTTTTGAAATATAAAAAATTTTTAAATCTCAGTAATCATCTGGTTCAAATTGTCCTATTTGGAATCATTATACAGGATTCAAGGATACTCATTTTGAGACTAAACTTGATCCAAGCACCTTGTGCCATGACAATGCCGAAAGAACTCGGGAGATTAAGGTGCTCAAAAAAAAGATTATTAATATAATCTAATCCAAACCATTTCTAGTGTTTTATGTTAGAATTTACATTACAAAACCATTCCCTAATTTTTTGAATCTCGCTTACAAATTTTTTCCCTATATAATCCGCTCTAAGTTTTGGGCTACTTCTCTCTCTCCCACATCACGCCATAACAAGCCATGTATGTTTCAACATCCCCTATATCATTGAAACCTACCTTATGTTTTTTACCGTAGTTTTAAGGATTGATTTTTGATATTTATTTAAAAAGACTTTTGAAATTTTAATGCAGGAGTCCAAAATCCTAATTTTTTGGCAATGGCAATCTTACAATAAATATTGAATAGGTCAGTAATCGGGTTAATTTATGCAGGAAATTTTTTAACATGAATATAAAAATTAACTCTTTTTTGTTTATAGCTTTCGAAAAGGTGGTATACGAATAAGTATTGCAACTTTTAGAGCAATTCTGACCCTAAACCAATTCTAAGTATAATATTATACATCAATAATCCCTTTAATAGGATGCACAAAACATGTAATTTTGAATTTTTCGAACGCTACCTCCTAAATTTCTTTCTTTTGGTGAAAAAATACTGCCAAAAATGTTCTTTTAATTTTAAAAAAAATCGTTAGAGGTTCCACTAGGCCATTTTAGGACTAAAAATTAATTTGCTTATTTTTCTATTTTTTAGCTTGAAAAATTCTTTCAACTCTAGAAAGTTATTATTTATTGTTTATTATGTAATTTTATTACTTGTCGAGGAATAAGACCAAGATTTTATGAAATTACAAAAATGTGGAGATATTATCGGGTCTAGAATATGAACATTTGTAATTTCATTGCAATGAATGGTCTTAAATGCATGGAAAAAATGTCCTTAATATGAAATCTCTAAACGATATTGTCGATTTCGACTGTCACACTACTCGATTTTCATTGCTACATGCGTGAGACACGAGTTATGAATGGGTTAGACAGAGTTGGAAAATATTGAAAAAATTGTCACGATTGCTCGTTCTTTGATAGCTACACGCGTGCGAAAGGGACACTCGTGAGTCACCGTGAGTTAGACAGTAATGGAACGTTACACGCGTTTTTGAAGTTAAGTGATCTCAACGGAGCTGGCTTCATCTGCGCTTGCTTGGATTTGAGTGACGTTCATTGGCTACGGTGCGCGTCTGTAGTTGATTTTTAAATACGTACGCGAACTAGAGCCAATGAGCGACCCACAGTTCAAGCATGCGCAAGTATTTTTGGATCACTATTGGGAATAATAATCGAATGAAATTTCGAGGTCGATAATACTTATCAACGCTTCTCATTTACCACCACCTTTCCACCCGTACCACTGCAATCGCAATACAGCGCATCTGCTTGTTATTTATGATCGAATTCTTATTTCAATTTAAGCCTCTCTGCTTGTTATTTATGATTATATTTTTATTTCAACTTAATTAATTTTCAATGCAAGAAGAATATTATCAGAAGTATTTAAAGTAAAATAGAATTCACTTAAAATCAGGCAGGTTCTACATATTATTTAGCAGAATCTCTCAGCAATTAAAATTGTTTTATAGTAAATTATGCAAGACATTTTTTTCCAATCTAAGACAAATTAATCGAATTTGGACATCTATGCTCAATATACTAAAAACCAGATTAATTTTTTACCCAGAACATTAATTCCCTACAAAAAAAAACGATTAGTTTTCAACCAACAATGATATAATTAAAATTTTCCTTAGACATTAATTTTTAACAAACAAAAAAAATCAATAAAATAGTTCAATCCTAAATAAACAAGATAAGATTTTTAAAAAGAAAAATAATTTTCCACCAGAAAAACGAATTTTCAAATGAAAAAATTAATTTTTAATTAAAAATATAATTTTTCATCCTGAAACTGTGCAGTTGAATTTTTATTCAATTTTTAACAAAATAGTTGAACCCTAATCAAAAATATCAGTTTTCAAACAAATAGTGGATTTTTCAACTAAAAAAGATGAATTTTTAATTGAAAATATAAATATATAAAACCTGAAATAGGATAATTCCTGTTTAGTGAAGAGAATTAATATTTAACAACAAACAATTAAATTTCAAAAAATTAATTGAAATTTTACTAAAATAGATGCATTTGATGATACACACATAGTTGAACTTTCAAGCAAACAGATGTATTTTCAACCAAAAAGATTAATTTTATATAAAAAGGACGATGTTTGAAACAAATAATTTTTTTTGAACCAAAAATATCCATTTTTAATTCCAAATTTCAGTAATAATCCAATTTTATCCTACGTAAGTTAATTTTGGACTAACTTTAAAGGAACGCTCAGCAAAATAGTTAAATTCTCAATTAAAAAGATGAATTTTCAAGGAAGTAGTTTTATGTTTCTAACAAAAAACACAAATTTTCAACAAAATACATAAATTTTCAAACAAATAATTCCATAGAATAATGCAGTTTTTAGTTTATAAAAGTTAATATTTAATCAAAAAAATGAAATTTTCTACAGATTATTTCAAATTTTAACTAAAAGAGATGAATTTGACACCAAACAGTAGACACAATGGTGGCCTATATGAGAGAATTTTATTAAATTTATGAAAAGTCCACAATACCTTGTAAGTACGCAGTTTTACAATTGGAAGCAGTATTTTTTTATTAATATCTTAGTTGTGAACTAATAAAAAATGAAAATCACTTATTTTTAAATTTAAAGTTTGTTTAATTTTATTAAGAACCATTGATAAATCTTGCAGTAATCTAAAAAACATTATTTTATTTTAAAGAAGTGCAATTGATGAGAAAACAATACCAATGTAATCGAAAAAGTTGTTTACAAATGATTTTTTCAGTGACGTATAATGAATTATATTAAATTTGTTATTATTTTACTCCTTTTTTGTTATTTTTCAGATGATCTGTTTGTACGAAATTTATTATTATAAATTGTAAGAAACCTTATACAGATGTAAATTGTTTTCAACTACATTAATTTTAAATCCAGGAACAATATTATAAAAAGTATTTAGAATAAGATAGAATTCACTTAAAATCAAGCAGGTTCTATACATTATTTAGGAGAATCTCTCAGCGATAAAAATTATTTTATACTCAATTATGCAAGACTATAAGAATTTTCAAACGAGAAGACTAATTTCCTACCACAATAACGAATTTTCATCGACATATATACATTTTCAATCCAAAGGGTTGAATTTTCAACTAAAAAAGATACATTCTTAATTTCCAATATCAATTCTCTACCAAAAATGATATAATCCAATTTTATTTTACATAAATTATCTTTTGACTAACTATGAAGGAATTTTCAAAAAAATAATAATTGAACTCTCAATGAAGAAGATGAATTTTCAACCGTGAAGATTAATTTCCCTGTTTAAAAAGACGGTTTAAAAAAAATTATATTTTTAACAAAAAAAGATCAATTTTTTTTAAATATCATTTTTCTATCAAAAATGGTATAATCGACTTTTCTCTTAAAGAAATTTGTTTTTTACCAAAAAACGAATTTTTTATGTAATAATAGAATCGTCGAAACAAAGATAAAATTTCAATTAAGAAGTTTATTTTTCTACCAAAAATAAGGAATTTTCAATAAAATTATGAATTTCTAAATACTGCATAAAAACAGATAAATTTATTTGCAAATAGTTCAATCTTTAACGAATAAAGGTCGATTTTAAACCAAAAGGATTAATCTTTTACCAAAACATAAAAATTAAAAAAATTTAATTATTAAATACAAAAGGTCAATTTTCAATTTAAAATATCAATTTTCAACCAAAAATAGTAGAATCGAAATTTCTTTTAAAGAAATTTTTTTTTGACAAACTGAAAAGGATTTTTTTAAATAACTCAATCCTTAATGAAAAATATTAATTTTCAACCAATAATATTACGTTTCTACAAAAAATTACGAATTTTCTACAAAATCCAGAAAGTTTCAAACAAATATATTATTTTTATCCAAAAAAATATCATTTTATAACCAAAAGTAATATAAGTAGATTTTATCATTATAGAAATTAATAAAAAAAAATTGAAGAAAATAGTTGAATTTCCATTCAAAAACGTTCGTTTTGAACCGAAATAGATGAAGCCTCAATTATGAACTTAATATTCAAAGAAAAATTAAATAGTTCAGTTTTTAGTTAAAAAAATAATTTTCAACTTAAAGAAGTGCAATTAAAAAAAAAGCTGAGTTCTCTACCAAAATATATTGCAATTAAAAATATCAATACGTTTTTAACCAAAAATGGAAAGTTAAATTTTCACTTCAATAAATTAGCGTTGAAAAAAAAAATTGTCAGAAAAATGGTTGAATCCTAAATCAGCAAGAAGAATTTTCAAACAAGAAGATTAATTTTATACTAAAAAATACGAATTTTTAACAAAATCCATAAATTTTCAAACAATTAGTTAAATTTTTAACTAAAAAACTTAAACTTTAATTAAAAAAATTACTTTTTCACCAAAAATGTCATAGTTTAATTTTCTGTTAAAAAAATTAATTTTCAACAAAAAAAAGTGATATAAAAATTATTTCAAAGGAGATCGAATCCATTTACCATTAGGCAGATTCTGCCATTCAAGTCTTTGAATCGATCAGGAAGGAAATTTTGTTGTTTTTAAATTAAATTTTAAGAAAACTATTTTTTCGTCATAAAAAAATTCTATGTTCAAAAGATTAATTTTTAACTAATAAGATTAATGTTTTACAAAAAAGACGAATTTTGAACCAATTACTTGATTTTTAAACGATAAGGGAACAGGTTTTTAACATTTTTTGTTGACAATGTTCAACAATTTAGATGCATTTTTTTATGTCTTGACTAAAATTGTTTCTTGGTTAAAAACTCATATCTTTGGGTAGAAACTTGATTTTCTTACTGAACATGAATACAATGAAAATTTATCCCTTTAGGTTGAAAATTCAACTGCTTTTAAAAACTTGCCCTTTTGGGTGGAAAACTCAACAATTTTGTAGATATTTTTCTTTGTTCGTTCTAGAGCTTTGCGCTCGATAACATATGCATATATACATCTACAACTGTAATTTGAGAGTTGTGAATTATTTTTTGATAAAGCTCCTTTGTTGAGGACTCAATTATTTTATTTAAAATTTGTTTTTTTGTTTGCATTCGACTACTTGGTTAAATATTAAACTAAATGAGTAAAAATGGATCTTTTTTGGGTTGAAGATTCATCATTTTAGTTGAAAATTCTTTCTTTCTTTGGTTGAGAATTAATCTTTTTTGTTGAACATTTCTCTAATTGTTTTAAGGTTGAACGACTTTTTACAAATTAATTTTTTTGTAGAAGATTCATTATTTTAGTTAAAAATGTATCTCTGGTTAAAAATTTAGAAATTTTCTTGAAATGAATTTTTTTTATTCAATTCAGCTGTTGTTGTTTTAGAATAATCATATTTGTTAGTTTTTGGTGAAAATTTATTTACTTATTTAAAAGTTTAACCATTTTGTTAAAATGTTATATTTTTGAGTGAAAAAGTAATTATTTCATTGCAAATTCGTTAATTTTTTAAAACTGAAAATTAAACTTTATCATTTTCAGTGTAAACGGTTTTGTTAAAAATTTGGCTTTTTATGAAAGATTTGCATTTGACACCGAATAGTTTAACTTTTAACCCAATAGTTAAATTTTCAACCTGCAAATATAAATTTTAAACTGAATGGCCAAATTTTCAAACAAAAAAGATTAATCTTTAACTAAAAAGATTTGCATTAAAAAAAAGAATTCTCAATGAAAACGTAGTGGTGGATATCCTAAAACAAAAGATTTTGAACAAAATATTTAAATTTTTAACCAGAGTTGAATTTTCGAAGCAGCATGTAAATTTTCAACAAAGTAGTTGACTTTTTAACCTGCAAATATGAATTTTAGATAGAAAATGTAATATTTGATATTTCAGCGAATGCAGATGCTGCCAAGAGATGCTTTGTAAAATAAGGAAACGAATTTTCAGTCATAAAGATTAATTTTCTATAAGAAATTCGAATTTAAACCAATAGTAATAAAGTTACTTTTTTACGCAAACAATTAATTTATTTCCGAAAAACATTTTTTTTTTTAAATAGTAAATTTTGTAACCAAAGAGATGAATTTTTAACTAAAATTATGAATTTTTCAACTAGAAAGTCGAATTTTAAACAAATAAAAAATTTCCAGTTAGGAAATAAAAAAATTTGTTCCACTTCTTAAACTTTTAAGCCAAAAGACTATTTTTCTGTAAAACAGTTATAACACCTTGACCCTTCATCTACCACCATCAACCAAATTTTTTACAACACCTTCACCCCACATGATAATTTTTCAAATAGTTACTTGTTGAAAGTGTTATTTTCAATATAATATTTTATTAATTTCAATATAATTTGAAATATAATAATTATTATTTTAATTTTAAACAAAATATTTATGTTTTTCATAAGCTTTAATCTGATAAGTCCAGGGGAAAGTGGAAGACTTAACTAAGCCCGATAATCGAAAATTGACAGAAATTTGCCTTACAAAGTAGTGTAATGATTTGGTATAAGTCGGAATAATGAAACAGTTATTACTAACAAAATTTATGACATTGAATGCATGAACTAATGTTGGGGAGACTTAACCAAGATTTTCAGAGAAGAGTTTACCAAGTGGCAACAAGCTTATTACATGTGTTTTTCAACATATAAGGTCATTGTTGATTATTAAAATGCGCGTTAAAAATTTTTACTAAATTGATTTATCGAAATTGTGGTATAAAAATGAAAAGTTCATTATTTAAAGAATATGATTATCATCAGCGTGAGCTACAAAATTGTAGTAAATGCTATTCATCAATATTAGATGTAAATTAATCTTTAATAAAAAAAGGTCATTTGGAATAAAATAGTTCATTTTCTACCTAAAAATAAAGAACTCGTTGAAATCCTATCATAAAAGATTAATTACAGTTTCAGATACAGAACTCATCCCTTCATGTCTTGTATTATTTTATACTAATATTTTGTAACATTCATTAAAGATGTATAACATAGAAAAGATAGGCTTTTTATTTATTCTTTTTCATAAAAAGATAAATAGGCGCGCGCAAGACTACTGGTATACGTAAAAAAGTCACGAACTAGTAGCTAGGTCTCGGATATAACAAAAATTCATTGGACATTGATGTAATTTCGTAAATAAACTACGAATTTTGAGAAAGAATTGACGAACTCGATATGACAAATCTAAAACCGCTCATCACTTTTTTCCGTAAATAATTACAACAATATTATGAATAATTGGGAAAAGTTTCACAGAGCACTCACGAGCTTGCCCGACAAATCTGGGAACTTGGACGTAGGTTTTTCTTTGCGTGGCCCGCACCACTCTCATCCACCCGTTCGGTGCGTATGTGCAAGCGTATGTGTAGCATTTAATTCGTCGGATGAGGACCTAGAATTTTTATTATACCGACACTGTTAGAAAAATCTGAATGAGGTTTAATATACATGTGTGTGAAGCAAATATGCACTATCGCTACTTAAATTTAACATACATTGATGTAGTGAATTTAATATACATGTGTATTAAATTTAATATACAGGTCAGTATAGCAATCTGCGTGAAAACTCAACCTGCTTTCATTTCTTTAAATCTTGTCAAATATTCTCAATGAAATTAAGAATCTAGAATTCGTAGACTCAGTTCTTATTTATAATGAAAGCGCAATGTACAGGTAAAATTTTTCCTAATTTTGCTCTAAATGGTCCAAATTTAAGGGGAATACAATTAATTGTAGCTTAAGTCTGTTATTTATTTGCTTAATTGAACTTTTCAACTTATAACCCAATTTTATTTTTGGTTAACAGGAAGAATGTATCATGTTTTATTATTTAGAATCGAAAATTACAGCTAAACTTATTTTAAATTTGTGAAAAATGAAATATATGATTTTTCTTGTAAGTGATTAACATGAATGTATATGAAATTTAATATACGCGCTCTTAATGGCGATTTCATATACTTCATGTATTAATTTTAACACACATGGGTATATTAAATTTAATATTATTTTTAACAGCGTCCATAGTTCAGCCTTGATGGTTGCGCGTGTTTACGCGCTGATGGTTTATGTTTAGAAACTGTCGAGTTCGAGGTTTCAAATCCTCAAAGTTGTGCGACTTTATAAGTATAAATTAAGGCGCACAAATAAAATGTTTCCCTTTTTATATTCAAGTCTAAAATTTTCAGGATCTGTTCGTAGGAAATTCGAACTGTTCGTAAAAATGTTCAAAATTTATTCATACATTTTTCATAGAATTAAGGATTTAATGTTTGATTTTTTTATCCCGTATCCGAGACCTAGCTACAAGTTCGTGACTTTTTTACGGATAAATTTTTTCCGTGTGGCCCTTCAACATTTATTCTAAAATAATATGGACAGGGTTTCTTATACAATATAAATAAACAAAGCGTATCGTACCGAAATTCGGTTTAGTCAAATATTTTTCATAAGCTCGGCTAATCGCCCACCATTTTTCGAAACAACTAGAGGCAGCCATAAAGAAAATAACCTCCATAAGGAATAAGTTTAAAATATTCATACCGGGCGAGAGAAAATATTCTTGAATTTCAAAAAATACCAAAAATGCACATTTTTTATAGTCTAGAGATTCCTATAGTACTTAAAAAAATTAACCTATCAATGTACATCCAGCTATAATGTAAGCAGTTAAGATTTGAATGAAATTGCGATCTTTTTCAGGTAAATGATAGGTAAAAACACATTTTTAAGTACTATAAGAATCTTTAAAATATAAGAAATTTTTATTTTTTGTGTATTTCGAAACTCAAGATGTTGTTAGGTTAGCTGGTATATTTTATTTCATTTCTTATTACAAAAATTTCTCGTTATATTTTTGAAGCAATCCTGCGCATATTAATCCAGGGAAAAATATTTAGGGGCATTTCAGACCATTCATTGAAATAAAATTACAAATTACCAGTTTGTTTCATTTATTTATAATTTGTATATTTTAAAGTTGAAAACTAAGAAAAATCAATTTCAGACACCCTACCCTTTTATTATTTATATGTGAATGGTTAAAATGAAATTAAATAAATTATTTGAAAAATTGGGAAACTAAACAAATAGGAATAAATACACCAAAATCGCGTGATTTAATTATAAGCAATGATTTTTTCTGTCATTATAAATATAAAATCTATAGAAATGTAATTTTTTATATATAAAATTAAATAACGATGTTCCTTCATTTACGAAAGAAACTTTATAAAATGGCACGAAATTTCTTAATGTTACAAATTTTTAAGAATTGTATGTGAACAGAATATATTTAAATATACTCGTGCCATCACTATATAAAATAATAAAAGAAATAAATAATACAAAAAAAGAATCTTTTTCAAATTTCTTGTTGTAATACATAAATTTGATGAATAATTAAAAAAAAATTGAATACTAGGTACTTAAAATTCAATTTTACATGTTAATAATTTCAATAAAATATTTTTCCCGAGATTAGTGAATTTGATAAAAAGAAGTTTAATTTAAATATGTATATTTCCAGTAGCTGTACATTTATTTTAACCAAACATAGAATAAATTTGCTTCTTGATTGAATTAGCTTACTTTAAGCAAACTTTAAAGCAGCTATGTATCAGCATATTCTCACAGTAAGAA
Organism: Belonocnema kinseyi; assembly: GCF_010883055.1. Taxonomy (NCBI): domain Eukaryota; kingdom Metazoa; phylum Arthropoda; class Insecta; order Hymenoptera; family Cynipidae; genus Belonocnema; species Belonocnema kinseyi. The sequence continues at coordinate 46,030,122 of NC_046663.1, forward strand.
CAATGATTTAAGAAAAACAGATTTTGGTTGATTCAAAGTCAGCTTTATCCAGGCATCAAATCATGATAATCTCGTAGCACATTAATTTTAAAATTTTTAATTTTTAGTAGATATCACCATGAGGACAATTTTATTCGCTTAAAATAATAACATCAAATAAATGATTTCATAATTTTTAACCAGAATTTTACTCAAGTTGAAAAAAATTTAATGAACAAATTGTAAAAAACAAATAATGGCTTTATTCAAAGAAGAAAAAAAAGCATAATTATTTAAAATCCAAAAAATTGCACTTCTTTTAGAGGTACTACTTTTGCTTGGGTTTAAGAAAGCGAAGTTAAAGAAACAATAATATTAAACTTAATTATAACTTTTCTCCAGATGTGGTCTGCACTTTACTTTCAAGTTTATCGCTTTGTTTATACACATTTTCCAAGCAAGCCATTTAATTTGTCTGCAGTATTGTAAGCATATTGTTTATTATATAATAAAGGTATAATTTTTTAAAAACATTTTCAGCTATAATATTTTTTAATTTCCAAAATCCTTTAAAATTCCTTTAAATTATCGAAATATTTCAAAAATTTCTTTACATTTATCTTAAAAAAGTATTATTCTTGACAGCTACTTAGTGCGCTTCTTACAGAAATTCCCTGAAGTTTGCAATTTTTTGATAAAACCCCTGATTTTCCCTGACCAACAAAATTCCCTGACTTTTCCTTGATTTCCAGGTTTTTCCTAAACTGCGGCTAATTCATTGATTAGCTGAAATATTTAGTAACTCAATAGTGTAAAAATACTAATTTCTTCTTAAAAATATATGAATTGATTTAGAACAGTATATACTAATTAAAACGAGGTTATACAAATGGGAATCTATACACAAAAACAAAAGTTTGCTATAATAATTAAACGCGATTATTAACATTTTTATTTATATCCTATTTTAACAATATCCATTAGCGAAATTCTAAAATATGTCCATTTTATTATTTTAAGTTTAAACAATGTACCTAAAGTTCCGAACGTTCAAATGAACGAAATGAAAAGAAAGAAATATTTCTTTTTAAATTAGCCTAGCGGAATTAGTTCAGCTAAGCATAAAAGTGAGTATTATACGAAAAAATCTCCAAAAAAATTTTTTTAAAAGGTAAAACACCCTAAAATGTAATGAAGATAGGGGCAACACAGAATGTGCCGAATGACCGCCTTTATACACTTTTTTATCCAATAAAAGATAGTGTTAATTTACCTTGTTATAGTACATTTTTTCAGGGGGGTAAGAGCCACCGGAAAGATTATTTAAAACCACCCCTAGTGTATCAAAATCAGAAAATCGTCAAAATGAATGCCTTTATACAGTTTTTTTTCAAGTTAAAAATACTTTAAATTTACCTTGTTATAGAACAAGTTTTTTCAGGGGGGTAAGAGCCGCCACAAAGATGTGCTTGAAGTTCTGAACGTTCAAATAAATGAAATTTATTACTGATGACTTTGTAAACCAAAAAAAGTTCTAGAATGTTTTTTTTTTATATTGGAAATAATTTATTATTGGAATAAAGTTATAATGTATATTTTAAATTACAGTAGGAACAATATTTATGGGCAAAATGTAAATGGGGAAAAAGGTTTCGTTCATTTGAACGTTCGGAACTTCAGGTACATGTTTAAACACTCAACCGACAAAATTCTTTTTTCAAAATGAATCTTTCTAGCTTCTAATTCACAAAAGCTGGTCTTGATTGTAATATTATGCTCCAGTTAAGTCAAATGAAACCTTTGTATATTAAGTTAAATATTTGCTAAGCCAAGTAATTTAATTATTATTACCAAGAAATTATTCTTTAATTTAAATAAATTTTTGGTTAATCAAGATAAACGGTAAATAAACATGGGTTTTAATTGCGTCGTAAGAATGTTAATGTTTAAAAAATTATATCAAAACATTCTCACAATTTAAACAAAGATTTCAACGTCACAGATTTTTATTGACCCAACGTTACCTTCGCCGAAGCTTCTAATCATGATAATTTGATCATTCTTTCCTCTTGCTTTACCAAAATAAACATTCCACGCGATAATTATTTAGTATAAAATGCATATTTGCAGCCTAAGATAAAATACTTCTGATTCATCTTGGCAGGGAAGCAGAAATTAAAAGAATTAATCGACCATGAAGTGCGCGATCTTTTGCTTATTGGTTTTCTGTGCCATCCAAGTAAGTCACTCATCAATTTTTAAAAATTACATATCAGTTATATCGTGTTCAATGTGTGATTAACTGCACAACATCTGGTAAGGCGTTTACATAAAGGGTTCGAAAGTTCGCTCACGATCTGAGGATCTACCGTAGCACACTGAACAATTCAAAGGTTATCTAGCAGTGGTCAGGAAGAATCAACAGTTTCTCGCTAACCCATCGCGCCACTTCAGCGATATTCCTGTTTCTGTGAAAAAATTCAGTCAAATCCGAGGAGGTGAGGTCGAGCCATTTTGGAGAAAGGTTTACGAGTTCCAACAATAATTAAAGGAAGATACTTAGAATATCACCTGTTTCAAGGAGCTTTGTGACAATCACGTAATATGTGACGAGGAATTTCTATCAATCACTGTCGAATTGACGAAAACACTGAAGGACACGAAGAACTTCTCCGCTGCAGGATCAGATGGTATCAAGAACTTCTAGCGAAAGAAGTTTACTTCTAAACACCAACATTTAAGGATGTACAATACGCACAATCAATCTCAAAAGTTCCTTATCTTTAAAATGATTTATCACATCGACAAAAAAAGATCTATTATTAATTTCTATAAATCTTGATGGAGGCTTCTAAGCACAATTAAAAAAAAAGAAAAATTCAGGTTAAAATTGTTTATTAAACATTAGCTATTTAAAGGTTTAGTTTTTCCTTTAGCTTTAAGGAAAAGTTACCATTTTTATTTAATCCTAATGATTAAGGCCTCATTTTATTCTTCGAGAGATTCTCTAGATTCCTATTTGGGTTGATTTTATTTTTAACAAATTTATTGAGAAAGCATACAGTTATTATTATTATAAACAATCATAGTTTAAGTTTTAATTAACACCACCCAAATAGAATTGTAGAGAATCCTTCAAAGAATAAAATGAGGCCTTGATCATAGGATTAAATAAAAATTGTAACTTTTCCCTAAAGAGAAGCAAAAACTAAACCTTTAATTAACTACTGGTAAATAAATAATTTTGACCTGAATTATTTGTTTTCTGAAGTGTGTTTAGAAGCCTCTATCAATATTTAAAGAAATTAATAATAGACCTTTCTTTGTCGATTTCATGAATCATTTTAAAGCTAGGCTACTTTTGACATTGATTGTACGTAGTGTACATCCTTAAAGTCGAAGAGACCCATTCCGTAGTGGCTGGTGTTAGGACCTATTGCACTCTAACCGGAGAATGGCGCCTTGTCCAAACCCAAGGAACGACTGGCCCATAACCTGTCTGAACTCTTGCCCTACGGCTACGCAATTCTGCTAGTTACCTCTGCGGCGAAACTAAACATCGCAAGCATGTGGTCACTCATGCATTTTATACGGTTCACACTGAAAAACACGATTAGTTTGGACAAATAATAAAATTGTTGGGACAACTATTTTAGCTAGTAAACAATGGTAATGTTATTTATTTAGTTGTGAGAACTATGTTTGTTAGTTGGGGCACGAGTAGTTGTCGTTACCAGCTAATTAGGTAGATTAACTACTTTAGTTGGTCAAAAATACTATATGTAGGTAGTTAAACTTACTGATACAGTTAGTCACTATACAATCGAAATTCAAATAAAAAAGATCCCAGTGGGCACGTGGGCATTTTTTGGGATGTCTTAGAGACTGGGATCTTTCTAATTGCAGATGCCTGTAGGTTAGGATTTGCAGTCAAACTTATAACTCGTTCGATTTTTCAAATGCTTCGATATAATCCTCGAAGTCTAAATTTTTCAGTGGGTATGGTAATATCTGTGTTGCATTCTGAATCGTACCAATCAAGATATCATATAAAACAGTTACACCACCTACTTTTATTTGTTAGACAAATCAATTAGTAGAACAGATTGCTAAAGTTTGATTAACTCTGACTACTAAAACATTGATAACTTAAATTAGTCACGAGAATTACAAACGGCTTCTTAAACCGAATGTTGGCTTCGTAGACGTTAATAAATGAATAGTTGTAAGAATCAATGAATGCTTGACTAATAAAAAGGCAGTAGCCCCAACAATTCATTTTTCTCAGTGAGCCTGAAGACCTACGCTTCTGGTGAAAGGCAGCTTCGAAATGCTTTAATCATCGTCGAGAGGAACGTACAAGAGAGTATGTATGGAGTATGAACTTTGTATTGGAGAATTGTGCGACGCTTCAGCTGAAGTCAGGTAGAATTCAGGATACAACATCAGTGAATGAGGCTGTCCGAAGCAGATACAAGTGTCTCCTTTAACAGATTTGGCCTTCCAATCAGCGTTGGACAAAGATATCTGCGACTAACATGCATTACGTCCCGGTTCTATTCTACTCGTTTGAGGTGGTTCCATGGGCGAAAGACGAGCTTTGACCCTCGATATCGCTAGGCGTATGATCATGGATATACAGAAGAGCTTGCATATCAATTCTTCAGTTTAGCGCTTGTACGTCCCACGCCGTTAAGGCTGGCGCAGACTACTAAATATTCAATGTCTTTATAGCCGAATTATCCTGGGTACAGTTGATAGTCTCAAATGGAAGAGATTCTCTCCTAAAAATAATCAGGAATCACCGGATGATTGGCAAAGGAGCGCTCCAACAGCTCCTCGACCAGAAAATGCACGAAAACTTTTATAGGGATGTTAAAAATCGATCCTTGTCAAATGGGCTAACGTTTTCTTTCCTCAAATCATATTGCCTGAATTAAGTCTATTGAACAAGTTGATAAGTTCGTACACCTTGGTAGCTTATTTACTAGGGACGGGAAGATAGATGAGGAATTAGATTGACGAATAAATGAAGGTAAGAAGGTTATTGGTAGAGCAGGTCCCCTTATCAGAAGTA
>NC_046663.1:46035277-46076361 GCF_010883055.1 Belonocnema kinseyi
AAAAAGAGTGTCAGTAGAGTGAACGACGCCTGAAACAAAGACCTTGGCTATTAATGGACCCAAGTGGGGATCCTTACATAACGGCTTCGTGAGGTTCTTCGCACCTGCCGAGTGAGTCACGCCTACCCCGAAAGGGAAATGGCTTAATGGTGTAATAATAATAATAATAAAGTCTTGCAGGACTTAATTCAGGCCCAGAGGATTTCATTTTCGCGTGCCAGATCGGTGTCATTTCTACCTTAGTATACCGTTGCAGCATTTTATATCAAGAAGTTCCCAGAGATTGGTGGAGAGCCTGTCATGCACAATTGAACATCGTAAGTACCCAGGATACATACTATACAGGTGTCCAACTCACGCGAAGACGACGTATCTCCACAGACACAACGGGGCCCAACGGTATCCATTTCGACGGAGGCCTTTTATTGTTCTCTAGGTTTTCAAGAAACAAACTATATTCGTGGTCGGGCGGGGGGGGGGGGGGGGGGGGGGGGGGGGGGGGGGGGGGCTACAGTGGTTTAACCAATTACAAGTCTCACAGTCCCTATGGCCTATACGATAAAATATGGGATAAAATATATTCATAAAATATATAAGTTCGATTCAAAAAAATTCGAAAAATTCAAAAAAAAAAAATTGATTTATGAAAAACTGGAATGAATTTAGAGGAATTTAAGATACAAGAAAAGAATTAAATGCAGAAAAATTTAAGATGAATTTTAAAAAATCAAATGAAATTAAAACAATTTGTAAATATGAAAAAAACTTAATTGACTTCAGTAACTTAGAAATAAGATTAGACAAATCCAAGGGAATTCAAAGAATTTGATGAACTGCCGATGAATTCAAGGTGAGGTTAATAGACTTCAAGATCAATTAAATCTTTCAAACATTCAAAAAAATTCGCTAAATAAAGTAGAATTAAGTGAATTTAGTAGGTTTAAAGTAAATTTAAAAAATCAAGATAATTCTAAACAATTCAGGGTGAATTCCAAAAAGTTTATAATCTTTTCAAATCTTTGAAACCTTACCAAATTCTAACACAAGAAATGAATAATAATTATAAAACAATTAAAATTTAAGAAATTTAAATTAGACCAAAATCCTAATTAAAAATCCCATTTAACGATCAATAATCAAATTGATGCAAAATCCTATTGAAAAAAAAAAACAAGAATCCAACGACCAAATTTGGACCAAAACGAATAAAAAAAATCCTATTGTAATCAACGTTTCAGTACTCGTACAGTACCCTTATCAAGGCAAGAAAACTTTAAGTGGTAGAAGTTAACAGCACCCACGAACAGGTGCTCCCTTTGATCTTTTTATTCGTTGTGGTCCAAATTTGGTCGTTGGATTCTTGTTTTATTTAACAGGATTTTGTATAAAACAATTCATGTTAAATTCAAAAGAATTCAAATGAATTGAAACAATTGTGAGAATCGAAACAAGTTTGATTGATTATAATAAATTTTGAGTGAATTTAGAGAGATTTAACCCCAAAGTAAAATACGAAATTTTCCGTTCCGTCTAGGACGGGTCCAGCAGACCCGAGCAAGCTGCAAACCGAAATACCTCCGATGTAAATAGACTTAGCTTCATTTTTTAAATTGTAGGCCAGTGTCGCAAAAATCAATATTGTAAAAATTTATATAAAAATATTTGCGTATGATAAATATTTTGCAACAAAATTATGAAACTTTTGGGAAAAAAGCAATGTGTTGAATAGAACGTCCAGGTCCCTGGGACACGTTCTAGCACTTTAGGGTTAAAAGAAATGAGAAGAATTAGATAGCATTCATACAAAATAAAGCTGAATTTAAAAATCCATCAAGTGAATTGAAAATAATTCAAAAATATGGAAACATTAATTTAATTGGGTAAAATGAAGCAAAATTTAGAAGAATTTAGAAGAAATTCCAAATGAATTTCACAAAATATTAAAGAAATCTCTTCAAATATTCAAAACCCTTCAAAATTTTTAAATCCTTAGAAATCCCTTGAAATGGTTTAAATATCTTCAAACCTTTTGTAATATTTTAAAATACACTCAAATATTTCAATATTTGAAAGCCTTAAAACTACGGAGTAAAATAAAAAATTTCTGGAATCATTTGAAATTTCCTAAATAATTTTGAATCATTTGATATCTTTGGAAAGCCTTTAAAACTTTTTAAAGTCATTGAAAATGCCTGAGAATATTTATAATACCGTCATGTATTTGAAATCCTTTTGAATCCCATTAAATTACTGAAATCAATTAAAAAGTTCTTTGTAATATTTTAAAACAACCGAATATATTTAATATACCTTTCAATCTTTTTAATTTTGTACAGCTCTTCAAAATGCCCAGAGATTAAAAAAAAATACGTTAAAATATTTAAAATCCTGTGATCATTTTTTCAAATGAACAATTAAATTAAAACCTTTAAAAATTAAAAAATAATCTATCGAATTAAGTAGAATAGAGTAAATTTAGAGAAATTCAAATGAATTAATAAAATTCAAGTTAATTCATCAAATCCAAGAGAATTCCAACGAATTTAGGATAATTGAATAAGAATTCAGGAGGAATTCCAAATCTCTTCAAATCTTTAGAACCCTATAAAATACCTCACTTCTCATGAATAATCTCTTTGAAATCCATTAAAATATTATAAAATCCCATGAAATGCTATTATGATATTTGACGAAATCATGGAAAATGTATTAAAATACATTGAGAGTTTTAAAATCTCTTAAAACCATTGAAATCCTCGGAAATCTTATCAAATAACGTGAAATCTTTCAGAATATTTTAAAACGTGTGATCTTTTCATTTGAAAAAGCGACTAAGAGTAACTGTGTGGCAGTTCTTATTATTTTTTACAGTTACTTTGTATAGAAATTCTCTGATTTTTCTTTTTTTCGAAGTGCCTGACTAAAATAGGGTACCCATAGGGACATCTTAAAAATAAAAAACTTATATATTTACATTAAATGTACTAAAAATTAAACAATAAAATTTAATACATAATATTTCCTTATTTACAGACAGTATTCGCAAATAAGTTACCCCAAGAGGTGCATTCATCTACTCCACGTCACAAAACTCTGGATAAATTTTCGGATGTCTTAAATAAATTACACAATCCTGTTTGGGTCAGTTGACGAAAATAATGTTTATTCGTTGTACATTTTTTAAATTTAAAATTGTTTAAATTTCTGTAATAGCTTTGTTCTTCTTTCTCACTAGAATGCAGCTAACGATATTAAGCAAGAGGGAATATTGCCTTATCAAATAGTATATACTTGTGAGGTAAAGGGACCTGAGTATGACAAATTCAATGAAGATTTTGATACCGGAAAGAACCAATGCAACCAGTGTTATGATGAAGCCCAGAAAACTAAGAATATGAAGGTATGTAAAAAATATTGCAATCCCGAAACAATATTAGTCCATGTTGAATATGATGAAAAAAAGAACTTGACATTTTGGCATTGTTGAGCATTCAAAGATATGATTTTTCCGTTTACAGGATGCGGAAAATTGCTGCGATGAAATTATTGTTCATTTAGAAAAACGGACAAAATTATTTCTTGATAGGGCTTTGGCATGCACTAACAAATGCGCTGAACTTGGAGCCGACTGTAAGAAGATGATTACAACTCCAGATGCCGAATGCAATACGACTGCAGGTGCTATCTGCAGTACACATAAATAAATAATGTTTATGATTGTTACGTGCACGATTCTGAACAGTGAATCTTGTTGTCATACGTATACAAATTTCAACAAATAAAAACAAAGTTTAAAGTTTTTTGTCTTCTTTATTTGTTTTGAAACCTGTTTTTTTTTATCGTGAATTAACTATAATTTTAATACGAAATTTAGTATAAATATCGAATAAATGTTTTTAACTCTTTTTTTTACATGATATACGAATCACAAAAAATGATTTTCTGAACGCCACCCCTAACATTTAGAAACAACCCTTAATATAAATTATGCACAAATTGTAAATCTGACCATACCATAATTAAGGGCTCATTTAATGCTCTATTGAAAGATGTAATGCACCTCTTTTTTTTATTTGGCAATAGGGAATTAAATAAGCATAAAAGGAGCCCTTAATTATGAAATTTTACAAAAAATCAATATATTTTCGGTTCGTTTGAAGCATAGGCAAACGATGCTTTCTTTTGTTTGTAAACATTTTGAAACAATATAAATATTGTTGCATTTATTGACTATGCCATCACAAAGTAATGTGTTTGCATGTACCTAACACCAGGTCTCAAAATGAACAATTTTTAATTTTGTTTATTTATAAGTGAGCACTTTTTAAATTAGAAGTTAAATTATTTCTATTTCAAGTAATTGTAATTTAATAATTATTTGATTTTCATTTGCACATAAACATTCAAAACATTCAATTACAAATCAAAAATATTTAAAATGGTATAATAAAAAACGTAACGTTCAAAGTTAAATACTTCATTTATAATACCTCATTTTCAATAAAGAGTCAAATATTGTTAAACATTAAAAATATGCAAATGGAACGGATAAAGCAGCAATATTTTAGAATAAAACAATATTTTAATAGAATTTTAAATTACATAAAAACGTTTAACTATGAAAGAATCAAACTATTTAATAATTTAATATGTTTTACATTTTTAAATTGTACCGATCAAATCTCTAAATTGTTTAATTTTTAATAGATTCAGAATTGTCTCCTAAAATTGATTAATATTATCCTTTGAAACTGTTGAAATCCGTAGAAATCTCTTATAATAAAATTTAATTTATTCCCTAAAGTTCTCTAAAAATTCGATAAAATTCCTTAAAATCTTTGCAAATCCTAAAAATCCACCCTTTAAATAATTTATAAGAAATGATTAAGTCTAAAAATATTCTTAATGTAAGATGAAGGCCCTCTTACCTTAAGAATATATATTCTTTTTAAATTATTCTTGTCTATATGATAATAAGGTATGGTATGGCATTTTTTCTTCCGCAATAATATTCTCATTTTAAGAATATTTTCTCCCTTTGGTTAGAATATGCCTGGAAGTAATGTTTTTTCGGTGAATTGATAATTCAGAAATGGTTGGATTTAAAACACCTAGGAATTTTTTAACATTACGAAATTAAAATTGTTTAAGTTCAAATGCTATTAATTTTAAATTGTTTAAGCAGTAAAAACAGTATTTATTTTAAAATGTTTGAAATCTACAAAAAACTGCGCGCATACATTTTCCGAACTTTTGAAAGATGGTTTATGAAGTTTTTGAAAATTGATAAACAGTTTATAATATTAGCGAATAATAAAATTCTCGACAGAAATTTTTTAAATTATAAAAGATATGAAGTAAGACTTTCCCAAACTCTAACATTCCCGAATTTATAGAATAAAAAAATTAATTTTTCATAAATATTATTTATTTATTAAAAATAAAATAACCAAATATTTGCATCCAAGAAAAATTGTTTGTAATGTTTGCAATTTAAAAAATTTATTGTTTAAATTTAAAAGAACAATAATTGTATAAAAATTCTATTAAACAATTAATTAAAAAACACATGCGCCTTGAAAACAAAAAATTTCTCCCTAAATTGTCTTCAAATCCAATAAGAAATAGTAATAAGAATTGTTAATTCACAAATATTTTTTTCAATTATTGTTATTTTAAATTTAAACAATAATTTTTTAAAACTTGAATTATTAAAGAAATAATTTTCTTGCGTAAAAATATTTTATTATTGCATTTTTAATAAATCATTAATTAACAATTTTTGAAATTGTTTATATCCGGGAATTTTCCAACAAGTGACCGTTTTATCGCGGGAATTTTGTAATCTCGGGGATTTTCCAATGCGGGAATTTCACAGTGTCGGGAAATTTATATTTCAAGATTTTTCAGTTGAAACTTGGTATAATCAAACAATAATAATTGAAGGGTAACAGGACATAACTGGATAATTAGCATTCCCCAAGAATGAAATTATTGCATAAAAAATCCTTTAAAAAAAATACACGTTGTGTTAAGACGATAAATTGAAATGTTCATTTTTTAATGTATTAATAAAAAAATGTTAGTATAAATTTCATTTAAAACTTTAGCTTATGGTTTAAGCGTAGTAATATGTATTTTTCTCCTCTTCAAGACCGATATTTCATAAAATAATGATTATTTATTGGAAATAAATTATCTTTTTTATAGGTTTTCAGCCATAAATCGACTACCATAATGCAATACTGTCACAATAAATTTATATTTACTTGGAGCAGAAGTACAATATTTAAATAACAATAATTTTGTCTTTTGTTATGTAATTGTCTTCATTGAGATGACAGGTAGTAATTTCCAAATCTAATTTTAATTTGTGTATTTTTTCCATGTTCTGATTTCGCTGCATAAGATTATTTCTAAGAAAGCAGATTTCATTTCGATCTTATATGAATCACTTTCGAAAATTGAAGAAAAAAAAACATTACGATTCATTTTACTCGTTCGTGACTTATAAAAATAAAATAAAAAGAAATTAGTTGACAAATAATGGTTATCTTAGATAAAGAAGTTAGAAGTTGTATGCTTTTCATGTTTAAGCAAACAAGCGGCAGAGAGCAGTTACCTGCTAAAGACCTCAAACTTTCCCTGATAGATGTCACTATCTCCTTCTTTGAACATCAAATAGATACCGACGGTACCATTCATCTCGTTTTTTTTAAACTTATTTTTCTGCTGATTCACTATCTACCATTCACCGCAGACAAAGGAATAAGGATTTGAAATCTACGATAAAGACATAATCCTCAATTATTAATGAAGTGGATTGGATACAAGTTTCCTTAAATATATTATCTGGAGATTAAAATTTTTTCTTTAAAACTTGATTTCGAAAGATAATCTAAAACATTAAAATTTGCACAAATTTTGCAATGATCCTAAATCTAGAACCTTGAAACGAATTTTTTGTTTCAAAGTTTACACTCTACATTTCTGTGAGTGAAGTTCGATGTGTACTGTCTTTCATTATTTTTATTATCCTGCCTATTTTAGTCCAGACACGCTTCTGTAGGGGAGTGAGAATTATTTTCAGCACCCGCACTAACTTCAACATAGTCCCCAATGCCAGTAGAAACCTTGTAAAAGAGTTTAGTCAAATCGAAAAAATAACATTGTGGCTTACGTCGAAAATTTTAGTTCCACCAGAAACAATTGATATTTTAAACAGTGTAGAGCGAAGAAATTGTTTAATACAATCATAAAATCATCCAAATTTATAAATTCATATTGAAATTTTAAACAGTGTAAAGCACAGGCACTGTTTTGTATAATCATAGAATCATTCAAATTTATAAATATATAGGTCTCAAGATACAAAAAAGTTTTAAAGTAACTTTCTTTTAATTGGAATTAAAAAGAATTCTTTTATAGAAAAATCATTTTCTCATTAAAGACATTGATTACATTAGACTTGATCAACTTTTAATTGATATTAGTCAAAATATTTTCTTTCTAGGTATATTGATTTCTGATGCCTTAAGTTTTTGCTTTGAATAATCGCTGATGAGGAGGTCTAAATTGGCCTCGAAACATATTGGTTCCCTAGTAGTATGTATAAAAAGGACGGAGAAAGGAAAAAGTGAGTGGTTGGTTTTGGTTGACCTTTTTCCTTTTTCTCCCTCTTTTTGCATTGGTTATTTTTATCTCTTATGTGCCTAAAAGTGAGGTAGTTTGGAAATCTGTTTTTTAATGGTGAATCTTTTTCATGTTTTTTTTGCATAAAATTATTGATGATAAAAGATATTTCTCTTCAATCTTAAATGAAAAAAAGAATGTAATGGAAAAGACTTTATGATTCCACTAAAACTTATCAAATTTTTTTTAATTTACGGATTTCTTCGTTTAAAATATCCCCTAAAATCTATCAAAATATGTGGTATTAAAAATCTGATAAAATAACAAATTTTTCGGCAAAACATAGATTTTATAATGTTCATTTATGTCCTGTTCATAGAGGGCTATGCCTAGGGACTTCTGCTAAATAAATAAAAAAATAAAAGGACAAATGGTTTAGAAAATAATTGTATTTAATAATTTTATACCAACAATGTGCAATTACCAAATAGCTAGTGTAACTTTCAAGCATTAAGATTCAACTTAAGATTAAACTTCAATAAAAAATAGGTGTAGTATTTTTAACAAAATATTTGAATCTAAGGGCCAAAAAGACGAATTTTTAAGAACATCCTTGAATTTTCAACCAAGACCTTTTCTACCGAAAGCTTCTAAACTTCTAAACATTTTATAAAATGATTGTAATTCTTCCTACACATTTTTGTAATCCTGAAAAATTATAAATATATTTTTTTAAATCTTCCAGATTCATTTTTGACAATATTATCAATCTTTTTAATGTTCTTTTAAAATTATTTTAAAAAAAAGTAATTTTCAATTTTCCTAGGAATCGTAAGAAAATGTTTTTATTCTCTTTTGAAGCCTTTCATAATTCTGAGAAAGGTTCTAAATTTTTTGTTCGAAATCTGAAAAAATTTATATTTTGTTTTACATTAGGTCACGGGCTATTTGCGCCGAAATTTCGGTACGAATAGTCTGATTTTGGCAGTATACATAGAAACATCGATTGAATTATTTGAAATCATTTCAAATTTGTAAATAATTATGAATCTTCCCAGATCTTCTGAATAGCTTTTTAATTTACTTAAATTTTTCTTAGGAATTATCGGTGTTAAATATTTTTTATAAATCATAATTCAACCAATTTACAAGCAAATTAAATTTTTTCAAATAGAACAATTAAAATTGTAATTTTCAATGTTTAGTTTTGAATATTTGATTATTAATTATTGATTTGACATGAACAATCAAATATTTATAAATATTGAGCAATTGTTACTTTTCTTAATCAACAAATTTCAAACTTCAAATGTTCAAACATTATACTAAAACAATGTTTTAAATTTAATAACAGCCTTTAATTATGAAAATATTATTTTGAAGTTGTTTTACAATTGGAAATATTTTATCAAGTTGTTTTAATTCAATAGGGAGTTTACATTTGCTTAACTACTAAAACTTTTGAATTGAAACAGTTTAATTTTTAACGGTAAAAACTAGACATTCTTAAAATTTTAAATCCGCAATTTATAGTTGAAATTTCAAAATAATTATGATTTATAATCGCATTTGATCAGCCAAAAATGTTTTTCTCAAAAATTTAAAATTTCAAACACTACTAATTTTTCATGTATTCAGCCTTTAAAACTGCATTTCAAAATTCTTTAAATGAAAATTTTAAGGTAAAAATTAAAAACCAAAATAGAAAATTTGTAAGTGAAAGATTTTCAATTTAAGATCGAAAAGATATCTATTTTTTCATTAACAATTTTATATAAAATGAGCATGAAAAAGATTCACAATTAAAAAGCAGAATTCCAAACTACCTCACTTTTCGAGTCATTCGAGACAAAAAAATAACAATTAAAAAAAAAGAGGCACACACATTATTTTGGATTGTTTTTTTGTTTCCTAGTTGAAAAAAGTATGTAATCTAAACATATTGGTTCAGAATCACCCACAAAAAAAAGTTTTTTGAATTACACACTGTAAACTGAATTATATAATTGAAAAAAAGAAAAATTCAACTGATTATTATTAAAACTGATGAAATCAAAATTGACAGATTTTTGTCTAGAAATTTGTAAAATTCCCGGTTAATAAATAAGTTCACTGTCATTTTCCGATTTCATAAAATTCTCGGTCCACCGGCCGCCCTGAATTTGTATCTTAAAAATGGAGTAAATACAGATTTGACCTGAGACTTTCGTAGGAGCATTTCTATAGTTACACCGTATACAATAACCGAGGGATAACGGAACTGAGGATGAATTCCTTACTATGCAGCCTTTCGCTTTGCGCCCTGCTGGTACGTCTTTGACCTGAGAATTTTGAAAGTAGCCTGAATCTTGGAGATTTGTCAAACCAAAAAATATTACAAGAGACTTTTTTTTATCATTTTATCAGTAGCTTCTGATTAAAGGCCTAATTAAACCTGGCAAATTAAACATTTAACACAATTCAGTTTCAAAGAAACGTTCGTGTTATGAATGCACTCTTTACACGAAACTAAACGCACGTGCATTTTTCACGCAGAGGCAATTAGCTGCATCTCATGCGTAAAATTGCACATTTTACAATGTACTTACAGCAAGATAGCATATACTAAGTCATGTATTACATGCTTTCATGTTTTGATTATAATTTTAAATGAATATTCAAAAATCATAAAAATCTTCATTCGCAAATTAAATAATATTACAGTTTGGTTTTAGATATGTTAAAATAATTTATGAAGCTTCTGTCTCAAATAGTGTCTCTATAAATCTTGTGTCAGCATTATGTGTAAATGACTGAAGTAGCAAAATACTGATTTGAACAGATAGCATCGTAAGTGTCAGCGATTTCATTGAAACCGCGTGATTATTTCAATTGGTCATGAATGAATGTAACTTTAAACACAAAAAATCAAGTTTAATTTTGAAGAAACGGCGTCAAAACGTACGGAAATAAAATTGTACAACAATTGGTTCATATTGAGCAATACAAAGATTGAAAGGCAATTTGTTGTTCAGTTTTTACGTTAACAGAACGAAAATAACTAAAGTAAATTGAGTTTTTTTACGTATTCTCATTTTTATCTACACAAAATAAAGTATCTTGAAGATATTAAGGACATTATTATGAGAAAAAGTAAAAATATCTGCACTCTTGAAAAGAGTTCAATGCAAGGAACAATAACAAATTGTACACTCTTTCCCGGCATGCGCTGCTTAATTAAGAGGGTTAATTGGGAGCTAACTGCTCAGTACTCAATGAGACAATAATGGAGCATCTTTCTTCGTTTCTTACCATGATTTCTCGGTTCACAAGGAAAGTAAACAAAACGAATGACTGCCACAGGATCTTCGTGAAGGAATAAATCAGTTTACACGTTCGCGAACAAATCACACAATTATTATTCACAATTAACAATCACATCACAAATAACACTCTTTCACACGCGCCGAACGAATTTAATAAAAAAAATGTACACGCACTTCAGACAAAACAAGCAACAAAAGAAAACAGAATCGCGTCACAGCGTCTCAACGTGAGACGTGCTGGAGCATGGAGTGCTGGAGGAGCGATGCTGGCACATTCAACAAGTGATGATGGGTTCTTGTCGTGTCCGCCTTCTCTGGCGCCACCAGTCAAGGAGGCAGTTTGAATATCAATGTGTTATAAGGGAGCATCCACATTAGGGTGGTCCAAATATTTTTTTTGCATTACAGGGTGGCGGCTTGTCCGCGACACTGGGAAAGACCGGGAAATGACCAGGAACTTTATAGACCGGAAAAACCAGGAATTGACTTCTGATCACAGTAAAATTCAAGTTTTCATTATTTTAATGATCTTGGCCAATTTAAAAAAGTGATTTCTATTTTGTCTAAAAAATCGCAGATTTTTCAGATTATCTCAATTTAATCTAATTAAATCATAATTTACTAATTAACTTTTATTTATTTAAAAATTAAACTCGTTTTAATTAAATTAAACTCGTTTGAAATTCAAGTATTTCGTTGAAAATCCACATATTTTGTTAAAAATCCATTTTTTGTTAAAAAAATTATCTTTTTCTTTGCAAATTAATTTTCTTGTTTAAAAAATTCTTCTTTTCGGTTAAAAATTAAAGTATATCAGTTAAATGTTTATATTTTTAGTTAAAAATTCATATTTTAGGTTGGAAATGAAATTACTTAGTTGAAAGTTACACTTTTTTGTTGGAAATTAATTTTTGTTGTTGAAAATTAATCATTTTAATTAAAAATCGACGCCTTTGGTTGAAATATGAGCAATTTGATTGAAAACCTTTTTTTTTCTTTGGATGAAAACGAATTTTTGGTAAAAAATTCGACTATTTTGTTGAAACTTTGTTTCTTTTTTGGTTGAAAATTATTTTGGTTAAACTGGAAATGTGACTATTATACCACTTGAATATTTCATAATTTTAGATAAAAATTTATCTCTTTGGTTAAATATGAATTTTTTGACTAAAAATGTATTTAATCGAGTTTTGGTTGAATGATATTTTTTAGTTTAAAATATATATTGTTTGGTAGAAATTACTCTTCTTGGTTGAAAATTCATCTTCTTGGTGAAAAATTGAAATATTCTAGTTGAAGATACATAATTTTATTTTAAAATTCGTCTTTATGGTTTCAAATTCACCTATTCCAGTTAAGGATTTACAATTTTAGTTGAAAATCCATCACTTTGTTTCAAAATGTAGCTATGTTTAAAGATAGATTTTTGCAAGTGGCAAGTTAGTTTTTTTAGGAGCAATATTTTTAAACTAAAAATTTAACTTATTCGTATTGAATCTTCCACAGTTTGAATTACAAATTCTTCTGTTTGGTTAAACATTAATTTTTTTAACTTAAAATTTAATTCATTCATTGTTTTAGTTGAAAACCCATATTTTTGGTTTAAAATTCAATTATCCCAGTAGAAGATTCATAATTTGTTTGGACAATTCATCAGTTTGGTTGAAAATTGACCTATTTTCTTGAAAATCCGTTTTTTGTTTTTGTTCAAAATTAATACTTTCAACTAAACATTTAACTATTCCATTTTTTGTGGAAAACTGATATTTTTTAGTTGAAAATTTGATTCTTTGTTTCAAAATTAATTAATTTTGAATTTTTTTCCTGTTTTGTGTTAAAGGAGGTTTAGAATTAACATCATGAATTAAAATAAATTTTTATGTTTAGCGGCAAGGCTAAATATGTTACTTCTACTTGACTAGGAAAATGTGAGAAACTTGACAGGGAAAAACCGTAAAATCAAGGCCGTTACCAGGAGGGGAATGTTTGAGGTTCTACCCCCTCCCCCTGAACTTCTTGAAACATGTACATGATATTCATATACTCTCCTGTGTGCCGCTGCATACCCCCCACTCCAATTTTCTTCTGTTGTGACCCCCCCCCCCCCACCCATTATTATGGTTACAGCCTTGCGTGAAATGACAAGGAATTTTAAATCGTCTGCGGAATTGCCACCCTGCCATTTCCACGTATACACCTCCAAACTATTTCCAATCCATAAACAAATAAATGCGTTAAAAACTATGTTTAGAAGTTCCGCAAGCCCATTAAATTTTACACGTATTTCCCCTAAGAAAAAAAGTAATTCTAGTCAGTTTTATTCAAAATAATCAATATTAGGCTAATCGAGTTGAAAATCAACATTTCTCTTCCCAATTTGCTATAGAATGCAAATTAATAATTAGTTTTTAAATATCAACCCTATCAGTCTATTTTATAGGTTCCCAAAAAACCCCATAATTGGAAAATAGAGTTATGCGAGTTTTTGGCGCTAATTATGATTAAAAAATTTTTTTTTTGCAAACTGATTCTAATCCATAAAATACTATACTTTCCACTGATAATTAGATATTCCGATAAAATTTGTAAACAATTTATTTTTGTTTAGAGAAATGTTCTTTTAGAATACAGTCAGAAAGCTGTGGGTTTTTCAAAATTTTCAACTGATTTTCAAATGTTTAAATAATTTATTATTTATAACAATATTACCTCAGCTTAATTTTAAAAATGCAGTTTTTTCTTATGTTTTCCACTTTTAGTCCACTTTTCAATAAGAGTGAGGTTATAATTAATTCAAGCTGAGGAACCTTATTGTTTAAACAATTTATATTTATTTTTCATAATATTCTCATTCAATAATGCTAGTACGTGGCGTTTTTTTGTCAGAAATATGCAACTTTTATCAACATTTCACTTAGAGTGAAGTAAAAATTGTTAAAATTTAACAAAAATAATTTCTTAAACAAATTATTATTGTTTGTAACTATCTTCTTCTATATTAATGCTAGGTAGTGTCGATTTTTTCTAAAATTTTCCACTTTTTGTCCACTTTTCAATTAGAGTAAGATAATGATTAATACAAATTAATAAACATAATCGTTTAAACACTTTATTATTGCTTATGATAACATTCTCTTACATAATAGCTAAAAAGTTTCGGTATTTTCTGAAACTTTTGAATTTGATTTGGCTTATTAATTAAGAATGAATTTTCGGACAAGAAGAATAATTTTCTACTAAAAAAGATTAATTTTCAACAACAAAATTTCAACAAAATTTTTCAATTTATGTCTTTAAAAATCAAAATTAAAACAAAACAAATAAACAATGAAAAATTTTATTTTTGATTTATCAAGAAAATTCAAAATGTTGTTATGATAATATCTTAGGGCACTTAGACATTAAACTTTTTCTTCTCTTGCCATTTTTTCATATCGTCCGTTAATCGGCTTAAAAGGTTCATTTTTGTGTGTTTTTTGGAATTTTGTAAATGCTGTAACTCTAATAATTTTTAATTTTATGAAAAAAGTCAGTAGATAAATTGTTCGAATTTTTAAATGATATGAATAACCGTACAGTAAATTCTTGAATTTTGAAAAAATCGTCTGGAAAATATTCAAAAGGCGCTCACTTTTTGAATTTGCATCCAAAATAGCTAGCTAACGAACTTGAACTTTAGTTTAGGATACTAAAAGAGTATACCAGAGGCCAATCTGATAGAATTGTTTTTTTCAAAAGTTATCGTTCTGACAGACAGATAGGCATAAATCCATACAGACAGACCGACAGACAGACACATTTCGTAAAAACCTATATTTCGGATGAGAATGTAAAAATGATTTATTTCTCATGAATAATTTTTCGATGGTTTTGTTTTTAGTTTTAATCATAAAAAAATAGCATCAATAACATGAAAACTTAAACTTTTGATAACCCCACACACGAGATGAAAAAGAAATTAAAAGACGAAAGTTGGGATAAGAATGTGCCCACACAACGGGCATATTTTTTTACTGCTAATGACGCTTTTCATGATTAAACGCATCCTATCGAAAAGACGTTGATAAAAAATTTCTAGATCTTTTTCAAATGCACAATTTTTGTATATTCAACTTTTACCATATTTTGCACAGTTTAACCGAAAAATGTAATTTTTGATTTTTCATTCTTTTTTTATGCTGTCAAAATTTGAATTTTCAAATTTTCAAGAAAATTCAAAAAGTCGTTGAAACAATCTTGTAGGACATTCAAAAAGAAACATTTGTTCAAATCGTGCGTTATTTGGCATAAAATGTTGATTTTCGTGTCATTAAGATAAATTGTTCGTCTGTTTGAATACTATGATCACCCGTACAGAAAGTTTTTGAATTTTGAAAAAACTGGTCTAAAAAATTTTCAAAATACGTTAACTTTTTGAATTTTCATCCAAAATGGCTGGCTAACGAACTTGGCCTTTAGTTTCTGACACCAAGATAGTGTGCCAAAGGCCAATCGAATAGATTGATTTTTTCAAAACAAATAATTGTATACTGAAAAGACGAAATTTCAACTAAAAAAATTCGATTTCAACTAAAAAACAATTTTTTTCAAGTAAGGAAAGATATTTTCAAATAAATAGTTTTCGTAAAGACGAAATTTCAAAAAGTTAATTTGCAACCAAAAGCAAAAGCGAATTTTTCATAGAATAGGTGAATTTTCAACCATGAATAGTATAGTAACATTTTCTGTGAAAAAAGTAATTCAAAAAGTACGAATTTCCAAAAAATACATGAATTTTCAATCAGATAGTTGAATTTTTCAACTATAGAAGATAATTTTTCAACCAGAAATGGTATAGTTTAATTTTTATCTCAATAAAATAATGTTAAAAATAGAAAAAACATTTTTCAAGAAAATAGCTGCATTTTTATCAAAGTCATAATGAATTTTTACGAAAAATAGTAATTTTCAAACAAGAAGAAATATTTCCTACCAAATAGACGAATTATCATCTAAAAAAAAGCACTTTTTTTACTGAAAATTGTAGTTTATACTTAAGTTATCAGTTGAAAAAATTAGTTTTAACCAAAGAAAAACAAACAAAAAAAATAATTTTCAACCTAAAAAATTAATTTTCAACTAAAAAATATAAAATTTCAAACTAGAAGAAGGATTTCCTACCAAAGAAAATAAATTTTTAATTAAAAACGAAAAATTGTCATGCAAACACGAAAGCAATTTCCAGTATAAATGTTCAATTTTCAATCATCATGCTATCGAGAAAAAACTATTTCACTTCACTAGTCGACAACATAACATTAGAACTCAAAGAATTTTAATGTTCATTAAAAAAAAAATGTTCTCGTTGTTCCCCTTAAATGCGAACTGAATTTTCTTGTTATTGACAATTTTAATATTTCATTAAAACTTCGTTTTTTCGGTTAATAATAAACAAAAAGTAAAATCGTTATATTTTCAGTAAAAATATGATTTTAAACATGAAATATGACATTAAAGTGAATCGTAGCGTCATGTGTTTACAAGACGCGCAATATGGGAAAACCCATTGATACTCATACAAAAAATAAAATTATCATATCGACTCATTGCTTATCTATTTTGCCTGTGAGTGTCAACAACAATTGAATTTGCAATATTTCCTTACGAAACGCTTGTCACGCGCTTTTTTTATTAAAAAAAAATGAAAATTATGGGAATCCATTAGTGCCTGACATTCTGACTGAAGATTCAGGCGGCAAGTAAGAGGAATTTATATGAATTTTGTTACTGTTATAAGACGATAAAAAATTATGTTTACAAAATCAATTTTTATATTCATTCATGCGAATTAATTGTGCGATATAAACAATGAAATCGCAATAATAAATATTTTTAAAAATTGTTAATTTTCTCTAAAAAGAAAAAAACTGTACCCTTTTATGATTTCGGATATCAAGACAAATGACCCGGAAGATACAAAAGAGTTTCAAATTGAATTTGCAATTGACGGAAAAGTGTCAAAGGCAAAAACTATCAGTCCAAATGCTCAAATGTACACATGTGGTCAATTTCAATATAAAATAAAAAAATTTACCATTTTTGGAACTAAGATTTCAAAAGATATATTTTGAGGCTTGTGAATTAAAATTTTACAGTAAATTTGGAATCGTCGGAAAAATGTCTAATTTTACAAAATCTGCCCGTGTATCATGCCTGCTGACACTTGCTGTCAATTTTAATATGAAATTAAAACAGTTTACCATTTTTGGAAGAAAGATTTAAGAACATATTACATAGGTAATATATAAAAATTTCAAATTAAATTTCCGACTATCGGAAAAATGCCAAATTTAAGAAAATCTACCACGCTCGCTTTTAATATGTGTAAGAAAAAAAGTAACCAATATGATAAAAATATGATTATCAATAATATTTTTACTGAAAATGTAACGATTTTCTTTTTCGTTGAAAAATTGTCTTTTTAGTTGAAAATTCAACTATGTGGTTGAAAAATCATGTAATTTGTTGAACATTCGTATTTTTTGGTAAAGCATTTTTCTTTATATGTTGGTAAGTTCATTTTTGGATAAAAATTGAACTATTTAGTTGAGAATTCTATTTTTTATCCGAAAATATAACTATTCCATTTTTGGTTGAATATTTATTCTTTTTAGATTAAATTTAATTTTTAAATTGGTTTCAACATTTACGAGTATTCTTATAAAAAACAAATTAGGAATTAAAAATATCAAAATCTGTCAAAAATTTGACGAGAGAAAATGCTTATGTTGCCTTTTCTTGTAAACTATATACTTGAAGAACAAAGCATTATTGACATACTTAAAAAATTATTTCAACAAATGATTTCATTGTTATCATTAGTTAAAGAATATGCCGAAAAAGTATCTATAGAAAATTGTTAAGAAATTTTTATTTGTATTTAAAATTTGTTTACAAAATTGTAGGAAAAGTGTCAGGCAACTTGAAACTTCTTGATGCTTGGAAGAAATTTTAAAATATTTTATAAATTTTAAAAATCTTTCGAATTAAAAAAAAAAGTTGACTCTCTAAAACTTAAAAAAAAATCCTAAATATCTCTTGAACCGGATTTGGTTAAAATTTTTTTTTCAAACATATTGTTTTTTAAGCTTATTTGACTACTAGAATAAATTAGTATACCTAACAATTTTATGTATTAGGAACGTGAGCGCAGAAACCGCTAGATGCCGACACATGCAAAATATTTAACATTAGTTACACTCTCATCCTAAATGATAAGGTATTAATTTATCACTTTATTTTAAATTTAATCTCACCGGCTTTCATCAAACGCCACGTTTTAAGATCCCCTGAGTCATAATAACCGGGTTTTACGTAATTTACGTACATTTTCCAGTTTTTATTTAAAGTAATCCACATTGGATTATTATCTCCATATAATTCTTAACATACATTCATTTTTAAAAGATTTCAGAATAATTGGGCATTTGTTCATAATGGCAGTTTCTTTCAAAGTATAATTCTTGCTAAACCGCTGCTTCATATTTAAACTTTTTTTTACATTCTCATTAGAGAAGGTATTAGATTTGTGTGAAATTAGACCCCCCAGTTTTTGTCAAATGTCCACGTTTCGAGACACCCTGAATCCGAAAAAAGGCTTTTACGAATGTGTCTGTCTGTTTGTATGTTTTTATGTATATATGTATGTGTTTCATGCCTGTTTATCTGTGAGCACGATAATTTGGAAAAAATCATTTTATTAGATTGGTCTTTGGTACACTCTTTTAGTGTCCTAAACTAAAGGTCTAATTCGTTAGCTAGACATTTTGGATAAAATCTCAAAAAGTGATCGCGTTTTCAATATTTTTGAGACCACTTTTTTCAAAATTCAAAAATTCTCTGTACGGATGTTTATAGTATTCAAAAAGTCGAATAATTTATCATTATGACTTCTTTCATAAAACCAAAAATTACCAAAGTTATAGCACTTACAAAACTCCAAAAAACAAACGAAAATTACCATTTTAAGCCAAATAACGCATGAAATGAAAAAAAGTCAAAAGAAGAAAAAGGTTGCTTTTTGAATGTCCTACAAGATTATTCTACAAACTTTTTAAATTTTCTTGAAAAATCGAAAGTTAAAATTTTGACGGCATACAAAATAATGAAATATCCAAAAATTACATTTATCGGTCAAACTATGCAAAACTCGGTGAAAGATGAGTAGACAAAAATGGTGCATTTGAAAAAGATCCACAAATTTGTTATCAATTACTTTTTTATAGGATGCGTAGTTGTGGCTTTAATCATGAAAAACATCATTAATAGGAAAAAAAATCTGCCTCATGTGTAAGCACATTCTCATTACAACTTTGTCTTTTAATTTATTTTTCTTCTCGTGTGTGAGATTTCCTCAAAATTCAGTTTTTGTATGTTTTTAATGCTATTTTTTACAATTAAAACCAAAAATAGAACAATTAAAAATTATTCCTAAAAATTAAATCATTTTTACAGTCTCATCAAAGAAGGTATTAGATTTGTGTAAAATTGGACCCCCCCCCCCCAGTTTTTGTAAAAAGGTCCACGTTTTGAGACCCCTGAATCCGAAAAACAGGTTTTTACAAATGTGTCTGTGTGTGTGTTTGTCTGTCTTTATGTCTGTCTGGCTATGAGCACGTTAACTTTTGAAAAAATTAATTTGTTAGTCAGCCATTTTGAATAAAAATTCTAAAAGTGAGCGCATTTTGTATATTTTTGAGACCACTTTTTATTTAAGATTCAAAAATTCTCTGTACGGTGATATTCGTATATATGCGGGCACATTCCCATCGCGCGCGGCTCGCTTCGCTCGCAAGTTTGAGCGTGCCAAAGGCGCACGACTGTTGGTTCTCGCGCTTTGCGCTCGATATTGTATTTATCTCGCGCTTCGCGCTTGATTATGTATTTACCTCGGGCTAGGCGCTCGGTCTTTATATTTTCGCACATTCTTGCGCAACATTTTTAAATTAAGTCTCAAAACATCCACCACTGTAATTTTGTGATTGTGCATTTTCTTTCGTTAAAAAGCTTAGCTCGAGAGCTTGAGCGCGCCTACGGCACGCGACTGAGGGCAATCGCACTCCACGCTTAGTCTTTGTATTTCTTCCGCATTCGGGCACAGACCTTTTAAAATCAAAGGGGAACGGACCGTGTGATTTTGAACTTTCTTTTGTTAAAGCTCTTTTGGCTTTAAGGAACACATTCTCATCACGTATCTCGTGCTTCGCAATCGATTTTGTCCAACCTGTCAACCTTTCTACATTATACACAAAAGTTTTATATCAATTATAATACATTTTTTTATGTAATTCTGGTAGGGATTACTTATTAAAAAATCGCAAAATAAAAAGCAAATTGTATTTATCATGATTATTTTTGTATTTGTTTCTTATTTTGCTTTAAATTGTATTCTAAGCTGCTCTGAAACATGTATCATTTCAATAAATGTATATCATTACAATTCATAATATGCATAAAAATTGAATCATACTAATTCTTATTTCCTTGCTTTTATAATTTTTTTATTATTAATGTTGTTTTTTACGATTAAATAAAAACTACCGCGTACCTGCATAGGGTCTAAGACAGGAACCTATATAGGGTCCTATATAGGAGCCTATGTCCTCTTTCGTCTATTCTGTGCTTTTTCTAAAAAGTTAATTTTTTCATTTTTAATCTTACGTTTTACGATTAAAAGAAAATCTACTCGTCCTATCGAAAAACAATTAATAATAAATTTATCGATCTTTTTAGGCGAACAACTTTTGTCTGATAATTTAAGTTCATACCTTGTCTCGTTTTTTCAAACAAATTTAATATTTTTATTTATGATGTTATTTTTTACGACTAAAGCAAAAACTAACTGTCCTATCAAAAATTATAGCTCTTTTTTGGATGAACAAGTTTTGTCTCATTTTTTCTCGTAGCTTATATCGAAAAGTGATTCATTCTTAATTTGTAGTTCTTTACAGGGCGCGCAATTTGAGCTTTTTCATTTTTTTCGTATTTTACACAGTTTGACCAAAAAATGGAATTTTTTGATTTTAAAAATGCTCTAACTCTGATAATTTTCTTTTTATAAAAAACGGCAGAAGGATAAATTTTTTAAGTTTTGAAGTACTATGGAAAACCGTGCATAGAATTTATACACTTTGAAAAAATGTGGTTTCAAAAATTTTTGTACGATCAAATTTTGAATTTTCAACTTTTTGACCAAATTGAAAAAGTTATTATCATAATCTCGCAGGGCTTTCAAAAACCAACGTTTTTCTTTTCTGGACTTTTTTTCGTATCATGCGTTGTTTGGCTTAAATCGTTCATTTTAGTTTGTTTTTCTGGATTTTAAAAATGCTATAACTCTAGTAATTTTTGATTTTTCAAAAAAAGTCATTAGGATAAATTGTTAAATTTTATGAATTCTATGAATAACCATATAGAGAATTTTTGAATTTTTAAAAAAGTGGTATGAAAAATATTCAAAATGTGCCCACTTTTTGAATTTTCGTCCAAAATGTCTGGCTAACCAACTTGACCTTTAACTGAGGACACTAAACGAGTGTACGCAAGGGCCATATAAAAGATTAATTTTTTCAAAAGTTATCGTGTTCACAGACAGACAGACATACATACAGACAGACATACAGACATACATACAGACATACAGACAGACACATTAGTAAAAATTTATTTTGCGGATTCAGAGGGTCTCAAAACGTAGACATTTGACAAAAACGGGGGATCAAATTTTACACAAATCTAATACCTTCTCTGACGAGAATGTAAAAAATTGTTGTTAATGGTTGTTTTTAATATGATAGGTAGTTTCCATTTTAATCAAGAAAAATAACATTATAAATAAAAAAATTATATTTAGTTAAAATGACATAAGATACGAGAGAATGAATTCACAAAAGTGGTTCAACCCAAAAAAGTCTAAAAATTGTTTTCGAATAATTTTTTGATAAAACGCGTGGTTTTCGTTTTAATCGTAAAAAATAACATTAAAAATAACGGAATTAAATGTTTGAAAAAAGGACACAAAGCAAATTAAAATGTTTATTAAGACGTATATTCCAAAACGTAGCTACAAAATTTGTCTAACTTTTAGGATACAAAAATTTACCAGTTTTTTGCTGAGTATCCAAAGAGGCTTTTTCGCGTTTATATTTTCAAATTCAAAACATGAAAACTAAACAAGTTGTAATTTAAAGTATTAAAAGCAGACTTTCTGAATGTAGGAATCTTATGCGCAACCGTTCTTAAAAAATTGAAAAACTCAGACGTTGAATAGCTTTAGGAGAATATCTTCAAAAATAAATATAATATTTAAAAAAATTATTTGGGAAAAAATTAAAGAGAATTCAAACGAATTTGATCAAATACCTCCGAATTTAGGGTGAGTTTTAAAGATTTCAAGAAGAATGAAACAGAAACTTTAAAAAAAATCTATCGAATGAATAGAATGGAGTGAATTTAGAAGAATTGAAAAGAAATTTAGGATACTGTTGTCGATGCTTTGGCCTTTAGCTTTAGAAAATTTGTTCAAAAAGATCGAGCGCATAGTGCAAGATAAATACATTATCGAGGGCGAAGCGCGAGAACCAACATTCGCGCGCCATAGGCGAGCTCAAAACCGCGAGCCGCGCGCGTAGCCCGCGATGAGACTATGTTTCAACGCGGGCAGATTTTTAAAAATTAGTTTTTGATTTTGTTCTCAGAAATACCGTAAGATACAATAAAATACTTAGATTAAAGTTTATATATCTAGAAATTTTCATTAAAAAATAATTCTTGCTCATTTGCGACATCTTGCATTGTTTAAGATAACTATATTTATAAGTAACTATATTTTTAAAAAATCCGGCCTTAAAAATGGTTAAGCTCCTATAAAACTGATAGATTGCCTTCCTAAAATAAGCAGAAGCTGTAAAATAGTTTGGGAAAAATAAAAAAGGTGGGTATTTTGAGAAAAGCTTTTTTATTTTGTTATTGATATTTGAAAAATGATAAGAAAATTTTAAGGAAAATTCCACCTTTTGTATTATTTCCAATATTTGTCAAAAGTTTTTGCTATTATAAAAAAGCATCCTATCAGTTTCATGCGGGCTACATCATTTTGAGACTAGGACATTTTTTAAATTTTAAGTATTAATTATTATTGTGAACAATGAAGGGTCAGAGAAGAGCAAGATGAAGAGCAAAAGCAGTGGTTTACTGAATGGTAAAGTAGTTAGGCATAACCATCTATTTATAAAAAATACTAAAAAGCTGTGTTTTTGAGAAAATCCACTTTCAATAACCTTAGAAGCCAAGCCATCATTTTGACATTTTTCAAATTAAAAAAAAAATCAATTAAAAAAGTTAAAATTTTCCACGTCGAATGAAGAAAATTTTTTTTTGAATACCTGCGCTGGTTCGGATAATAACGTATTTCAAACAAATCAATGATGGCTGTCACTTACATTTTAAAAATTATTTTACATTTACACATTTTAATGGGATGACTTCGCCGCAAAGTTAATTTTATCTTGGAGAACATTTTTGTGATACTAGACCTTACAAATTCTGAAATTGCAAGATGATGGCCAATATTTTTGACAGAAATTTATCAATTTTGAAATTTTTTCAGGAAATCTTTTTAAATATCTTAAGAAAATTAAGTCTTTCTATTAATTATGCATCAATCTGAGGCATAAGAACTATTTCAACAATTGAGTTCATTGATTGAATCAGCAATTGCAAATCACCCAATCTCTTGGAATTATTAAATAAAAAATATCAATTTTCAATCGAAAATGATGTGGATAGATTTTTTTTCTCAAAAAATTAATTAAAAAACTTAACTTTAACAAAAAAGTTGAATCTGGATCCAAGTTGTTGAATATTGAACCAAAAGATAATAATATTTAGAAAAATCTTGATTTAAACAAATTAAGTTTTAAAAAGCGGTTCAACTTTATACCTAATCGTTGAATTTTCAAACTAAAAGTAAATAAATGTTGTACCAAGAAGATTAATTCTTTACCAAAAAAGACCAGTTTTCAAAAAAACACATGAATTTTCAACCAAATAGTTAAATTTCCAACGAAAACAATAAATTAAAAAATAATAATTTTCAAGTAAACATGGATTAATCAAAAGTACAGTGAAAAAAGTAACTTTCAACCGAATGAAGAATTTTCAACAAAATAGTAAAATTTTCAACCAGAGATGAGTTTTCATCTAAAAATGAAGAATTGTAATGGATACTGTAGTTATTAGATTATATAATTATTTATTAGATTTTTTCTAAAGATTTATTTTCTTTCAATTAAATTATAAATAAGAAAAACAGTGAAATTGAAAAAAGGAATTTTCAAGAAAAAAGTGGAATCCTTAAGGAAATAATTAAATTTTTGACTAGAAAATATCAATTTTCAACAAAAAATAAAATAATACAAATTTCGAGGATTAAAATTAATTTTCAATAAACCAAAAAAATTGTCAACAAACAAATTTAAGTCTCAACCAAATAATAAAATTTTGAACCAAAAAGATAAATTTTCAACAAATTACTTTTTTTTAACTAAAAAAGATGAATTTCTAACAAAATATGGAAAAGTTAAATTCTCAGGTAGAAAATTGACTTTCAAACAAAAAAGACAATTTTAAATTAATATGATGAATCTTTAACTTAAAAATATATATATATTTTTAACAGTGCAGTTGAACTTTTCACCAAGTTGTTGAATTTTCAGGCAAAAAATATAAATTTTTTAACACAAAAAGTTATAGCTGAGATTTCAATCACAAAATGTTTTAATTTTAAATTTAAAATAGTTTAATTTAACTAAAAAGAATAATAATTTTGGACCAAGGAGATATATTTCCTACCAACAAAGATGGACATATCTAATAATTGTAAATTATATAACCTGTAATTTCGGTACAAATAGCTACGACCTTTGTTAAAATGTAGTAATTAATTGAAAAATTTTAATTTCGAAATAGTTTTTCTATTTTATTAAAGCAAACAAATCATTCACTTCTATTGGCATGAAGAAAGGTCAAGATATTTCTTTAAACAGCGTTTCTTGATCAACAGTTTTAATTTTACCAATCGAAAATAGTATTGAAAAATCTAAAATTTAAATTTAATTCTAGCAAAACATGCCCAATATGTTAAAGGCATCCTTTTTGTAGACAGAGCCAATGATACTTAATATGGGCTCTACATAAATTTGATTGGTTTAATGTGCTAATGAATTTTCTTGGTCTAGGCAATATTGATTTCGTGTCATGAAGGTGAAAAAATTTAAAAAAAAATGTATTAACAAATAAGTATCTACAAATAAATGCAATAAATTAACTTAGCTTGAATTTTTCCTACATTTCTTCGAAAATGCTGTAAGATTTAAAAAAATGCCTTAGAATCTTCCATATTTTTTTTTAACAATTTTGAAAGTCTTTCTAAATATAATTTTTAAATTAATCTTAAGAAAAATTTCTTTTTTACTTTTTTTTTTAGAAAAAAAGCTACATTTTTTCCTAAATATCTCTAAATCTTTTCAAGTTTTAAGTTATTATGGAATCTTTTTAAAAATTCTGAATATATCTTCAACTTTATCGAATTTTTTCAAAATTTATAATTATTTAATCGCTATTTATTAAACAAAATTTGTTTTTAATATTTTCAAATATTTTTTAATAGAAAAAATCATTCTTAATTTTCCCAGAAATCTTAAGAAAAAATGTTATTTTCTTATAATCTTTAAAGATCCTTACAAAGCTTAAACATTTTATATTGAAATCTTCAAAATTGTGGAATTTCAATAATTTTCATATTATTTAAGAGATAATCACTCTTAAAGCGATGATGAACTGAAGTTAGATAAACTTATGCACAACCTTGAATAAGGTTTTTTTCATTCAAATTAATTTCCCTGTCTTAATACATAAATATGTCTGAATTATGTCTGAATACATACATTACATAAAATTATTTTGAAAAATGAATTACATCTCTGATTTACATTTACATTTGGTAGAAGTGTATATATAGGTGCAGTTTTAATTTAAACAAATAATGCATAACTCAAATTGCTGCTTTATCGGTGATTTCATACAACAGCAAGATTTCTTGGAAAAAGTGTAATATTAAAAATAAAGTAGCTTTTTTTAGAAAGTTATATATTGAATACTGTTCAAAATTGTACAGTAAAGTATAAATCAAAACGGTGATGCGGATTCTAGAAGTATATTTTGTAAAAAATTACATCTTTTTTTAAAATTTGTACATTTCTACAATAAACTACCAGTATATTTAGAACATAATTTCAAGTTCAGTTTCCCAATATTTCAACTTACGTAAAATTCTGTATTTTTTTGTTAATATTAAAAGTGTTTTTATGACATCAAACTCCCAAATTGAACGAATGTAAAATCCTGATTTTTTTTGTAATATCTTATAGATTTTTACAACAAAATAAAAAAAAAATAGTAATAAAAAGTTATACAAACTTTCGAATTGTAGAAACTTGTACTTTATTCTTCGTTTTTTTAATTTTCTACAACAAAATAATATAAAAACTTAGCTATTTGTATTTAATTGTATTCTTTTGTTAAATTCAGTATACTTAAAAAAAACATGTTTTAATAATAAATTACAGTTATAAAAATGTTGTACATTCTTGTACAAAAAATGTTCACAAGTTGATATATTTTCTTTCACAAACCTAAACATATAACATTAAAACCATTATATTTTTCATTATACAGAATATGGAATGTTCTGCAAAGCCCATTCAGCCATTCAAAGCACCGGAATACGAATTACGTTAACTACATTTAGCACAAATCCTTAAATCCTGCCTATAAATTACGGGATGATTCGAATTCAAATTGTGATTTATAACACCTGTTAACTTAACTAAAACACAGATGCAATACAATGACGTATTTTTAATAATAATAATTGACACAGCCACCGTGTGGCCACTAGAGTAATCTAATTTTGTATAGTAAAAGTTGCATGCATATCTTCTCTGTATGTATTCGAGTATAGAACAAGAAATGAGTTTAAAAAATTATATTTAGAGGTCCCGCAAGCCCCATCAAATGTAACAGGTATTTCCCATAAGAAAAAGATTCGTTTTTTCAAATGTTGTTCAGAATCGTCAATATTAGGTATACCGAGTTGATCCGCAACATGCCTTCGCAATAAGCCATAGAATATAAATAAATAGTAATTAATTATTGAATCTCAACCTTATTACTCTGTTTTATAGCCTCCCACAAAAAAACATAAATAAACAATTAGTTTTAGTGAGTTTTTGGTAATAAGGTTTTTTTTTAAGTTTCTTTTTCAGTACGAATTTTTTCTAATACATGATATATTACTTTATACTGATAATTAGATGTATAGAAACATTTTTTAAGCAGTGTATGTTATGATTTATAATGTAATAATAGTTGAACGCTGTTATTTTTGCTGAATTTTTTGCTTTGTTTCGGCTTTTTAGCTAAGAAGAAATAATAATAAAACATCAGAGATGATTATTTTTTAAACAATCTGTTTATTTTTTTGTGAGTATATTTTTTTAAAACAGAACCAGACATTTGAAATATTCTTCAAATGTTGTATATGGATCATACTGAATTTAACTTTTCTTAAAAATACTTCCTTGAAATAGAATATTATTTAAAAAATGATTCTTGTTGATGTTTATTTATTATTTGTTCTTGACGAAAATGTCCAAGATAATATGAAAATTTAGGAAAAAATCGAAACTTTCTAGCATTATTTTGAGAGAAGAATTGAACTATAATAAATTATTAAAATAAATATGTGTGTTGCCCAGCATAAATTATGAACTGGCGAAGTAAACAGTGGATAAAAAGTTAAAAATTTCCGAAAAATCGATATTTTCTAGCATTACCATAGGAGAAGATAGTATAAACAATAATAATTTGGCTAAAAAATTATGCTGGTTAATTTGGATTAATTATTACCTACTTTTAAGTAGAAAGTGGATAAAAAGTTGAAAATTTGAAAGAAAACTGCAAGTTTGTAGCGCTAAATATTACAAGGTAATTGCACCAATTCCTTTTCTCATTTTTTAATAATTTTAGGGTATCTCAGACTATTTTAAAGAATATTCAATTGATTTTAGTCATTTGAAGGGATTTAAAAATATTTCTAGTATAGCATAACGTTTCGGGGCATTGTATGCGATTTCAAGGAATTTTAAATTTCAGATATCAGAAAATATCAAATTTCATAGAATTTTATAACATTTTAATGCTTCTTAAAGATTTGGTTCATCAAAATTAAGGAGTTTAACAATATTTCAAAGAATTCTAAATACTTGAAGGTGTTTCCAAAAACTTAAAAGAAGTTTTAAGTTTGTAGGGTTTTTATCAATAATCTTACTGAATTTTCAATTTATTGTGGTAATTCGAAAGGGCTTCAACAAATTTTAAAGGGTTTAGAATATTCTTTAAAAATTTCTAGAGATATTTTCAAGTAAACGAAAATGCAATATTTTCATCTTTCTGTAGACTTTTTCAAGACTTGTAATTGCCGGATTTTTAAACTGGCGTAAATGTAAGTGTAAACTTCCTAAGTGTTTCCTACAAAATCAGCGCGTTACTCACTCTAGAAGCGTACGTTCGTATATTTACTTAATATGAAAAGAAACAAAATATCAATTCTTATGTGCGATTAAAAAAAAATGACATTTCTGTATAAAGACAATTTAATTCATTTTCAGAGAAATTTTCTAATCGCGAAACTAAAAGTGTCACTTGGAATCTAGGAAAATTCAGAAACTTCTTCAAAGATAAGTAATATTATATCAATTAATATTAAAGGACCCCGCACCAAATGTATGGGAAAATGGCTTTCGGTGGATTTAGCTGAAACTTTGTAATTTTCAAGGTTATAAGTACCGGATGAAATATCCGTAAAAAATCGAAAAAAGGACAGTTTTAGCGCTATGCGGCGCTAAGCGCTCAAGATCAGTGAATAAAACGAATTACAACAGATTTTTTTACAAAAGCGATGTCAACCTAGAAATTACGGTTCAGATCGTGGTCTGTCATATTTTTGCCTACACCGTTGACTCATATAGCGCGCTTATCAAAACGATCAAACGCTAAGCGCCCAAGATTTTAAGTTGACTAATTAATCACTTCTTTAAAGGCAGAAATGGTACCCAAAGTAACATAAGTAACTAGTGCGTACATTCCGATAATTACATTGTACTGTTCTCAAGAGTGCCGCACGCTAAGCGCTCATGATCAGTGTATAGAACGGATTACAATAGATTTAGTTACAAAAGCGATGTCAACATAGAAATCACGGTTCAGATCGTGGTGTTTCATATTTTCGCCTACACCGTTGACTCATATAGCGCGCTTCTCGAAAAGATCAAATGCTAAGCGCCCAAGATTTTAATTTGAACAATTAATCACTTCTTTAAAGGCAGAAATGGTACCCAAAGTAACATTAGTAACTAGTGCGCAAATTCCGATAATAACAGTGTACCCTTCGCAAGAGGGCCGAACGCTAAGCACCCATGATCAGCGAATAGAACCAATCTCGGTAGCTTTTGCGAAATATTAAACTATTTCTGGGTCTTGATTCGGGTTCGCTTGTTCATCTCTATTAGCAGCGTCTAGAATCCTTCGTAGCAATGAAGTTTAAGGATACTTTACGTGTTGCTGGTGACGTGCATAACCCAGGAACCATAAAACACTTGCAATATATGCGCAAGTGCCAAGAGTTCTGGCCCCTGACTTACATGTGCAGTAATAACCTAGAAGCGTTTCGTTATTGTCTGGTCCTATGTCATCGATCTCATGGAACGCTATCCACAGCTGGTACCTTGTCGCATTTCGAAAACGAGAAAATACTCGTACTCTGATCAAACCAGGTTCATTAAGTCGCGTATCTAGTTGAAACTCCTCATCTTCTCGTTGCAGCTTGTCTTCAACGTAAGATGGGGCAAGTTCTACTTGATACACGCTAATTGTTATGTCGCGTATTTCTTCTAATGTAAGGCGAGGAAATTGTGGTGCTTGAAGTTCATGCAGGCAATTCCAATTTGCATTTCCGTAGCGCATATTGTCTACTTCTACGCGCGCTTGCACAGTATTTGGCTCACGAGCTCTCGCTATATATTCTCTTGCAAGCTCTCCTGTAGCGCCTTGCATCTCGATAACAGGATGGTATCGATTCATTATGCCATCAGCAATACGAAAGAAGTCCCTTAGATTGTGTACATGAGCCATCGGAATAGTTTTCTCGAAGAACTTGAAAATGGACTTTATGTGGGCATTTCTGGATTCCACTATCCATCTAGATTTCGTTATTAGCCGAGCTTCGTTTGCTTCTTCCGTTACCAATTGACTCTGTCCTTTTTGGAGAAAAGATGGTATCTTGGACACAATTCCTAACTGTTCTAAAAGTGGTTGGGCATCTCTATATCCACGGTCCTCTATAAAAATATCACCAATGTCGAAAAATTCTCTCATACCTTCCACATCTCTTTCAAATTCGTTAATAAGCATTTGTGCGTCATTGTTTCGCGAGTCAGAAAAATATGGTCCTTGTATTTCAAGTATGTATCCGTCTGGAGCAACAATGAGAGCAGGTTTTACCAAGTGATGTCCTTTATGTTTACAGAATGACTGTCGAAGTACGCGAAAGTTACTGCTCTTCTGCATGTAAGCACAAGTTCCATCGATGATAGCAATAGCTTTGGGAATTTCTGGTTGTGGATTATAAAGTTCATTAGCGAATGATGTCACGTGTCTTTCAATGAATTCCTCTCTGCCTATCGCTTTGAATCCAATGTTACCAGGCACAAATCGCTGCATTAAAGACTCTCTTACAGTAGAAATGGCCATGCTTGTAGCTTGCCGGCTCGAATAATGAAAAATCACTTTCAGAAATTCATCAGAAAGACCTTGACGCATTTTGCAAAGGAAAGTCAGCAGATCTTTTTTTCTCACGTACTGGCACCACGTCCATGTAACTGCGGAATAGGATCACAAATTGCATACAATTCTCTAAACTGTTCCTTTGTTACAGGAGTAATAGCTTCAAACTCTTCATCAGTGAAACTATCCTCATTATTAAACGCCGCGTCCGCATGAACATTTGCTTCGTTACGAAGTTGCTGAAAAAAAAGAATTAACTGCTGTCCCGGAATTCTATACAGTCTATTAATCGCTGTAGTCCAGGAAGCAAGGGGCCTAAGATGAAACCATGTTCATACAAATGATTTAAGCATGCTCTTGTTTCTTTCGGAATGAAAATGTTCTGACAATAAAAGCGTTAACTCTACATTCAATTGAAAGCCTTGGAGTATTAACATCAGCATTACAGAACATGCACGTTTGTCTGCCTGTTTGTGTAAGAACATTCAGTTTTAAACAGCCTAGGTCACGTTGGAGCTCCTCTATCTCATTGCGAATCGATTGATTGCAATTAAGACATAACTTACTCTCATCGGCTACTTCAAGTGGTGGCCTTCGAAGTTGAAGGCGTCTAAAAATTGCAATGTTTTGCCTATCAGGATTATTATTTCCATCAATTCGAACCATTTGTCCTGGTTGAAAGACTCTATCGCACACATAGCAATTAACTCGAACTCTGAATGCCATTTTTTAAACCATAAGAGAAACAAGCTCTTATGGTATTGAAAGGCAGAGGAATGTATTAATAAATCGAAAGAAAAATTCAGAAACAACAAAATAAAATAAATAAACACAAGAAACTAAACACAAAAAGGGAATAATAAATACAACACAATTAATACAGAAGGGAAGAGACAGGAATTTTTTTCCAAGCTTACCAATAAAATTACTATCCGCTCTCAAGAATTTTTTAAGTCATTAGGCCTACTTTCAGTTCTTCGCTCATTTTGAAGTCGTTCGCTTTTTGCTTAAAAAGGGACAGTCGTTCATCATGCAGCATTCACTCATTATTTCGATCGACGACAGTATGTTTATTTGTCATTTCTTTTGTGAAAGGCCTTTGAAAAAGTGATTTCTTAGTCAAGTTCAAATCTTCTGCGCTTAGCGTTTACCCGTTCTGAGAAGCGCGCTATACGAGTCAACGGTGTTGACTCGCTTGTGTCGCTAAAGCTACTAGGATTGGTTCTATTCGCTGATCATGGACGCTTAGCGTTCGGCCCTCTGGCGAAGGGTACACTGTCATGATCGATGTGCGCACTAGTTACTAATGTTACTTTGGATACCATTTCTGTCTTTAAAAAAGTAATTACTTAGTCAAGTTCAAATCTTAGGCGCTTAGCGTTTGATCGTTTCGAGAAGCGCGCAATATAACTCATTGGTTTGGCTAAATATATTACTGACTACTTTCTGATGCCTGATTCTTATAGTGACATCGCTTTTGTCACTAAAGTTACTATGATTGGTTTTATTCACTGATCTTGAACGCTTAGCGTTCAACCCTCTTGCGAAGGGTAGAATGTTATTATCGGTATGTGCGCACTAGATACTTATGTTACTTTGTGTACCATTTCTGCCTTTAAAGAAGTAATTAATTAGTCAAGTTAAAATCTTGGGCGCTTAGCGTTTGATCGTTTTAAGAAGCGCGCTATATGAGTCAACGGTGTAGGCGAAAATATGACAGACCACGATCTGAACCGTGATTTCTATGTTGACATCGCTTTTGTAACAAAATCTGTTGTAATTCGTTTTATTCACTGATCTTGAGCGCTTAGCGCCGCATAGTGCTAAAACTAGTCCATTTTTTGGTTTTTTTTTAAGGATATTTCATCCGGCACTTATAACCTTAAAATTACAAAGTTTCAGCTAAATCCACCGAAAGCCATTTTCCCGTACATTTAGTGCGGGGTCCTTTTGTGTTGAAATTA
The DNA here is from genome assembly GCF_010883055.1 of Belonocnema kinseyi. Classification (NCBI taxonomy): domain Eukaryota; kingdom Metazoa; phylum Arthropoda; class Insecta; order Hymenoptera; family Cynipidae; genus Belonocnema; species Belonocnema kinseyi. The sequence continues at coordinate 46,068,120 of NC_046663.1, forward strand.
TGAAATTTCAGATATTAAACTTTGGTTGATGTTGCAATTTTGATGATGTCATTAAAAATTGAACTACTTTGCTTATCTGGAGTGGGGGGGGGGGCGGCTGAGTCGTTCCCTTTTTATATCATGAGTGGAACGTTAGCTCCCATCTTGCTGAAGGCAGGTGACCTCAGTATAAAGCATTCCAGTTCTAGTTCTGTCCTAACACTCCCTCTCCATTAACCGAAGTTTGGTGGGACTGACATGTTATAACTAGACTCTCCACCCAAAGACGACTAACTGCATAATTTGAACATGATTTCGACTAGTAAAATACATTTCTCGCATGAAACTAGTAGTTAGGTAAACACTATAAGCAACGAACAATACAAATATAAAATAACCTCGAAATGGACTGAAACCTTGGTTGACGAAAGGCATGTACCCGGTAAAGGTGAAGGTCAAGTTTCAGGCGACAAATGGAGACTGGGTGTTTTCAATGCTAGAGGGCTAAATGGTCTTAAGGTAAGAGAATTTCGAGAAACTATTCGCGTAAGAAAGCTAGATATTTTATGTGTACCTGAAAGAAAGAAAAAGGGATGTCACAGTAGAAACATAGAAAATGGGGTGTTAGAAGACGGACTTGAATTATGATCACCAGTAGATAGTGAATCATATGTTAGCCATGGTGTGGGTTTGATTATAAATAAGAAAACACATCAGCATATTAAGGAGCTTGAATTTGTTTCTCCCAGATTGTTGTCTGTTAGAATGAAAGTAGGAATCAGAAGATTATTTATCTTATCGTGCTACGCCCCTGGTGAAAGAATCATTTTACTAGGAGATATAAATGGATGGATTGGCTTCTAACGTCAGGGTAAAGAAGGGGTGCTATATAATTTTGGGGATGCAAAAACAAAGGATAACGGGGAAATATTAGTTAGTTTATGCTTGGAAAAAGGCTTATTTATTACAAATACTTGGTTTAGTTATGAGATGATCCACGTGCACACCTGGCGAAGAGGAGATAGCCACAATTTAAATGACTTCGTTGTTACAGATAAAAGGCTAAGAGAGCTAGTAAAAGATGCAAGGGTCCTAAGGGGTTCTAAATGCAATGTTAATGATGACCTTCTGATCTCCAAAATAAACTCAGGCCAGGAATGTAGAAGAAAGACAACCAAAAGAACGAAACAAACGCAAATTACGATTGAGAATTGACGTAAATCGGAAGTGTCAATAGATTTTCAAAATAAATTAACTGAACGCATAGATGCGGCAACTGGTAAGGTGCCAATAGACACTAAAAATATAGAGGGCACGTCGAATATCATTGAGGATGTCATTGTTAGGCGTGCGACTGAAGTGGGTGGTACTGCGATCGTAGGAAGACTGACTAGCGATATGCGGTGGAATGATGAAATTCAGACAGCCGCAAAAAAAGAAAAAAGCACATAAAAGAAGGTTAAACATCAGGGACATTAGCCATGGGGAGAGAAATAGACTTTAAAATTATTACAGGTAACTGGAAAAAAGCGATTATCGTACCAATATAAAAAAAGGAAGGGAGATAAAAGCAACTGCAGTAATTACAAAGGTATAAGCTTATTAAGTACCGTCAGTAAAATATATTAAAAAATACTTATTCGTAGAGTAATAAAAATGAAAGAAGAAGATATATGGGAAGTCCAAAGTGGATTAGTGCCAGGAAGAACATGTACGGTTCAAATATTAAGTTTAAAACAGATCGCAGAAAAAGTTTGAGAGCAAGGTAAACAGTTTTCTGTGCATTTGTTAACATAGAAAAAGCGTTTGACAAGGTGGATAGTGTAGACTTTGGGAAGTCCTGAAAGAGTACGGAGTCGTTGGATAGCTCCTCAACAAACTATACTAATCGCTCAAGGACAATGTCCATTTCCGTGACGTCTATTCCCGCAAAGTATGTCATCAGAACTGTCAAAGAATTAAGAGGACGTGATGTCGGTTTTGAAGACTTCATCAAGTCAGTCAAACGTGCGAAATTGAGATGTTCACAGTTGGATTTACTTTTGGAATTTATCATATCGAAAAAAATTAAAGGCCAAGCAAAACGCGCCATTCACTTCAGCTCAATTGATGATTATGATAATTTTTTCTCTGTCTTGCGGCGAAACATAGTTCAGTTGAATTGAGACGGTCATAACTTGAATCCGTCATGCAAGCAAGCACGGTGCACAGTGACCGTTTAGAATTATAATATGCAGTTCCGGCAGCATTATAATGAACTAATGTAAGCGGTCCAGAACGAACAATCAAATCAAACCTTGCGAAACTGATTAACAAGTTAGTTCTGCGACCGAGTACTTTGAACCAAGCACAGCAGGAAACCTTAGAATCGGAGGTTTGGTATAAGGAAAAGCATCATATTAGAAACTCAAACGCTAGGCCACCCAAGAACAAACCCCTGCCAAAACAAACCATTGCTCAACCTAGGACAGCATTCGAACAAAAGAGACAACCATTTTGTAAAATCTATAAAAGACCGGGGCATAATGAATCCAAATGCTACAGTAAACATCTCAATATTCCTCTTACCGAATCTTGTTCACAATTTACAAGTAGAAGAACTTCCAGAAAACGTCTTGTACGATCAAGAGGATCAACTATCAACAGAGATAGTCTCCGTAATATCAGGAAGACTACTCTCAATAAGAGCAAACAGCGGATACTCACTTAACCTAATCAAGGATAAGCTCGTTCATTAAAATCATCCACATGAAAAATTTAGCAAAGTGTTCTCTGGGGGAAACGAACAGTACCGGACAATTGGAATAATAACATTTAAATTCTAGGGAAAAGTGCATATGTTTTTTTTATTGTTCCCGAATGATTTCCCACCGGGGCATATGCTAATTACAGAGCACCTACATATTCCAGACACAATTTGCAGAATACAAAACTATGAATTACGAATTACGAATTCGAATTAGACAGAACAAATGAGGGACTGGAACAGAAGGAGCACATAAACTTATTCCGCCGGCTAAGCATTGTGTAAGTAATCGCTAAGTATTGGCTATGGTCGTTCGAGCTTTACAATACTTAGCCGGCAGAATGCGTTTATGTACCCTTTCTGTTTCGGGCCCCTCTAATGATGATGCTTTCAACTACGGAGATTGAATCCAAGTACATAATTCTTCAAACTGAACGTGAAGAGGAGGTACATTCTATTACGGCAAAGGAATTAGCCAAGGTATTACAACTTCCCCGAGCAAATACGAGACTTTCACATATTGAAGAAAAACACCGAGAAGTAATAAACAAAATTGTCCAAAGATATCATGATATTTTTATCTTAGAAGTAGATCCTCTTCCATGCAAAATATTAAAAAGAAACGAAGCAAATGATCACAGGAAAACGCTGGTGTTAAATTTGTTGCAGCTCAAATTTCATTGGGCTTCCAATGATCATTTGAGAGAGTTTTCAAGTCTCAAATGTATTTCTCTGAACGTAGGTGCCCATGTGGGCATCTAGGGGAAAGTATCATTTGGGGCTAAATTTTGCAGAGTTGTGGAGTTCTGAACTGCGCTGTCAGCCACCTGAATACCTGTCAAAGCAACTATTCGCTTTGCGATATTAGCCTAAATAATTGTTAATAAGGAAACCAAATGAAACAATATTTACCTAATTTTCAAATTTCTTTCATTTGATTGGGCGTACCAGTCACTTAGAATAAAATTATAACTTCCTAATGCAACTTCCAAAAGTTAGGTTAGTCATGCCCGTCGACATTTAAACTAAAGCCGGGATGTATAGAAAAAGTCATGAACGTCTACATATACAATAAGGTATTTTCACTCCAATCACTAGCTCACTTCACTTTATTGAATACTAAGGGGATAAAAATTGACCAAATGCATGGGATCGGTTAATTTTTGCTCTATTTTTCTAATATCTTCGTAGAAAGTGATTTTTCTGTATAAGTGCAATTGAAAAATAGTTTTTCTTTTTTAGGGACTATTTAATGCAATAATAAAATGATAATAATTTTCATTCATGCGTGCGTTAGGACTAAGCGCTGGTTGTCTACCCTTTCAAACGTGATTCAAAATTACATTGAAAAACAATTCTTGTAATTTAAATAAATAATTATTAAAATTTACACAAGAATGTATATAAATTGTGTAACTTTTGATTTCAGTCAAGAAAAAAATTTATAACACATATATTTGATGAATAACAGTTTATTTTCATTGAATTTGAAAGACTGACTAATATTTCTCAAAATATTTGTTAATAGATACATTTTTTTAAATACCATATGATATTTCAGCATCTTCATTTATAGAAGCTAATTGCAGAATATAATAGTGATAATATTTGAATAATCCTAAAACAAAATTTCAGATTGTTCTTCTCGATTGAAACGTGACAAAACGACGTTTGAAGTAAAAGAAAAAAGAAAGCATAACTACAATGCAGTTGTGATAATTTATGTATTTATAGGTTATATAATTATATGAATTCCCAGAAAAACACATACAAAATATTAAAAACTTGTAAATAATTATTTTCAATCACTTTTCCAAGAAATTTCTTTTTTAATTAAATGTTTTGTAAAAACAGCCGGCAGGAAAAAGTTGGGATATGAAAGCCTCAATTAGGTATTTTCTCTTCAACCATCAGCTAACTTCACTTTGTTGAAAGCTGAGGGGGAAAAATGGATCAATTCCATGGAACAAAACTTTATTTTTATAATATATTTGTAATTAATCATCATTATTATTATTTTATTATTTCATTAAATAGTAATTAAAAAATAAAAACTATTTTTTAACTACACTTATATAGAAAAAATTACCTCTTACGAAGATGTTAGCAAAATAGGGCAAAAATGAACAGAATCCCAATGTTTCATGAAACTTTTTATCAGGCTAAAGTTTCATGCAAATTTACATCCCTACTCATCGCGAAAAACAAATTTCTGTTCTTATTATACAATTGTATTAACCTTATCTTTCATGTATGACACTAGCCACTGCAAGGTTAGATACTTAAGACTTAGTGTGTACATCCCGGCTTTGGTGGTTTGAATGTCATATAGTAGGTTTTGACTAACCTAACATTTGGATATTTCATCACGCCAAGTACTATTTTCATTCCAAGACTATTTAGTCGCTGGTAAATGGGAGGAAATAAAAAGTTAGGTAATTATTATTATAACTTACCTGCTTATTAACATTTGTTTCAATCAAATAACGACCGACAAAATGATCTTGACAGGTGACTTACATTTTGTAGACGACACTTCACGTTGCACTGGATGAGAAAAAACAGTGCTTTTCCCCTAGATTTTCCGAATGAACCTGTGTGGCTCAAATTTGTTGCAACTCTATTGAACACCGATTTCGGTGTACATTGGAGGATCGGCGGTTTCTGTGAGTAATCTTCATGTCAAAATGACCTTTCAACTCACCATTGGGGATAGTTCCTAAGAAAGCTGATGCTTCTTGAAAGAAAAAATGGCGCTCTGTCAATGATTTCAGCAAGCTAAACGAAAAAATTGATCTACATGCATACCCGCTACCAATAATCGATGATAGTATATTGGACACAGCTCTTAGAGATTTTGCGGGAAACATTTGCTTTTTTTATCTTGACGACATCGTCATATTCGGCTCAAGCCTCAAAGAATACAATGAGAACCTCGCCATACTCTTTGAAAGACTGCGACAACCAGGATTAAAGTTACACTTTGATAAATGTGAATAACTCCAACCAGGGTGAGAATATTTGTCACTTAATCACAGCAGAAGAGGTAAAACCAAATTCTAATCAGATTCAAGCGGTAAGAGGCTTGAAAATACCCACAAATCAAAAACAGGTAACATCGTTTCTGGGACTCGCCGGATATTATCGAAAATTCATTAAGAGCTTTTCCACCAGGGCCAATTCACTCATTGACATTACAAAAGAAAATCATCCCTTTCATTGGACATCAAATTGGACAAAGCCTTCGAAAATCTCAAGAACTGCTTATGCTCATCGCCAGTGTTAAGATACCCAGATTACAAAAAAACAATTTGATTTGCCAACAGAAGCTTCAAATGTAGATCTTGGGACCATTCTTTCTCAAGAAGGCTATCCCTGCTCTTATATTTCTAGACTTCAAACGGATCATTAGGCCCTGAAATGGCTCTTCGATATTAAAAATGCAGGTCTGGACATCAGCACCGAACATGGACCTCTCGAAAAGGACAGTCAAAATGCTAAAAACGAGCTCATGCAGCTTAGATTTGTTGAACAAAGTACGAAAAATATATAGTTACAGAATATCGGAAATTCAAAATAAATCGCCTCCCTAACAAAATTAAGAGAAAGCCTGTCGCTAACAACAACAAAATTGATAAAAGTAAGCAAACAAAATCTGTCTTTGCTTTTATGAATCCAACTTCACAATTGTCAAGAAGAAGGCTAGATTAAACTGCTTTAAAAAAGATCAAGGATTTCAAGATTCGAAAATCTATTTATAATCTCACATATCACGCAAATCGTTTGAAAACACATTATCACTAGTTCCATGTTTTCAGAATGCGGACTGGCTGTGTCATCCTTTCACTCTTCTCCTATATTTCTTGCCTGGTAGTGACTCCTATCCATAATTACACTATTTTGAGAAAGATTTAGGCAACGCTAGACTATATCATAAAACTTGGCACTTGCATGTATCAGTTGAGATAGACAACGTTAACACTAGGTTCAATAACGCGATGGGACACTACGAATAAAAAACAAATATTAAAGAGCAGGTTCCATGGTTAGGTTGAAACAAAGCAAGGAGATGAGTAAAAACATATCTGTTACACAAAAAATATTTCTGTTCCGTATGTCCGTAACGATCTAGATCTACTAAAGGACAAACTACTACTAATCCAAAAAACAGATTGATAGTGAGCAACAACTGCTGCAAACTGGTAGAAAATTGGATGATATTGACAATGTTCTAAACAAAGTCAGAAATAATTCTACACGTACAAATGCGCATTTTTCGTTTTAGTACAAAAATGTGTCCCCAAAGTCTCTCTCAACCTACTTTTTACAACGAATAACATTAATAATAACGCAGAGCCGACGACAAACATTGATACATACCTTCTATCGGCTTCACGTACGTATATCTTGGTAGCCTATTCTCTAGTGACGGAAAGATAGGTGAAGAGTTAGATAGGCGTATAAACCTATGCCTCTAGGTAAGAAGGTTATCGGTAGAGCAGATCCTATTATCAGATGTAAAAACTAAAAGTATATTAAGTGCAACTAAAAGGGCAATACATAATTCTGTATTTATACCAATTGTACTATATGATAGCGAGAAGTCGACCTATCAAGAAACAGATTAAAGTAAAATTAACGCGATCAACATGAAATTCCTGCGCATGATATGCGGCAAAACACTAGTTAACAAAGTGAGAAATGAGATAATCCTCAAAAAGAATGTGGCAGAGAGGGGACACTAGTTGACATATGTGAAAGAAATTTTTTAAGATGTGTTTGTCAAGTTGATAGGATGAAAGATAAACAACTAACGAAACGAGTTTATTAAGGTAAAGTAAATGGCAATGAGCCCAGAGGCAAACCGGGAAAATAATGGTTAGAATGTGTAAATGAGACCCTAATTCAAAGATACGCCAGGACAAAAAAGTGTCACAGAAAATAGTTTATAAGACATGCATGAAGATGAGCGTAAGTGAAGGGAATAACAGCTGAAACAAAAGGCCTTGGATACTAATAAGCCCAGCAAGGAGCCTTACATAATGACTTTTTGAGCCTCTTCATTTGTTGTGATCGCCAGAGATTGATCAGCAGATTTAGTCGGAGCAATGTTGCGGAATAATCGTGTTATTTAAATAAGTAATACGGGAATTCCAGATCAATCTAAAAATCTATACCCCCTTCCCCACATTACTCCCATCTCATCGAGTGAGTCATGCTTACCCCGAAAGTGAAATGGCTTAATGGTATAATAATTATTAATTTGTTAACAATAGTTATAATAAGGGCAATCATTTCAAAAAAACTAAAACTCTACAAAAATATTGTTGAGAATAGTAACACATTGTCTAAACAATTCTTTTTTTTAACTTTAAATGATTATTGCCTCGTTCTAACTAAAAAGTTGCAGGAAATTCAAAAAATTAGGAAGAAAAAACACGACTTACTAACACTATTCTAAGAAAAAATTTCTATAAACAATAATTAATTATTTAAACAACTTATTTAAATATCTAA